>NC_065597.1:63255685-63565121 GCF_024542745.1 Macaca thibetana thibetana | reverse complement strand
TTTTTCAACATTGACTCTTTTATTTTGCAGTGAACTTGACCTTTGAAGATTTAGGAGTGGCTGTAAGCATCACAAAGCCAGGCAGTTTATGCCTCCCTTCCTGCCTTTTATTGGTGCCTATTTTGGGGTAGTCCTCATGGTCTTGGATAGCCTGGCCACTGGGCCACGTTCTTCTTGTAGTTGGGTGTGGTTATGGTCGATGCCTACTCAGTACCTGCTGGACAGTAGACATGATGTCCCCTCGAGCCATGCTTTTTTGCATCTAGGGAGAGGATAATTCCCATAGGTATATCTTAGTGTGGTGTTTTCATGCCTGAGAATTACCAAATGTACTTAACAGGTTCGTTAGTTTTGTTGTGAGTAATTTTCCTTTGAGTAGTGCTGTCTGGGGTTGCTGGTTGTTTACTCTGACATTGGGGCAGGCATAATTGCTTTGACTTACAAACATTAATTATTGCAGTCATTGGAAGCTGTTTGAGAGGTACTTGCCACCTACTCAGTGATTTGCTTTCGTTCCCATGCTTTTAGAGAAATCTGCAGGGTAGCCAGCAGGCCTGTTTGGGGCTGGGAGTGGGAGGGAGTTGGCAAGGCTTTCTGGAATTGGACAGGCGAATATTTGAATACTTGTCTCCATCTCCACGGCTACCACTTGGGTCCTCTCAGTTCTGGCTACCATTGTTTCTTGCCTGGATGACTGTAATGGCCTCCTGTCTTCCATCTTCTTCTGTTTCCACCCCTGACTCCATTTGCCTTTTCCACATAGCATGTCTGTATTCCCCTGCTTAACACCTTTTTAATTTATTTTTTTGTGAATTGCAGTCTTGCTCTGTTGCCCAGGCTGGAGTGCAATGGTGCGATCATAGCTCACTGCAGCCTGCAACTCCTGTACTCAAGTGATCCTCCTGCCTCAGCCTCTGGAGAAGCTGGGACTATAGACACATGCCACCATGTCCAGCTAATTTTTAAATTAATTTTATTTATTTATTTATTTATTGAGACAAGGTCTCACTTTCACCCAGGCTGGAGTGCAATGGCACGATCTCGGCTCACTGCAACCTCTGCCTCCCGGGTTCAAGCGATTTTCCTGCCTTAAGCTCCCAAGTAGCTGGGATTACAGGCGCCTGCCACCATGCCCAGCTAATTTTTGTATTTTTAGTGGAGGCGGGGTTTCACCATGTTGGCCGGGCTGCTCTCGAGCTCCTAACTTAAGGTGATCCAGCTGCCTCGGCCTCCCAAAGTGCTGGGATTACAGGCATAAGCCAATGTGCCCGCCCTAAAAAATTTTTTTCTAGAGATGTGGTCTTGCTCTATTGCCCAGGCTAATCTCAAACTCCTAGGCTCAGGTGATCCTCCTGCCTCCGCCGCACTAAGTGCTGTGATTATAGGCATGTGCCACTGCGCCCAAAACATTTAGCATAATGTTTTTGGAGTTTCATTCAAGTTGTTGCATGTGTCAATAGTGCATTCCTTTGTATTGATGAGTAAGTATTCCGTTACGTACATTCCATTACAGGAGTTTGAGACCAGCCTGATCAACATGGCAAAACCCCGTCTCTATTGAAAATAAAAAAATTAGCTGGACCTGGTGGTGGGTGCTGGTAATCCCAGTTACTTGAGAGGCTGAGGCAGGAGAATCACTTGAACCCAGGAGGTGAAGGTTGCAGTGAGCCGAGATTGTGCCACTGCACTCCAGTCTGGGCAACAGGAGTGAAATTCTGTCTTTAAATAAATAAATAAATAAATAAATAAATAAAAATAAAAGTCCTTCACAAAGCAAATCCAGTTAAACTCTTTTTTTACTCTGGATCATGCTCTTAGTATTATATCTAAGAACTCTTCCTTGTCTAACTCAGGTTAGGTATGATTGTCTCTGACATTTTCTTCTAAACCTTTCATAGTTTTAAATTACATTTCTTTGTGGTCCAATTTTAATTAATATTTGTATAAGTTGTGAGTATTGGTTGAAGTTTTCTTTTTTTTTGCATCTGAATGTCTTGTTATTCAAAATCATGTGTGGAAAAGACCGTCCTTTCCCCAGAAGCGCCTTCCTACCTCCGTCACGTTCCTTGACTGTGTGCGTATGGGTTTATTCTGTGATTCTTCGGTCTGTCTTGTTGGTGCGTGTCTGTCATTTTGCCTATATGACATTGGCTTGAGAGCTGTAGCTTTACAGGAAATTCTAAAATTGGGCAGTGTGAGTCTTCCTGCTTTGTGCTGCTTTTTCAAAAATGATTTTGGCTATTTTAGTTTCTTTGTCTTTCCATATGAATGTTATAATTGGCTGGTCTATATCTATAAAAAATCCTGCTGGGATTTTGATTGGCCTTTCATTAAATTTATAGATCAATGTGGGGATAATTGACATCTTAATTCTTTTGAGTCTTCTAAGCCATGAACCTGGTATATCCAGGTATTTAGCTCTTCTTTGATTATTTTGTTAGTATTTTGCAGTTTTCAGCACGCAGATCCTGGATACATTTTGTTAGATTTATATGAATGTATTTCATCTTTTGGAGCTGTTATAAATGATTCTTTTTAAAAGTAATTTGCCTTCTGATTGTTCATTGGTAGTGTATAGAAATATAGTTAATGTTTACATTTGACCCTGTGTTCTGTGACCTTGAAAAACTCGGTTATTCTATGACCATTTTTGTCAGTTCTTGGGATTTCCTTTGCAGACGGTCATGTCACTTGTGAAGAGGGAAAGTTTAGTCCTTCCTTTCTAACCTGTATGTTTTTTGGATGGGGAGGGCCTTATTTCACCAGCTAGACCCTACTGTGCTGAATAGGAGTGCTGAGGGAAGAATTGCTTGACTCATTCTTGGTCTTTGAGTGAAAATATTCAGCCTTTCATTATTAGCATTATTAGGTGTGATGTTACTGTAGGATTTGGTAGTTTTTTTTTTTGAGAAGGAATCTCACTTTGTCTCCTAGGCTGGAGTGCAGTGGTGTGATCTTGGCTCAGTGCAACCTCCGCCGTCCAGGTTCAAGTGATTCTTGTGCCTCAGCTTCCCGAGCAGCTGGGATTACAGGCGTGCACCACCAGGCCCAGCTCATTTTTGTATTTTTAGTAGATACGGGGTTTCACCATGTTGGCCAGGCTGGTCTCAAACTCCCGACCTCAGGTGATCCACCCACCTCGGTCTCCCAAAGTGCTGGGATTACAGGTGTGAGCCACTGCACCTGGCCTGGGGGTGAGTATTTCTAACCTCTTAATACATTTTAAAAAGTGCTCTAGTAAAGTGCATTGCTGAAAAATTAAAGAAAAATTTCCAATTAATTTTATCATCTAGAAATGAGCACTGTTAACATTGTGGTCTCTACATTTCCAGTGCAAATATATCCATCTAAATAGATATAAGGGGTTAGAGTAAATATACTCTGTTGCATTCAGTTAATGGTATATCAGTGTGACTATATATATATATATATAATATTTATCCCTGGGGATAAACATACATATTTATCATAGCCTTGACAATCCTATAGCATCCCATTATAGGAGCATGCACCATAACTTTTCCACCCACTCCTCCATTGTCAGACAATTAATTTGCAACCAGTTTCTTTTATATTCAAAGCATCCTCATGCATATGGTTTTGAGACTTCTTTCTTTTCTGAATGCAGTTTCTTAGAAGTGGAGTTGCTGGGTCAGAAGGTTACAGTTCTTGGGGCTGTTGATTCATATTTCCTAAAGCTCGCATGTGACTAACTGCTTACATTTATGAGATGTCTAAAGAGGTTGGCAGCAGAAGCTTGAGCTCCATAACTCGAGGAAAGTTCCTTAGCCTCTCTTAGCAAAGCTAGCTGGTCAGGAGGATCCTGTTCACATCTGCACAGTAGTCTCAGCCACCCAAGAGATTCTGCAGACCTGTGCTGATGAGCACACGTTTTCTCATGGAGTTTTTCTAGGCCTTACGTTTTCAATGTTGCCCTGTTCACTTAATTCTCTAAACATTTATGATGTAATAGGAGACTTTGAAGTTAAAGGATATGGGTTTAAATCCCAGGTTGGAGTGTGTGTTAGACCCTCTGGGCCTCAAATTTCCCATCTGCAAAATGGGCACAGTAAAACCAACCTCATGATGTGTTGCTGGTGATCTAATTAGACACCAAGTATGTGGCAGAGAGGAGAGGGACATAGACATGGAGAGGCTGAAGTGAACTGTGGCTCTGCCTTTGCTGGTTGTCAGTTTTTGGATAGTTCAATTAGCCTCGTTGAGCCTCAGTTTCTTTCCTCCTTTTTTTTTTTTTTTGAGACAAGGTCTTACTCTGTCACTCAGGCTAGGTCTTTGTTCACTGCAACCTCCACCTCCCATGCTCAAACGATCCTCCCACCTCAGCCTCCCAAGTAGATGGGACTGCAGGTGCATGCCACCACACCCAGCTAATCTTTGTATCTTTTGTAGAGATGGGGTTTCACCATGTTGCCCAGGCTAGTGTCCTGGGCTCAAGTGATGGGCCTGCCTTGGCCTTCCCAGGTGGGTGGCATGAGCCACCACTCCTGGTCTTCAGAAGGCAGTAAGAAAAATGGCAGCGCCGGGCGCGGTGGCTCAAGCCTGTAATCCCAGCACTTTGGGAGGCCGAGACGGGCGGATCACGAGGTCAGGAGATCAAGACCATCCTGGCTAACACAGTGAAACCCTGTCTCTACTAAAAAATACAAAAAATGAGCCAGGCGTGGTGGCGGCCCCTGTAGTCCCAGCTACTCGGGAGGCTGAGGCAGGAGAATGGTGTGAACCCGGGAGGTGGAGCTTGCAGTGAGCCGAGATCACGCCACTGCACTCCAGCCTGGGCGACAGAGCCAGACTCCGTCTCAAAAAAAAAAGAAAAAAAAAAAAAAAAAGAAAAATGGCAGCAATAATAACCTGTTTTGTAGGGTTACTGTGTAGGTAAAATGTGAGCATGTCTTCCACACCTCGAATATTAAGTGCCCTACTCAGAGGCAGGTGCTTATATCTTGCAGATTGAAAAGCATATTTCCCACTATACATGTATGGATCTCTGGGAATGAGGCACATCTTTTACCTATAAGGGAGTCTTGGTGCTGTGCTGCTTCTCACTTCATAGCTAGCAAGGAGGAATTTCAAGGAAGGTGCAAACATCTCAGATGTCCAACTCTGCCACACTCCACATTGGCAACACTTTTTTTTCTTTTCTTTTTTTCTTTTTTTTTTTTTGAGACGGAGTCTTGCTCTGTCGCAAGGCTGGAGTGCAGTGGCATGATCTCGGCTATGGCAACCTCCACCTCCCAGGTTCAAGTGATTCTTCTGCCTCAGCTTCCTGAGTAGCTGGGACTATAGGCGCCTGCCACCACGCCCAGTTAATTTTTGTATTTTCAGTAGAGACAGGATTTCACCATGTTGACCAGGCTGATCTCAAACTCTTAGCCTCAGATGATCCCCCTGCCTCGGCCTCCCAGAGTGCTGGAATTACAGATGTGAGCCACCGCACCCAGCCAGGTGTGATTTTAGATAGAATCTGAACACAGTATTAAAAGATTTCTTCAGACCAGAAGAAAAGCAGCTATCTGAAACATTTTAGTGCTGGCCCCAGAGCTGAAGATGAACAGGGAAGCGGAGGATTGGCCTGACAGCTGGCAGCAAATGAGAGAGGAGACCTGACCTCCAAGCACTGATATGACTTCTGTTGGTCATGGGGCCTCTTGGAAAATGTTCTTCCATGAACTATTGTTTAGAAATGTGTATAAATGCCTTTCTTTCCCTGGCTTTAAGATATGTGACTTGAATTCGCATGTGGAGATTAGGAATAGGCTGGGCTGAGCAATGAGATTCTGGCTATAGGAATCCTAGAATACATGCTCTACAGACTGGGTGCAGTGGCTCACACCTGTAATCCCAGCACTTGTGGAGGCTGCGGCGGGCGGATCACTTAAGGTCAGGAGTTTGAGAACAGCCTGGCCAACATGGTGAAACCCCATCTCTACTAAAAATACAAAAATTAGCCGGTCATGGTGGTGTGTGCCTGTAGTCCCAGCTACTCGGGAGACTGAGGCAGGAGAATTGCTTGAACCCGGGAGGCTAAGGTTGCAGTGAGCCGAGATCATGCCACTGCAATCCAGCCTGGGCGACAGAGTGAGACTCCATCTCAAAAACAAAACAAAACAAAAAACATCCTGTATAATCCCCATCAGGGAAGATTTTCTCTCCCACAAACATTTTAAGGACTTGTTATTTCGTTTCAAACATTTGCAACTCATGTCACAGATGGAGAAAGTACAGATACCTGTGGAGGCATCCATGACAGGCTTTGTCTGGGATGAGGGGATAACTAAGGGACTCCCTTGTGGTTTTCTTTCTCCAGAGCTTCGGAGACGAACGTCAAGTTCTCAGGTGATGCCTAAGTCTACGGTAGTGTCTGAGTTTGATCTTGATGTTTTTTTTCTGCCACAATACAGCAGAGAGAAGCAAAATACAAAGAAAGTGCTGTTGTCATGGGCTGGGATGTAGTCAGATGCATTGAAAACAGACACTCGGCACCAGGGATGAGCAGTTTCAAGTTTTTCAACTAAGTCAGTGTTTGGCGTATCTATAGCAGTGGGTGGTATTTCCATCCGTAAATAGACTGAGTGAGAGGCTTACTGTGGTGCATTATTAAATGAGACGTCCCAATCTCAGAAACATTTATACTATTCTGTCATAGAGACTCTGAGTGTATTGGGTTGGTAGTGATTGTCAGAGCATGGAGGAAGGCCTGAAAGGTATATACTAGGTTTTTGCCATTGGTTACCATGGGGAAGTGTTGAGTGGAACAGTAAACAGGGGAAAAAAGCCTTCAAACATTCACACAAAAATTAAAGCATTGTGAAGGAGGTTTCATCCCCCTAAAATTGTTTAGGATGTGTGTGTGCACCTAGAGAAATAATAGGATGGATATAAAAATGTTAATGGAGTTTATTTCAAGATGTTGGGGTCTTAGCATGTTTTTGCTTTTCTTCTTAAATGTATTCTGATTATTTTGCAATGAGCGTTTTTTATTTTTATAATCACAGAAAAAAAACCAGTCTTCAGCTCTTTTCATTGCAAGGAAAGAAAAAATACTCTAGCACATTTAAAGGCACTTAGGCTCAAGGCCTGAGGCGTAGGGGGTGGGGGCAGAAATAGAAAATGTGCAAGAGGCAGCTCCCTCTGGTAGAGATGGTCAGACACCAAATCTGAATCTCAAAGGAGATGGTGAAGAGTCCTTGTGGGCCTTGGGGGCAGGGAAACCTGGGTTCAGATCTTACTAGTGAGTTTTCCTGGTGACCTTGGTCAGAAACCTTATTTGTCCAACTCTTCTCCTGTAAAATATGGAGATTACTGCAGGCCACTGTGCATTTTTCTGCTGAATGACGGATGGATGAATGAATGAATGGATGCATGCTTGGTTCAAAGAGACATATGTAAAGTCTAAATACTCAACAAATGGCAGATTTTTCCCCTTGGTCCTCACGTTCCGTTGTCAGCCAGTGTACCTGGGGAGTGAGTTCAGCAGGTGGGGTCCTGTCATACCCTGGGTTCTGTGTTTCTTAGTGTAATCTTACATGGGGGTGGGTGTGGACTTGGTCCAACTGCTTCTCTTTATGCCTCAGCCTCCTTAGCTGTAAAATGAGGGTTGTGTTAGTGCCTTGGAAGGATTCAAGGAGATTCTGTACAAACACTTGACATGACTCCTGACAAATAATAAGTGTTTAATACATGTCACAGTTGATAAAAATATTAAGAACATTCCCCAGAGTGAATGCACATTAGTCAGTACATGCTTCTGTAAATGGATAGAAGACTAGAGTTCCTGACACTGAATAGGCACCTGATAGATGGGTAGCTTCAAACAGCCTAAGTACAGCCTGTGTCTGTGTTCTGGATTTGTGGACACTGGAACCAATTGGTGCTTATCTGTCTCATGAAAGAACAGTTCTTGAAGGTATTCTGCAAACATACCTGTGGTAACACAGCCTTCTCTCATGATGATCTCGAAACCATGAGAATAGATTAACATTTATAAGATGCAAATTGTGCTTTTCTTTGCACAGATTCACCACCCACCCCTGCCCCCTCCTGTGGGTCCACATTGTCACTTTTTAAATATATATATTTTAACATTCTTGTACTTGCAGAGAGAACGAGGTGCTCAAAGTCCAGCTGAAGAAATATGTAGGAGCTGTCCAGATGCTGAAAAGAGAAGGTCAAACAGCTGAAGGTGAGGGGGAGCCTGAGCCCGGGTTGGGAGGGGCCGGGCTTTTTCATTAACACCTGTACGTGGCATGCAATAGACACTCAACATGTGATGAGTGCATGTGTGGATGGATTAGAATAATGGTGCTGCTCAGGATTCCAGAAAATTAATCAGGTGGAAAACCTGATGTATATCCCTGCAACATGCATAACTAATATTGTAAGACTCACTTGCTAGACTATTAGCAAAAGTCTTATTGATTTGTGTACTTAGAGAATTTTATGTCCAGAGTCTTGAGATAGTTGCATGGCAGTGAACCTTGTGATATGATGAAGTCACAGCAGGCCACGGGTGCAAGCCACAGAAATCCAAGATGATAGAGAATCAGAGTGGTGGACTTAGGCTGATCAGGTTCCAATCCCAGCTCTGGTTAAGTTTCCTAATTTCACTGCACTTCAGTTTTTTCATCTCTACAATGAGGTTGGTTGATAGCACCTGCCTCATGAGGCAATCCATGTAGACATCTTAGCATAATGTCTACCATAGAATAAATGCTGGATAAATTTTAGCTGTTATTATTGTTATTAATCAGAAATTCCAGTAGACAGAAGAACAATCATGAAGATCTCACCAAATGAGGTGGGGCCATGTGCTGCTTCTAAAATCTCCTAAACTATTTCTCAGGGCAGCCTGAAGAAAGGATCTTTAACTCTGGTTGATGTGTCTTGCAGCCTTCAGCCAAAAGACCCCAACAAAATTTCCTTAAAGACAAGCTCTTAGAATGTGGACGTTTTAATGAATGCTGGGTGTTCCCCACATTCACATGTCTCTTTTTTTGTGTGTGTGAGACATAGTCTCACTCTGCCACCCAGGATGGAGTGCACTGGCACAATCTCGGCTCACTGCAACTTCCACCTCCCGGGTTCAAGTGATTCTCCTGCCTCAGCCTCCTGAGTAGCTGGGATTACAGGCAACTGCCACCATACCCAGCTAATTTTTGTATTTTTAGTAGAGATGGGGTTTCACTATGTTGGCCAGGCTGGTCTTGAACTCCTGACCTCAGGTGATCCATCCCCCTCGGCCTCCCAAAGTGTTGGGATTACAGGCGTGAGCCACTGCTCCCAGTCCATGTCTTCAGAGTCAACCAAACCTGCACTGAATTCATGCTCACCCATGACTGCCTGACCGCTTGGAATTATTTTCCCACATGTACCAGGACATCACACCAGCGTCCTGAGAGCATTGTGAGGATTTTCCAAAACAATGAATGCAGAGTTTCTAGTATGGTACCTGGTATATAATAAATGGTTGTTATTTTTATAGGAGACAGGATTGGAATCTGGCTATGACTTATTTAGTAATTGCGTGAAGACGTGAATGTTTTTGAAACTTGTATATTTCTTTTGGTTCCCATTTGATCAGGATCAGCTTATTGGTGATACTATTTGATAACATGCCTTGCTTCGTTCATATTTGGGTAGGTAACTGTGATCATTCTGGGGGTTATCAGTGCAGAATTAATTATCTTTCTCTGTGGGCTCATGCCCTTCTCATACAAATATTGCTATTATGGCCCTGAATTCATTTCATTATACAGAATTATTTATATGTTGGTCTCCCAAGTTTTTATATCTCATCTCTGTTTCCCCAGCAACTGGCTTTTTAGTCATTCACTACATTCATTACATGCTTTGAATGAATAGTATTTGTCTAGCCCTTTGCCCTTTCCAAGCAAGTTCAAATGATTTGACTCAGTAACCTTGTGATGAGCAGGTATTTTTCCATTATTTTAAAGTTTGTTATTAGGGGCTTAGGAGAGCTTAAGGGGTTGGTGCATGTGTCTGTGGTGGAAATGAGCTCAGGCATTTTTCTCCAAACCTCTGGTTCTTTGTATTATAAAATTCTTTTAACTTTACTGTGCAGAGGAATTGCCTGGGGAGCCCATTAAATATACCTCTTTCCAGGACCCTGCCTCTGGGAGTTATGCCAGTGGACTTAGGATGAGGCTCTAGATTTACACTTCTAGATATGTGACTCTAATGCAGGTGACCTGTGGACAGCACCACCACCTTTTGTGAAATCTACACATTACTTACACAGAACTTGGATTCAATACAACAAGACTATTAAAGTCAGGTTAAAAAGAAGCACCACTGGGCTTGCTTTTGATTTGAAAATCTCAGCACTACACAATGCATTTCTAAGTCGGAAAATTTTGAGCGTGATTCTCCCCAAATGGGCATATGGAACCTACAGTGTGCAGAATGGTTTTTCATAGCAGCTGAAGGTCCATTTCCCCAGGCCGATCCTGAGTGCCCTGAGCCACAGCTGGATATGAGCCATTTCAGGATGTAGTTGCGACAACTCTTACATGAATTATGTGGTGACTCCACCTAGCAGCAGTCTCTTACTCCTGCATTACTACATTCTTACGGAAAATGCCTCCAGGGTTTAAACAAAACAACTTAAAATGAACTTTTAGAATAGACATTGACAACCTTTAATTTTACAGATATCAAATTTCAGATTCCCACCCTCTTTTTTTTTTTTTTTTTAAGAGGAGTGATCTAGTCCCTCCAAGAAAATCGTTATTTAAGCAGCAAAATAAGGACTGGAATTTGGAATTTGGGTGGCGTCATTATCTATTGGAAAGTTTTTTTTTTTTTTCTTTCTTTTCCCCCTAATGTGGTCCAGAAGTGAGGTTGGGTTATTTGCCTCTCAAGTGCTGTTTTTCCTTGGTAATGTCAGATTTGCCAAAAGCTGATACCTTTATTTGCTCTTTATAGTCTCTCACCTTAGGGCAAATTCTTTGTGCTCTTCCTCCAGCGTTAGAACCATGGTGCAAGGGCTGCCATATCTACCAGGAACTCGCCTGGCAGTTCCACTTCATTGTAACTCTTACTGGTCATTTGATCAGTTCTGTTGTTAATGGCATTGGACACCCTTTCTCCTCCCCAGGGAGCCAGTGTAGGGAAGTTTCACTTATGAAAGCAGGAGATCCCTCTGAAAACTCATGCTTTCATTTTGGGCTTATTGCTGAAATTTGAAACAAGATGTTTGCCAGTTGGCTTCCTGCCTGCAGAGACCCCTTGGCAGCTCACTGAGAGGTCTGGGGAGAGCAGGTGCATCACTTCAACTTTAGGGTTGTGTAGACAGACTGGCTCGTTAGGAGCAGGCTCACATTAGGCAAGCACACAGACAATGATGGACACCAGAACACCTGACTCAACACTGGTGAGACACGGAGCTGCTGGGTAGACCAGAAGGCCTGTCCTCTCTGTCGCTGACTTACCTGGAGTCTCACCTGTTGGTACTTGGGAAGTCAGAAAGGAAGTAGTTGGGTGGTTCAGGTGTTTAGTGGTGTTGGGCCTGATGGAAACGTGCCCAGCACTGGGAGCAGGAAAGGTCTTTGGACCTGGTCAAGCTGTCACTTGGAGAGTCAACTTCTGGCTTTTCACACGGCCTTTTTCCATACATACATTCATTAATTAATTCGTTCCCATACTCGGTGGAAGAGAGCTTTTTCCTTTTCCAGCTCATGGTTTATCAGAGAGCCCTGAGGAGCGCCGGTTCTGCCGGATGTCAGTTGGCGTTGAGGGATCGAGGGCGGCTGTTACGTGAGATGCTTATATGTTCTGTTCTTAACACATAACAAGTGGTCAGCAAATCGTAACTTTGTTTTAACATGTAATTAATCATGGCTCTTTTCCCCTCAAGTTCTCCATAAGAAATAGATGCAGGAATCAGACAAATGTGATCAAAATACCATTTTCATTACTGGCGGTTGATTGGAGACTCGGGTTTCACCTAGAACACTGATTGCCACATCTGGACCCAGGAATCTCCCCTGTGAGGTGCCAGTGGGTTTTCAGAATTACTTCTCAGTCATTGGGGTCCAAAGGGGAGAGAGTCCATTGGGGCGTTTCACTTTTTTTTTGTTTTGAGACAGAGTCTCGCTCTGTCGCCCAGGCTGGAGTGCAGTGGCGCAATCTCAGTTTGCTGCAACCTCTGTCTCTCAGGTTCAAGTGATTCTCCTGCCTTAGCCTCTGGAGTAGCTGGGACTACAGGCACATATCACTATGCCCAGCTAAGTTTTGTATTTTTGGTAGAGACCAGGTTTTGCCATGTTGGCCAGGCTGGTCTTGCCTTCCTGACCTCAGGTGATCCGCCTGCCTCAGCCTCCCAAAGTGCTGGGATTACAGGTGTGATCCACTATGCCTGGCCTGACCCTGTCTCTTTAAAAAAAAAAAAAAAAAAAAGAAGAAAACAAAAGAAATAGAGTAACTTGTTACTCATTTTTTTTCCTGCATTTATGGTGAGCCTTGTACTACTAGGTTGCAAAAAAGGAAAAACAACCCATGTTGGCCTTCTGCCATCCTGAACTTGACATCATAAATCTGTGTTGTCTTACACCACTAGGTTTGTGGTAATTTGTTATAGCAGCAATGGGAGACTAATACAGTTGAACGGAGCTATTGATTTAGTCTTTGATGGATATGGGCGTCGTCTTCACTTCATCATCATCCTATGGAGATGGTGGTGGGAGGCTGATGTTTTGAAGATTAGGATTTTTTTTGGTCATAACTCCCTGGCTGGACAAACTTGGTGTCTCAGAGGAGAGCTCCAGCTTTTCATCTGTAGCCACACCTGGGTCGGGAAAACCTACCGTTTCCACCTGCCCATGCATTGTCTGCCTTTCTGGCCAAAGGAAGCCCTTGCCCCATTTTTGCGCTTATCCATCTGGGATTGCTGATGCCAGACCCGGTGACCAGCCCCCTCTAGATATTGGAGGGGACGTCTCTGAAGTTGTGTGGCGTGGCCCCGCTGTCAGGTGGGCCGGTGGTGTCATTCTTCGGGTGTGGTCAGTGGTTGCATGTTCAGCTGGGAGGCTGGTCGCTCTGATGTTCCCACAGCAGGGAAGTTCTTGTGGAGGTGTTTGCTGCAAAACAGAACCATCTTAGGCGGTGGGCTTCTCCTGGACTCTTCCCAGGAGCGTCTGTCTGACATGAGAGCTTGCTCTGTGTACTGAAGAAGAGATCCTCCTGCTAGGGTTGGCCACACGCGACTCCAGAGAGACACAGGTCTGTCCGTGTCACATGCTTGCGTGACTTCCCCATCCACGTGTGGGTAGTGAACATCTGTGTCCTCTGCACTTGCTCCAGTTTTCACTTGACAGCGTCCTCACTGTCAGTCCTGTGATGTCACTGGTTTCATCCTCGGCACGGCACTTGACCTTACCTGGCCGCCTCTGGCTGGATCTCAGGGCTTTCATACACAATCAACAAGAATTCTTGCTTTCCTGTTGGGCTGGGAGACTGGGGCCGCTGTAGTCCGCTTGTCTCCACGT
This sequence comes from Macaca thibetana thibetana, assembly GCF_024542745.1. Lineage (NCBI taxonomy): Eukaryota > Metazoa > Chordata > Mammalia > Primates > Cercopithecidae > Macaca > Macaca thibetana. The sequence continues at coordinate 63,551,598 of NC_065597.1, read as the reverse complement.
GGAGCTTGGGAATGAGGCCATCGCACAGAAAGAGCAGCTGAGCTGAAAGGCAGAGAGAAAGCGAGCTCTGATCCTGTCTTTAGGGTCCCTGAATCCAGCTGTGCCTGCTGTGACAGTCCCACCCTGCACCTTTTGGTGATAGGAACAGTCATTCCGCTAGCCTCCCCTGCTCCTGTTGTCAAGCTTGACTAGTTTTCTATAGCTTATGTGTTCTATGGCAAATTATTACCTCTTTCCTGGATACAGGCCTGTTCGTCCTTGTAAAGGGCGATTATTTCTGTGGAGTTGTCTTCCCAAGTACAGTATCTGCTCCTGCACTGTAAGGTTTTTCCTCCTACTTCCCCTCTTACTGGATACTCCACTGTCATAACTGTTCCTGGCCACAGTAGCGTAGTCCTGTTCCGTAGCAATGGATTTTAAAGCTGCGAACTCTCCTCAGCATCCCCATGTAATTAATCTGCAGTCAACCCAGGGAGAGAGGGAGAAGGAATAGACCATTGCTGGTGGCCATCAAAATAATCAGCAGCAAGGGCAGGAGACTGAGTGGGAGGAAGCTGACAGATGAGGAAGCTTGGGAGCAGTTTAAAAAGTTTGTTCTCAGAAACAAAAGAAGCAAAAAAATGGGAAGTCATCAGCCTGTCTGGTGTGTCGTGTCTTTGCGGCTGTGTGGTGTGCTCAGCAATCCCTGCTCACACCCATGTGTGCTTTGTGCTCTGGCTGGGGTGTCAGTTTCCCTGGGGTGAGTCCAGTGATCCCCGATTCCACACCCACGTATGCTTTGTTCTCTAAGGTGTTAGTTTTCCGGGGGTGAGCCCGGCGATCCCTGCTCCACACTCACGTGTGCTTCGTGCTCTCACTGGGGTGTCAGTTTCCCTGGGGTGAGCCCAGCGATCCCTGATTCCACACCCGCGTGTGCTTTGTGCTCTGGCTGGGGTGTCAGTTTCCCTGGCCTTCCAAAGAATGGGACAGGGCAGTTTAGAAGGCTGATTCAGTGAAGATGGAGAGTCGTGGGCTAGATGATTCCTGGAGCCCACAGTGTTTCAGGGGAGCTTGCAGGGTAACTTTTTATTCTTTTTTTCTTGAACCATTGCAGGCTTCAGGGCATCTCTACGTGCATGGCCTGCTGTTTCCACTCCCAGTGTGCACAGAGGCAAAGATGGCTTTGTTTGAGGCAGTCTTCTTCGGTTGCAAGGAATAGCAGTCCACCAAAGCTGGCTCTGTGTGTGTGTGTCCCAAGTGGAGTAAACATGGAACCTCGTAAATCCCTTCACTCTGCTGTTTACCGCTTATGGTTTTCCCGTCCTGACTTCTTGACGATGGCCTTCAGTGCTTGTGATCTGGCTAAATTCCAGCCTCATCTCCCACCATCCTCCCTCTTGCTGTGTCCACCCCAGCCACACTGGCCTTTAGGCCAATCCTCAAACATGTCAGGCTGGTTCCTGCCTTAGGCCGTTTACACGTGCTGCCCTTATGCAGGGACGCTCTTCCCTGGTCTCTGTATGGCTGGTTCCACCTTGCCATGCAGGTCTCCATTCAGATGCTACCTCCTCTTGACTGCCCTGTCTTACCTTGTGCCGCCTCCCTCATTCCATCTCCGTCTTTTCAACATAGCACTTACCAGGCCCTCGAAGTATCTTGGTCATTGATTTTCTTGCTTATTTCTTCCCAGTGTTCCCCCTTGCACCGTACAGTCCACAAGAGCAGGGATCTTGGCATGTCTATTCCCCTGCTCTGTTGAAAGTGCCTGCACAGTGCTTGATCCATGATGCATGCTCTGTAAGTGTTTGTAACATAAATGAATACAAATAAAATAGGAGCTGTTGGCTGCTGTTGGATCTCATGGCCTTTAGTTGATTTCAGATCCGTTGCAGCTGTGGAGAGCCTAGTAGTGGACAAATTCATAGACCTTCCTTTTAGTGCCCCCCAAATAATGTGCGTCACCCCTGTGAAACTGCATCTTTCAGTTGTGCCTCCAATTGGATTCTCCTGATCACGTGTGGTTTTTGCTTTTAGTGACCACAGCTAGCATGTGACTTTGACCCTGCCCTAGTTGCATCTTTCAGAGCTCTTGTGATGACAAGAGTCATAAAATCTGATTTAATCTGTCTTAAGCGAATAAAAGAGAAGTCCAGGAGTATCTGCCTTAAGGGATGGTTTGATCCAGGGGCTCAAACAATATCATCAGAAGTTTTTTCCTTCTTAATTCGGTTTCTCAACTCTGTTACTTTTTTTCATTGTTGGGAGTGATGTGCTGGTAAACGTCTAACAAATAGCTCTCTGAAAAAAAAAACAACAAAAAACCCTGGTTTAGAATGTTTGCAGATTTCCATGGTGTTGTAAATCCTCCTTCTATGTCTGATTTCAGACTGCCAACACGATGTCACTGTTTGCAGAGTTGGAAAGAGACACACACAGTTAGCTCCCATGAGTCAGTACATGGGTGCTCCCATCCCTCACTGTGTGCTGGCCGCCTTCTCAGCCAGGTGTTCTCCTTGGACTAGCAAGAGGTTGCCAGCAGCTGTAGCTTTAGTCTTTCTAGCAGACCCAGCAGGAGAGGAGCTTCTCTCACTGTCCTGTCTTTCCATCTCTTCACCCTATAGAGCAGTGGTTCCTAGTATTGGCTTTTAATGGAGTCACCTGGGAAATTTAAAAACATCCTGATGCTTGGACCCACCCAGATCCAAAAGTTAGTAGTGGGAATGAGGATTTTTTTTAAACTTCCGAAATGATTCCAGTGTGCAGGTTGGAGTGCGGTGTTTGGAACCACTGCCTTGGAGGATATCCCTTTCCAATTAATGAAGTTCAGAGTAAGCAAATATGCTACAAATGTGCTGACACTCTCTGATTCTTGGCCAGTGGTTGATATAGTAAATTAGTCAAGGGTGCACTTTTCTTCTTGAATCCTGATTTAGCCTCAGAATTTGTCTCTTCAACTAGGCACCATTGAGTTAAGACCAGGGAGGCTAGGCCAAGCGTGGTTGCTCATGCCTGTAATCCCAGCATTATGGGAGGCCAAGATGGGTGGATCACCTGAGGTCAGGAGTTCAAGACCAGCCTGACTGACATGGTGAAACCCTGTCTCTACTAAAAATGCAAAAATTAGCTGGGTGTGGTGGCACGTGTCTGTAATCCTAGTTACTCGGGAGGCTAAAGCAGGAGAATTGCTTGAACCTGGGAGGTGGAGGTTGCAGTGAGCCAAGATCACACCTCTTCACTCCAGCCTGGGTGAAAGAGTGAAACTCTGTCTAAAAAATAAAATAAAAAACAAAAACCAGGGAGGCTCGATGGAAGCTGGTCACCACCACTGTGTGAGTTAACCCAGTGCCTTTACTGTGCCCCAATCCCTGCTGCCACAAGAATCCACCGTGGGTAATTGTATTTCATCTCCGTTCCCGACCCTTCCTGTCCCACCGTCATGTGCCCCCTCTCACTGCTCATTACGAAGCTGCTTTGCTGTTATGTTTGTCTCATGTGCCACCATCACAACCACTTTACGACCCCACTCTTGGCTCATCCAGTCTCCCCTCCTAGAAACGCTGCTTCCCTTATGCTTGCTCAGGCCAGCCGTTGCATTTATGGTAAGATCCAGCTCTTCTCCTATCACCTGAAAGAAATCTAATTACATGCATCTTTCAATTTCCTAAACCCCTGTGGTGCTTGCTACGAGCAGTAAGCAGAGTCTGGCATTTGCTTTTTGCTACTATGGGTTATTTTGTGGTCACGTCTTGTGTGTGTGCTCTGTCTACTCTGCTAGACCATGTGACCACATAGGGGGCAGGGTCTGGGACTTAGAAACTTGCAGGTTTTTTCTTTTTTTATTAATCAAGTACACAACAGGTGCTTAATAAAAACTTGTTACCGGGGTCCATCCAAGTGACTATCGGGAGTGATTTCAGTCACAGAGATGTTGATGTAGATGGAAAGAGCATTCCCTGAGAAGGGAAACAAGTCTCGGGAAGCAACATTCCATACCACTTAAGAGCGGGGAGATGATTCTCATTCTCCTTTCCTCTAGAAGTGACCACACCGCTCTGCTCACGTTCCATGGGTGAGGGCTAGTCATACAGCCCCACCTGGGTACAGAGGGGTCTCAGAACTCTTCTCTCTGGCTGGGCAGCTGCTTTGCACAAGAAATCTACCCCGTGGAAGTGGGGAGCATTGAGTTGTGGCCGGCCGGCCAGCTCTGCTGTCCCTGCTGGAGCACTCAGAGGCATGTGGTCTCCATCTTCTCATTCATTTGTGTGGCTCTTCAGAAAGAGCTTATTTTGGGGTTTGTGCTATTGGAGTCTCAGAAGGAATACCTGATAGGTTGTGAGGGTCTATGGTAGGAAGGGTGTCCAAGAATGTGCTAGCGACATGTCTGTCAGATATGCTGAGTCACTTGGCTGGGTGTGGTGGCTCACGCCTATAACCCCAGCACTTTGGGAGGCTGAATCATGATGATTGCTTGAGCCCAGGCGTTCAAGATCAGCCTGGGCAAGCGCCTTCAGTGAGCCATGATTGTGCCACTGCACTGTAGTTTGGATGACAGAGCAAGACCCCGTCTCTACAAACAATTAAAACAAAAATTAGCCAGGTGTGCTGGTGCATGCCTGTAGTTCCAGCTCTTTGGGAGGCTGAGGTGGGAGGATCGTTTGAGCCTGGAAGGTTGAGACTGCCCTGAGCCATGATCATGCTCCTGCACTCTAGCTTGGGCAGTAGAGTGAGACCCTGTCTCAAAAAAAAAAAAAAAAAAAAAAGAAAAAGAAAGACTGAGTCACTTGTTACTCATTGATTTCTGCATTTATGGAGATCCTTGCAGTACTAGGTTGCGTTTTGGAAATGTACTTAGCTTTGTTAGGGGGCTGTTAGAAGGTCTGTTCTGCACGGGTATGTTGTGGTATCATTTACATTGGAGGCACCAGTTGCGATGGAGAGACCATGTTGTAGCTGCCCCTTTCCGTAAGGTGCTTTTGGCTTCTCCTGAAAATCTTGGTTTACTAATGGGAAAAATAGGGCTTTAGATAAATTTGGTTGGTTGTTGACAAATGAGACAGGCAGGTATTCCCTGTGAAACTCACGGGTTGCAGGGGGTTAAAGTATAATGTCCTGACTCTGTGACGGTTTGGAGCCTGGAGAGATGATGGGCAGATTGTGGACTTAGCTGTGGGATTCCAAGTCTGGAAACAAGGGAATCTGGTGTTGCTGTGGTGGGCGGGGTCGCATACTGTGCTGTTCTTATCTCCTCTGTTAGCAGCTGCTGGTCATTGGTGGTGAAGCTTCAGAGTTATGTTTTGATTCTTTTCTTTCCTTTTTTTTTTTTAAGATGGGGTCTCACTCTGTCACCCAGGCTGGAGTGCAGTGGGGTGATCTCAGCTCATTGTAACCTCTGCCTCCTGAGTTCAAGCGATTCTCCTACCTTAACCTCCCAAGTAGCTGGGATTACAGGCGTGCGCCACCATGCCTGGCTGATTTTTGTATTTTTAGTAGGGACGGGGTTTTGCCATTTTGGCCAGGCTGGTCTCAAACTCCTGGCTTCAAGTGATCCGCCCACCTTGGCCTCCCAAAGTGCTGAGATTACAGGCATGAGCCACCGCACCTGGCTTTGAGTGTTTTAAGAGTTTGAGTGACCACCTGCTGTCCTCTCACTCTCCAGCTCGAGACTCCTCATTTCTGTTTGGACCAGATCCTGGTGGGGCTCAACGGCTCCATAGCTGGGACCTGTAGGTGGCTGAAGGGATGCTCCTGGGCCACCGGCCTCGTGTCTGACTCCTCTGTAGTCTCATCAGGACCACTTAGGAGACGTGGGACCAGCAGTGGCCCCAACTGTCTGCTGTTCAGCGCTCCTCGGTCAATAGCATGAGTTGGACCTTGCCTACCTGCTGCTCTGCACTTAAGTCAGGTATTCCTTGTTTGTGTGTTGTCCTTAACAAGGTGGCATGACTTTAGGACGCTGGCCCTCTGTTGTTGTCGAGACTGAAGACTCGGTACGTAAGAGCCTGCCCATCTGACTGTGCGTGGCCGAGAAGGGTGGCAGGTGCTGGTGGAAAGAGCGTGGGCTGTGAAGATGAATTCGTTTGGGTCGAAGTCCTGGTTCAGTTTCTGTCTGTGTGCTCGTGGCACCTTCGACATTGGATACCTTTTGTCTAGTCAGTATCCATTCCCCCTTTCCTGGTAACCTGTTTTTTCTTTGGGAAACCCTCTGTCCAGCCCTCAATCCATGTGGTTTATGTGGGCCTGTCACCCCCCCTACCTTGGCTACTTCCCGGGCACACTGGTTCAGGGTGTGCGTGTATTTTGGTCAGAGCCAGTCACTGCTGTGACAGTGCTGCTGGGGTCTTAGAGCAGGAGGCGCACACCTTTACTTGCTGGACTTGAACCGGAGAGGCTGGGGCTGGGGCTCATTTTTCCACTCAAGGGACGCAGACGTTCCCATGAGTGGAAAAGGTCTTGCTGTGTTGCCCAGGCTGGAGTGCAGCTGTAGAATCATAGCTCACTGCAACCTCCACCTCCTGGGCTCAAGCAATCCCTCCCGCCTCGGCCTCCCGAGGAGCTGGGAGCACTGATGTCCGCCATCACTCTCTGTGGGACTGAGAAGTCTTGCCTGAGCATGGAGTTGATGCAGAGGAAGGTAGAGTCAAGAGACAGAGAAAGGGAATCCAGCCAGGCCTGAAGCTCCTCTCCCTCTGGACTGCTCCACCGCCGAGCTTCCACCATCTTTCTGCTCCCCCTGGGCTTGCCGCCTTTTTTCCAGCTGCATCCTTGCTTCAGGTTATAGCCAAGGCGTCCTCACCTGCTGGCTATTCTCTCTCACGTGTTCCCTCCCTCCTTCCCTCCCTTTCTCCTCCTCTTATCTGTCTCCTCCCCTCCTCTCTCTCTCCTCTCTTGTTTCACTTTGTCGCGGTCTATTTTGTATTTGTTTTATGGGCAGAATCTCAAGTGGCCTTTACCTTTTCAGATACTAAGTTTATAAACAGGGGACCTCATAGTTGCTCTCCTCCCTGCTTGAAGTAACTGCCTTTTGGTCACTGTTTTCACCTGCAACCCCTGTGCTGAGGAGTAATTGAGAGAATTAGCTGTAAAGTTCCCAACACATCCTTTGGTGCAGAGTGGGGCTTCGTAAGCTGTTGTTCCCACCACCTCCCTCCCTCTTTACACAGACTCCAAAACCCCCGGGGGGTTTGGGAAGTGAGGTTGTTTACTTTGTGCAAAGTACAAGGTCAGAGCACCATTTCATTCATTCAGCCAATATTGATTGAATACTCCTTGAGTACCAGACACAGTTCTGGGAATACTTCAGGCCCAAGGAGACCCCTCAGATTTAGTGGGAGAGATGGACACTAAACGTATAAACAAGCAGGTAATTTCGAATACATATTCTCATTCAGCTCAACCTTTTTCCACAAGGCCTTGTAACCATCTAGAGAAATCCCTGGTTGACACATAACAGAAGCTCTGTTCATTGGGTACCTGTAATGTGCTGGGCCCCAGGGTAGCTTTCCCTGCAGCTTTTTTCCATCTAACAGCTCTGTGAGGATGGGGGTGTTGCCTGTGTTTTACAGATGTGAGAAACCAAGGCTCTGAGAGGTGGGTGTGCTGAACCTCACTGTATTAGTCAGGGTTCTCCAGAAATGTGGACCAATTGTGTGTGTGTGTGTAGACAGATTGAGATTGATTGATATTTTAAGGAATTGACCCATGTGATGGTGGCATCTGTCAACTCTAGAATCTGCAGGGTGGGCCTCTAGGCTGGAGACCCAGGGAAAAACTGATGTTGCAACTCAAGTCCAAAGGCTGTCTTGGGGCAGAATTCATACTTCCTTATGAAACCTCCATTTTGTTTGTTTGTTTTTCCGAAAGCCTTCAGCTGATTGGATGAGGCCCACTCTCATGATGGAAGATAATCTGCTTTACTGATTAAGCTGTTAATCTCATTTAAACAATACTTTTGCAATGACATTTAGTCTGGTGTTGGATGAAATATCTGGGTACCGTGACCTAGCCACATTGGCACATGAAATTAACCTAGAAAGTAGCAGAGCCAAGATTCCTACCCGGATCTTTCTGTTAAATCCATGCTTTTCCCAGCGCTTCTGGAGTTGATTCTCTCAGACGTGTTCTCCGGCTAGGGTATGTTGCCTCTCCTGGGGCTCGGTGGTGGTGTGTGATGAGCTAGCCCAGAGACGCCTGTGTATGTGGTGCAGCCTCTGTTGGACTGACTAGCATCCACCATGTACTTTGTCCTGAGAAAAAATGCACCCTGTTCGCCTTTTCCCCCCGGAGACTGAAATCTGATTGTGTACCATGAGTCACATGGGGAGTCGGGTCAGCGTGGGAGGGACTCGGAAGTAGACATCACGGTTGGTGGAAAGCAGAACCATGGGCTTCTCAGGAGCAGGGCTGTGTGTAGACTGGACCTGCTCTCTGTCTGCGAAGGCTGCTTCCTCCGTGGCAGAGAGAAGCCATTGCCTGGAGGAGGAGCCTGGGGAAGCGTTCCTAGAACTGGAGGGGGAAAGGCAGGCGCAGAACTTCCAGTTGGAGGAACCTGGGTCCAATCCCAGCCCCGTCTTTTACCAGCCCTGCGCTCCTGGAGTAAGTTGCCATCTCGGAGCTTCAGTATTTGTATTTGAGGAGTAAAGATAACATATATTTTATATATGTTTGTGGGCCATTTGTATACCTTCTTTTGAAACAATGTCTGTTCTTGTTTGCTTACTTTTTAATGAGATTATTCATTTTTTTCATGACTGATGTGTTTGAGTTCCTTGTAGATTCTGGATATCAACCCCTGGTCAGATGTGTACTTAGCAAATACTTTCTTGAGTGGAGAAAGAAAACATGGTAGTATACACCATACTATACTACTCAGTCACAAAGGGCTGGGCGCTGTGGCTCATGCCGGTAATCCCAGCACTTTGGGAAGCCGAGGCGGGTGGATCACCTGAGGTCAGGAATTTAAGACCAGCCTGGCCAATATAGTGAAACCCCCTCTATACTAAAAATACAAAAAATTAGCTGGGCATGGTGGCATGCACCTGTAATCCCAGCTACTTGGGAGGCTGAGGCAGGAGAATAGCTTGAATCCAGGAGGTGAAGGCTGCAGTGAGCCAAGATCGTACCACTGCACTCCAGCCTGGGCAATGAACGGAGTGAGACTCTGTCTCAAAAAAAAAAAAAAAAAAAAAAAAAAAAAGACTACTCAGCCATAAAGAGTGGAGTACTGTCTTTTGCAGCCACTTGGATGGAACTGGAGGCCATCATCCTAAGTGAAGTAACTCAGGAACAGAAAAATAGCACATCCTCTAACTTACAAGTGGGAGCCAAGCTGTGGGCACACAGGGGCATATAGAGAAACATAAGGGACATTAGAGACTCTGACGGGGAGGCGAGGCGAGGGATGAAAAACTGCCTGTTGGGACCAGTGTACACATTGTTTGAGTGACAGGTGCACTGAGAACCCAGACTTTGCCGCTACACAGTTCACTCAAGTCACCAAAAGCAGTTTATACCCGTGAAGGTATTGAAATAAAGAAAAAATTAAAAACAACATTGACTTTATAGAATTATTTGCAGTTTAAAAGTGATGACACATGCAAAGTGGCAGGCAGTGGTTGATGTTGTGGGTTGGAAATGCATTTAGGAGAGTGTCCAGGCTGTGGAAGGTCACAGCACATTAGCAGACACCTGTAAATTAGTTTCTCCAAGTGGATGAATAATTAAGATGAGAATTATAGAGCAAACCTTTTCAAAAGCTTTGCAAGCCATTATCCTGACAAAACAGTATTTGTGTCATTAGCCAGTTTCCCGACCTTTAAATAAAACCCTGAACAGGCAGCCCCAGTACCCAGCTATGTGGCCACCCCAAATTGCAAGGTGGGCTGGGAAACGTGGGGCTTATTTGGCAGATAAGGAAGGAGCGACGACGAATACTGGGTAGGCAGCCAGGAGTCCCTGCTTCTTCTGGTGGCCTTGGAGGATGAGGCTGATGGAGTCAGGGATGGAGGGTGCTAAAGTCCCCTCAAGCCACCCCTGTGTACCCCACTCCAGGGAAAACAACATCACATTTTGGGTCACAGCTGCAAGAGGATCCAGTCCCAGGTTCTAGAAGAGTGGCCCTCGTCTCTCTGGCGACCTCCATAAGGGGTAACGTTTTATTTGTTCAACCTGATTTCTTCCCTGGCAGGAGGCTTTCTCCTCCCAAATCACTGCAAACAGAATTGCCTCAAAATATCAAGTATCGATTCATGATTGTTGTTCATTTCATTTTTATTGTTTAGTAGAAAACAAAGACCCAGAAACACAACAGGAGCAGTTGGAGTGCCTCAGCTCCCTCCTTGGAGGCGGAGGCCAGACATATATTTATTGTTGTCATTATTAACTTTTTGGGGCTGTCTCAGCATTGTGTTTATGGGTGTACTTTGTCAATCAGCTTTTGTTTTCAACTCCTCTCCCTCCTGCGAGCTGACAGGTGGCTTGTTTTGTGAAAAGCCACTTTGAGTTTGAAAACTGCTCTAAGTTTCTCATTGCAGCTTTTGTAAGGAAACTGGTCATTTTGTTTTGCTCGAGTGGGTAATGATGCCGTGGACCTTGGTTGAGAGTGGCTTGCCTGAATATTTTCTTTTTCTCGGGCTGAATGGAAGAATCGACACCCTGTACAGAGAGAGAGCCTCTCTCCTGGTCTGGGCTCAATTCACTGGTGTATGGATTCACTTGCATTCTTTGCATTTCCGTAGAAATAGACTCCCTCCTTGTCCTCTCTGTGGTGTGCCTTCTGTGTACTCTGCAGTCTCCCTGATGCCTGGCACACCACATTCACCTCCAGAAACCCCTGCTCCAGGAAGCCCTGCATGATTTCCCTGCCATTATTTTTCCTAGTTGGTCCCTCCCAGGTCTGTTGCTGCCTATTTTATACTTTAAAATTTTAATCTCTTTATTTCTTTGGTGACAGATTCAAGAAACATTAGCCAGGATATAAGCTCATGAGAGTAGGGACTGACTTGATATTGATACTGTTGTGCACCTAGCTTCCAAAACAGTGCCTGGTGCCTATAGACATTTGATGAATGAACGAGTGAGTGAATGCATGAATGAGTTTGCTGAGCGCCTAATAATAGCTAACATGGATTAAGCACCACTGCTAGGCCCTGTGCTAACCGCTTCATGGCAACTGTCCTTTGAGGTGGGTGCTATTATCCCCATTTACACGGGAAAACTGAAGCTTGGAAAGGTCAGAGACTGGCTGGGCATGGCGGTTTACACCTGTAATCCCAGCACTTTGAGAGGCTGAGGTAGGAGGAGGTTTGCTTAAGGCCGGGAGTTTGAGACGCCATCTCTACATTAAAAAAAAAAAAAAAAAAAAAAATTTCAGAGTGTGTATAGTGGGGTCAGACTGGGCTAAAGTCCCCTCCATGCGTGCTATGTAAGTATTAGATTGTTATCATCAAGCGCATTGCCCCAGGTGCACAGCTGGGGAGTGGCAGGGCCTGGATCTCTGATGTCCTGATACAGAAGTGAGTAATACTCGGTATCTGCTTACCTGGAGCTCATAGACTCGGGTGACTGGGTAGGCACAGGAACCTGGGCTCCAGAGGGGGCTGCCTGGTCTTTCCAGTTCAAGATTTCTGCCAGGCAGCCAAGCCAGGGGGCGGAACAGGCAGGCAGGTGGACCTTGGGTCCTGTGATGCCCAAGTTGGGTGTACTTAACCAGAGTCGCTGGGAGGCATTTGAGGTACGTGCTGTGCCTAGAATTCCTCAGCTTTCCAAGCGCCCCCTTACCGTCTCTTTCCGATTCTGTCCTCGTAATCTCACTGGGGGAGTGAATTCCTCCAAAAACACCCCCTTTCCTGCAGGTGGAGCCAATTAAGCCAAGCAAGGCTCTACCTTTAATTACTGTTGCCCTCATTTGCATCTGACTGCCCTCATTATAGTGCTATTAGCAGAGTGCAGGGGTCCTCCTGCTGGCCCATCAGGAGTGGTGCATGCACAGTTGCGGGGCCTTTCTTCAGTGGTCTTTGCTGCCTTCTGAGCAAAATGAAGGATTTGGAGTAGACGGCAAGCAGGCAGACACCCTGGGCCAGAAGCAGCCTGCGGAGGTCATCATGGCTTGCCTTACATTTTTGTTCAACAATAAGGTTGTTGAAAAACAATTTGTGTTTTCTTTCTCCTTATTAAAAACCCCAAATTATATTCATTGTAGAAAATTAAAGAAGATAGACACAAGAGAAAAAGGAGAAAATAAAATAGCATTTATAAACCCTCCAGCACTGTTAGTATTTTGGAATATATTTTTCCAGGTAGGTACAGCACTTGGCCACAGTCTTGGGAGAAGCATTCTCTGCCTGAAGGGCTTCGTGACCCCTCCCGTGACCCTTTACTTGACCCATGGACTTTTTATGGGCTCAGAAGAAATCTGATGGCACAAAAAGCAATAAATCATTGGTAGGGAGTTCGGGAAAAATCAGATGATGGTACAATGTGAGTGTACATAACATCAAGCACCTGTCAGCAGCCAGCCACACGTGTGTCCAAGATGACAAGAAGTCGGGTTTGATGGGCATGCAAGCTGGCCACTGTCTTGTCTCCTCCTTCATGTCTTCCTATGGAAGGCAAGACAGCATTTATTATGCAGCCTGTACTGGGAAGCCTTATAGCATGAAGACTTAGACCGTGGGTGTTGACCCAGAAAGTTCTAGCTCTGTCCTTTGCTAGCAGTGTGACATTCGCCACATTGCCTGCCCATGTGCCCTCCCCGCCTCACCCACCCCTACATCTCATTTTGGATCATTTCTAGTGCTGACTCTTCAAGTTCACTCATATTCTCTTCTGCAGTTTGCTCACGACCTTTCATGAGGCCACCCTAGCTGCAAGGGATGCTGGGAAACATAGTGTCTTTGTTTTCCACCTAGGTGGCCAAGCACCTGGTAAAAATTACTGATTTTCTTGCTAAAGAAGAAAAGAATGGGTATTAGGGGACACCTGCTGAGTTTCTTTTGTTTTTGTTTTGAGACAGGCTCTCACTCCATTGCCCAGGCTGGAGTGCAGTGGTGTGATCATGGCTTACCTCAGCCTTGACTTCCCAGGCTCAGGTGATTCTCCCATCTCAGCCTCTGTAGTAGCTGGGAGTATAGCATGCCTGGATAATTTTTTGTATTTTTTTTGTAGAGACAAGGTCTCATGATGTTGCCCATGCTGGTCTTGAACTCCTGGGCTTGAGCAATCCTCCTGCCTTGGCCTCCCAAAGTTCTGGGATTATAGGTGTGAGTCACCATGCCCAGCCCCCAACACCTGCTGTTTCTGCCACAGTTGTTTGTTAGCAGCTACTGTGCTTTTGATGAGCCATCTGGGAGGAGGTTCTGGCTTTGCTAGAGATACAGTGATGGTGTCAGTTCAGTGGAGACATGTGAAATATGGTCTCTACTTGATACTTTGAAACCTACAGGTGGTAGTATGTCTAACACCTGTAGGCAGGTAGTACAGTAGTGTATCTACCACCTGTAGTATGTCTGCCATCCATAGGTGAGGCAGTGACTCATCCCTGTTTGGGTGAAACAGAGGTGATCCTTCTCTTAATGTTTCAGCAGTAAGGTGGCCAGCTGCTTTTAGTCCCGTGCTTATTTTCCCTGTAAATCTAGGGTGCTCTTGGAGCATGAAGGATTGGATTTACCATGGGCATATGTGCTATTTATCTGCTATTGATCAATGCCAAGTGAATTTCATTCAACTGGAATTCAGACCTAGGTCTAAATCTTGGCTTCATGCTCAATTGTCATGTCATTTGGGGATGGCATAAACTCAGCCCCATCCTCCACCTGTAAAATGTGGATGGTAACTGCCCAGCTTACTGAACAGTGGATCCAGGCTTGTGAGTGTAAGTTTTAAACTACTCTTACTGTATAATTCTGGTCCTCACTGGGAGAGAATAAATTTTTTCTTGGTTTCCCATGACTTGTTATCACTTTTCTCACCTTTTGGGGACAATTTTTAGATGGAGAGTTCCAATTATGACAGTTGACATCCAATTAAATATGAATTATTGAAGGCTCTATTATTTCCAATGATAAAAAAATTGTTGGGATATATTACAGAGAATTGATTTCAGTGAAAGTAGACACCAGAGCTTGTACTTCATATGTTGGTTTTTTACATAATTTAATACTTTATTAGAATTTTTAAAATGAGGCCGGGCGTGGTGGCTCACGCCTGTAATCCCAGCACTTTAGGAGGCCAAGGTGGGCAGATCACGAGGTCAGGAGATCGAGACCATCCTGGCTAACACGGTGAAAACCCGTCTCTACTAAAAATACAAAAAATTAGCCGGGGATGGTTGCAGGCGCCTGTAGTCTCAGCCACTTGGGAGGCTGAGGCAGGAGAATGGCCTGAACCCAGGAGACGGAGCTTACAGTGAGCCGAGATCACGCCACTGCACTCCAGCCTGGGCAACAGAGCGAGACTCTGCCTCAAAAAAAAAAAAAAAAAAAAAAGAATTTTAAAAATGAGAAATGTATGCCCTTTATAACAAGTCTAGCAACGCAGAAGTATGTAAAGAAGTTAATCTCTCCCAATGCTACCCTTTTTAGATCACCAGAGGTAATCACACAAATCTGTACTCCACAAACAAATGTATATTTGTTCTATTTCTTTTCCAAAAATGGAATTACAGTCTATATCAGGAGTTGGGAAACCACGGCCCGTGGGTATGCCACCTTTATAAATAAGGTTTTATTGGATCATGGCCATATTCATTCATTATTTCCATCTCTGCTTTTGAGCTACAACACAAGAGTTGAATAGTTCTTGCAGAGACCTGTGGCCTGCAAACCCCAAAATATTTACCATCTGGCCCGTTGAAGAAAATGGGTGCTGATCCCTGGTCGACCTTGTCTTTTTCAGGTAAGAGTGTATCACTGAACACTCAGGAATTTTCCTCCTGATCAACAGATGTATAACTAAATCATTAATATCTGCATATTAGAGTTTATCGTGTGGCTATGCTATAATTTTTCAAATCATTTCCTCATAGATGGAATTTAGGTTGTTTCCAGGTTTTTGCTACTACAAAGAAGATTGTAGTAAGCTGTGTCCTTATGTCCTGGGGCCTTTTGGCAGGAAAGAGGTACAGAAGTGCTGTTGCTGATTCAAAGTGTGGGTGCAGCGTCCATCATTCGGTTTGAAAACAACATGTGATATCGTTAGGTGTCATCTCTGATCTACATCCTCATTTTTTTTTTTTTTTGATCTAACATATTTTGTAAAAGTAGTTTTCAGCCCTTTTTGACTGTGGCCCACAGTAAGAAATACTCTTTTAAGCATACACATATGTGTATATAGTCATTGAGACACAACCTTCTGGGAACAATACTTAACCTTTATTACGTGCAGAACGTTCTCATGTGTTATATCCTGTTCTACTCTGTTTTAACAAACGTCAGTTGTGACTTACTGATTATTTTCACTGCCTTGCTAATGAGATACAACCTGTAGTGTGAAGGCTGTTGTTGTGTAGACATTGGTAATATTCTGGAATGCCATGATGTACTTGTTTGATGTTCTCTTCTGTTTGTGAAGGCCATTCTTCCCTTTTTGTCTTCCTTATTGAATGTATAAACACGTTTTTTCTTATTGAAAATTCCTGCGTATTTTAACACATAATGTCTTTCTAATTGCAAAGTGATACCCAGACCAGTTTCCTTTGGAAATGGGGGTTGTCCTTTGGTTTTCATGTTTCACTGAAAAGAGTGGATTGGGGGCTTTTCTACCACCATGCAGTATAGACACACCTCTTGGCCAGGCAGGCCACCTCATAGGTGATTTGTCCTCTCTTGGGTCTGGCTCAGTCTCTCCTACATTGATCCTGATACCCCTCACTCCACAGCCTCCCAGCACACATGCATGCACACACGCATGCACACACACATACACACACACACACACACACACACACACACACACCCCACCACTACCTATCCTGGCCTCAACTGTCTCTGTGTCCCTGACTGAGTGTTTGGCTTTGTGGGCTTTGGTCCAGACCAGCCTTGGAAACTGATTCTGCTATTACTGCAGAGTCTCTTGAGGCCTGCAGCCTTATTTTAGTAAGAGGAACCCCCACCCCACCACCATCACGCTGTGAGTTGAAGGTAACAAGGATGTGTGTTATTTCACAGCACTAAGAAGGTTGGGGTGCAGGTGTGGCTGGATCCAGGTGCTCAAACAGTTTAGCAGGAAGATGCATCACTTTGTGTGTTGGTTCTGCTTCCAGTGTAGGCTTGGTTCATTTTCAGGCAGGTTTTCTTTGCTGGAGGGAGGGAGGGAGAGCAACATGTTTACAGGCACAGAAGCCCTGGGAGGTTAGGGGCCTGCATAGGACCTACAGTGGCAGGAGGAAGAGGTGAGAGATGAACTAGAGAGACAGGCAGGGATCAAGCAGGAGGACTCTGCGTGACCTGCTATGAGGCTGGGATTTTATCCTCAGGCTAGGGGGACCTGATGAAAAATCAAAAGACTGAAGTGACCTGAGCCAATTTGCATGTTTCTTCCCCTCTCGTGCTGACCTGCCCCGTGTATTGTGTTGTTTCTGTGCACATCAGAAACTGGATTCTGCCTTTAAAGGGATGGTTACTTTTAGGCACCTAAAATATTTTTCTTTTCTTTTCTTTTTTTTTTTTAATTTCTAACATTGTTTGAATTTAATGATTCATATTACGAATTATTCATGAAAATGATCTTTTAAGCTTCTTATAATAGCTGAAATTATCCTTCATTAGATGCTGACAGTTCCTGTGATGGGTGTAATTATAAAAACATATTCTTGGGCTGGCTATATTCTGCAGTGTTAAAATTACGCAAATGAGCAAGGGATAAGAATAGCAGCTGAGTAGGATGGTCAGGTTTTATGGGAGAAGGGGGGTTGTAGCGCTGCACATTTTCTAAAAATGAATAAATATGTGCTGTACACATTAAGTACGTCTTTATTACAGTCTGCCTCGATGCTCACCCTCTCTTCATTGGCAGGGGAGCAAATTAATTTTAGCGCCCTGAATTGTTTGTAGTTCTTGCCCATATATGAATCGTATGATGAAGTTTTTTTTTTTTTCCTTCTTCATTCCACTCAGCATTTTCTGCGAGGTACACGTAGTAATCTCTGGTACTTCTGAAGAATGGCAAACTTGGCGCTGGTACGCAGCAGGCTGAGTGGGGAGGGGAGAAATTGGAGGGTGGGGGCAGAAAGCTGGGGGTCACTGTCTAGGTCATTGAGCTTGGGAAATCAGGCCCTCATCTTGTTCCTGTCCAAAGGATGACCAGATGGGCCAGGTGTGGTGGCTTAGGCCCGTAATCCCAGCACTTAGGGATGCTGAGGTGGGTGGATTACCTCAGGTCAGGAGTTTGAGACCAGCCTGGCCAGCATGGTAAAACCCAATCTCTACTAAAAATACAAAATTAGCTGGGCATGGTGGCACCCATCTGTAATTGAAGCTACTTGGGAGGCTGAGGCAGGAGAATCACTTGAACCCGGGAGGTGGAGGTTGCAGTGAGCCAAGATGGCGCCACTGCACTCCAGCCTGGGCGACAGAGCAAGACTGTCTCAAAAATGAATAAACAAAAAAAGGATGACCGGATGGGATATTCATGGCTTATAGTGACCAGCAACTTGGGTTTAACTTTGGTGGCTTTGTGGGGAAGTATTGGGAAGGGAAGGACTGAACGTTCATCACATTTGCTGGAAAATCGTGGCACCCGGAGCCCCGCGTGTCTTGGTCCTGTCTGCCTGCTCTCCAGCGTGTGTGTTGAAAATGCCCCGACTGCCTCTTGCCCGCGTAATCCCATGCTTCCTCGGGGGCACTAAGGAACCCCCGAGAGAGGGGCTGGTTATTCCAGGGCACTGTCACTGACCGTGCCATCTCATTTCAACTCACCAGCAGTGACAACCAAGGGAGCTCTCCTTTCTCGCTGCCTTTGAACTGGGCCTTTCCATGTGAGGTAGAGAGGATGATAAAGAATAAAGGCTAAAATTTAAGCAGTGCTAACTCCATGTGGGGCACTGTTTTAAGACCTGTACATGGACTCATTGAATTGTCACATAATCCTACATAGGTAGGTGCCGTTATCATCTTCATTCTGCAAATGCAGAAACACAGAGAGCTTAAGCCACTTGCCCAAGGTCCCCGAGCAAATTAGGAAACAGAAACAAGCCTGGTAAATTTACATTGATTGCTGACAGGGGTGCGGGGATGAGGGTGGGTTGGAGGGGGTTGTGTACTGGTTGAAATGGTTGATCTGCCCATTGAAACATTCTCAAACAAGCGGGCTTGAAGTTGATGTCAGCCCATCCTCTAAGCCTCTCCTTTCCTTGTTACCTCTTCCACAGTGGACACGCATTATTTTCATCAGGGAAAAAGACCACTTGATACAAGACGACCACCAGCTTGTGTGTTTAAGTCAAAGGGACCTTCAACTGGGGCAGCTTCCCACTGGGCTTCTGGTGCAGCCAGGAAGAAGAGTGGGGCTGGCTATTTCATATCTGGATGAAGCTTCACGGTTTGCAGAGTGCTGTCTTTTTTCTTTGAGACGGAGTCTCACTCTGTCACTCGGGCTGGAGTGTAATGGCGCCATCTTGGCTGCCTGCAACTTCTGCCTCCCGGGTGCAAGTGATTCTTCTGCCTGAGCCTCCTGAGTAGCTGGGGCTACAGGAACCCACCAGCGTGCCTGGCTAATTTTGTATTTTTAGTAGAGATGAGGTTTTGCTGTGCTGGCCAGTCTGGTCTCAAACTTCCGACCTCAGGTGATGCGCCCACCTCAGCCTCCCAAAGTGCTAGGATTACAGGCGTGAGCCGCCACGCCCAGCCTGCAGAGTGCTTTTTTCTTTTGGATCCTTTGACAGCCCTTTGAGGCCACAGGTGTAGATATTATTCTCACTTTAAAAGTGGCTAAGCTGAGGCTCAGCGCAGGGCTCTGCACCTGGCAAGTGGCGGAGTGGGAAACTGAGTTAGGTCTTTGGATTCTAAATTTGGGACTCTGGCTCTTGCCTCCTTTTGACACTAGTAATCTGAAGTGCCTTTCCTCAGTGTGAGTTGTGGTTATGAGTAGGGTTTCTGGAGTCAGACCATGTAACGGTGAACCCCAGTGCTACCACTCAGCAGCTCTGTGATGCTGGGCAAGTTACACACCCTCCCTGGACCTCAGTTTATTATGTGTAAAATCAAGATTGTACTAGTATTAGGCTGGGCATAGTGGCTCACACCTGTAATCCCAGAACTTTGGGAGGCTGAGGCTGGAGGATTACCTGAGGCCAGGAGTTCGAGACAAGTGTGGCCAACATGGCAAAACCCTGTCTCTACTAAAAATACAAAACTTAGGTCAGGCACGGTGGCTCACGCCTGTAATCCCAGCGCTTTGGGAGGCTGAGGTGGGGTGGATCACCTGAAGTCAGGAGTTTGAGGCCAGCCTGGCCAACGTGGTAAAACCCTATCTCTACCAAAAATAGAAAAATTAGCTGCGCATGGGGGCGTGTGCACCTGTAGTCCCAGCTACTCGGGAGGCTGAGGCAGGAGAATCGCTTGAACCCAGGAGATGGAGGTTGCAGTGAGCCAGGATGGCGCCATTGCACTCCAGCCTGGGCGACAAGAGAAGAAAAAAATTCAAGTGAGAGCCACGTGTACTTGATTGAATTGAAACCTGTTCACTGTGCTGCTACTTTGCCCTGTGGGTGGGCTCATCACTTCTGCGTGTGATGAGACCTAGAGGGGACCTCTTCATCTGTCATCATGGTCGCTGCCATGTATTGAGTGCTTACTTTTTGCCAGGCTGTTGGCAAGCCTTTCATGGCCAGCAGCTCATGGAATCCGTACCACAGTACTTTATGATACGATCTCATCGTTCCCCTGTTTAACATGTGAAGAAACATAGTCTCAGAGGGATTCAGCAGCTCATTGAAGGCTGTGTGGATAACGGAGGCGAGAGCTCAGGTGGGTGCCCAGGTGTCCTCACTCCAGAGCCACGGCTTCTACGTCTTGCCCGGGAAAGTGGCCTTGCGTGTGGTTGCCTTCCTCCCCTAGCCAGCATGCAGTTGGTATTGGAGAGCTGGATGAGACTCTTTTTCCTCTTGTTTCTTTCTCAGCATGTCAAATAGTACTCTCCTTGAGTAGTAGGTTATTGGGGCACCTGGCATCAGCCTTCAAGAGTCGAGTAGACATGGCAAATTCTACATCTCCCTTGCTCCCTGCATTCTTCCCTCTCCTTTCTTCTTTCCTTCTTCCTTTTCTCTTCTTCCTCCCTCCCTACTTCTTTCTCTCTCTGTCCCTCTCCTTATTGCTTTCTCTGACACCTGTTTATAGAGGTCCTACCACGGGCCAGGCCCCAGTGGATGCTGTGAGGCAGACCTTAGACGTGGTCATTCTCCCTGGGGCTCCCAGCCTGGAGAGAATGGAGCAGTGACCACACCACAGGACGCGTTTCCTAACATGGTGCTGAGAACATCCAGGTGCAGCTGGAGCACTGTGTGGAGCTCCTTGTTCTAGATCAAGGAAGGGTTCTTGGAGAAAGTGACATTTGATCAGAGGGTTGAAGGTTGAGTTTGAGTTCTTCAGGTCAAAACAGGGAGGTGAGATGGCCAGAGCTCACTGAAGAATTCTAAAGAGCCTACATTTGCAAAAGCAGGGAGTATTGTTGAATCTTTACCAGTGGATCTTTGCCTAGGCAAAGGGTTTGTTTGTTTGGATAGTAAGCAGGCACAAAACCAGATAGTCCACCAAGACGAACCTGATGGAGTCCCAGCTCTGTGTCCTTTTGCACATGTTTATAGTACGTCGAGAATGAGCCCAGGCAAACGTGACAGAGTTCTAGGAGCAGGATCAGTTCTCATGAACTGTGGATTCAGATCTGTGGCTGTACATAGGGCCAGCTCAAAACCACACCTGGGCATTCTCCCCTCAAAGGGTGAAGACTCTTGGCTTCATAGATGTTCTGCTCTGTTTCAGGAAGGGTGGGATAGTCGATAACCTTGCAAACCAGCCTGTGGATCTTGACTTCCTCTTTCTTCAGTCAAAAATCTTTCTAACAAACTGTTAGAAATAATAACTGTTTGTTATTCTAACAAACAGCGTCTTTGGTATTGATTAATATTGATTAATATCAGTATCAATGATACTATTATCAATGCCTTTTATATTATCTTTTGATCAGAGATAAAGACAGGTGAAGCCTTAATGTATCTACCTTTAAGAGACCTCTTTTTTACTTGGCTCTGTATGTATCATAAACTTTACAGAAGGCATCTGATACGGTTTGGCTGTGTCCCCCCCCCACCATCTCATCTTGAATTATAACTCCCACAGTTCCCACATGTCATGGGAGGAACCCGGTGAGAGGTAATTGAATCATGGGAGCGCGTCTTTCCCATGCTGTTCTCATGATAGTGAATAAGTGTCATGAGATCTGATGGCTTTAAAAACGGGAGTTTTCCTGCACAAGCTGTCTTTGATGGCTGCTGTCCATGGAAGATATGATTTGCTCCTCCTTCCTCCATGATTGTGAGGCCTCCCCAGCCATGTGGAACTGAAAGTCCATTAAACCTTTTTCTTTTGTAAGTTGCCCAGTCTTGGGTATGTGTTTATCAGCAGTGTGAAAACAGACTAATACAGCATCCGGGTCAGCCCAGGTACAAGTTGTAAGGTAGAGGCAGCTTGGAAAGTTTAAGGCCTTTCCCACATTGCATGAAGATTTGAGGAGCTGATGTAGGGATTTGACCAGATCTCAGCAAAGCCCAGACAAGTCTTGTTCTTCCTCATGTGTTAAAAAATGTATTGACTTTCTAGCATCCAGCCCACATTGACTTGGCCTCCCTCAATGTAGTTAACTCCACAATAATACACTAGAGTTAATGAAGAGGCTCTCCTGCCTCTTAACTAACCCCAGTTAGACAGATGAAGCAATTGAGTTCTGTGTTTTACACTGGGAAACTAGCCAGCATCCAGCCCTCATCCTCCGGCATTCTAGCAAGGGGCAAATTCATACAAGGTACTAAAGCCCTCGCATACAAATGACTTCTCTGTTGTTCCACTCTTTCCTAACAATTAATCCTAGTGATGATTAATCTTTTCACACTTACATTATCTGAAGAACAGTCTTGTTCGACATTCTGGAGATCTGAAAAGTGCTGTATGTGTTTAATGTTAATAGGCAACCACTAGAAAGGTGCAGAATAAATTGAATTAATATCGTCTGGGAGTTTGGGATGTCGTAACCAGCAGAGGCCCAAAAATGAAGTGGATGCTGGCAGAAAGCATGAATCACCTCCCTGCAACAGGAGAATGTTCTCATGATTTTTTAATGACCCCCTGAAAATGAATGTGCACTATTAAGGTAAACTGTTTAAAAATTAAGGCTTTTGTAATTCTGTGAGTTTAAAAGGAGGAGAGAGAGGGAAAGAGAATCTGTAGACTGTATGGTTGATAGGAGGCAGCTTGTGGAGCTGAAGGGGTCTGTGTGGAACCCCAGGTTCTCTGCTTATTCTAGAAAGAGGGCTTGGGTTTCCAGGGAAGCTGAAGGGCATGGACTGAGCCTTAGGTGGTTTTTTTGTTGGTTTGTTTGTTTTTTTGAGACAGAGTCTCGCTCTGTCACCCAGGCTAGAGTACAGTGGTGCCATCTCGGCTCACTGCAACCTCTGCCTCCTGGGTTCAAACACTTCTCCTGCCTCAGTCTCCCGAGTAGCCAGGATTACATGTGTGTGTCATCATACCCAGCTAATTTTTTTTTTTTTTTTTTGTATTTTTAGTAGAGACGGGGTTTCACTGTATTGGCCAGGCTGGTCTCAAACTCCTGACCTCAGGTGATCTGCCCACCTTAGCCTCCCAAAGTTCTGGGATTACAGGCATGAGCCACCATGCCCCACCGAGCCTTCATGTTTTGTTGGGATTTATGTAACGCGTCCGCTGGCTAGCTGATTCCATCTGCAGGCGGCAGGGTCTGGCTACCATCCTTAATTCAGACCTGATTTGAATCTGTCTTTGAAAGGGAAATTTGGACTTGGCCAATGCTCAGATAAATTGGGATTATGGGCTAGAACTGTGGTGAAGTGTAGGATGAGGCTGCAAACTCCCTGTTGGTGCTTTTGTACAAGCCAGCATTGCTGTTGTAATGCAGTGCATCTGGGGATCTGGTGGGTTGGGGTGCTGCTTTTCTGAGGACATAGCACCAGCTCCTCCTTTCACCCCATCGTACTTCCCTTGTCATCCCACAGAGCTGAATGTTCCGATCATGACCCTGTGGTTAGGATCAGCCCTGTTAAGTGCATTTCTCACCTTCGCATTTTCCTAACTTCTTCACTTGAACCCCTTTCCCCACCCAAATGATCTGTACCTCAGTGACAACGTGGAGCAGCTCCACGGAAGATGGATGACACACACTTGCGATGTTGCTCATGTTTTATGGTTAACTTCCTGGAATTCTTCACAGTTCTTTTCATAGCAGTTGAAGGCTGAAAGACACACAGAAATGACCAACTCAATTCTGTCAACATTTGCTGAGTGTCCTTTTTCTGTGTCAGGCCCTGGGAGCTGGATCTTATCTTATACAAGTCTATGGGGGGAAAATAAGTTCTCTAGATTCTTGCTATTCAAAATGAGGTCTCTGAGGCTGGGCGCGGTGGCTCATGCCTGTAATCCCAGCACTTTGGCAGGCCGAGGCAGGCAGATCACCTGAGGTCAGGAGTTCAAGACCAGCCTAGCCAACATGGCAAAACCCAGTCTCTACTATAAATACAAAAAGTAGCCAGGCGTGGTGGCTCATGCTTGTAATCCCAGCTACTCGGGAGGCTGAGGCAGGAGAATTGCTTAAACCCAGGTGGCGGAGGTTGCAGTGAGCTCAGATCCAGCCAGTGCACTCCAGCCTGGGCAACAGAGCGAGACTCCATCTGGGGAAAACAAAAAAACAAAAAAAAACTCTGGACCAGCAACAGTGGCCTTGTCACCTGGGAGCATGTTAGAGAGGCAGGATTTTGCTGGGCTGGCCCATGCCTATAATCTCAGCACTTCCAGAGGCTGAGGTAAGAGGATCACTTCAGCCCAGTAGCTCAAGAGCAGACTGGGCAACACAGTGAGACCCTGTCAGGAAAAGAAAAAAGAAAAGCAGAATGTCAGGCCCCACCCCAGACCTTACAGTCTCAGAGTCTGCACTTTGACAGGGCCCCCAGCTGAGCTGTAGACACATTAGTGTTAGAGGCACTGAGATGTTCTCAGTCTCTATAGAGAGATGGAGGACAGATATTGACACGATACTGCTATTCTCCCTTCTACACCCATGGCAGGCATCATTAATCAAACAGGATACTTTCCCCCCGTGATCCCTGTCTAAACTTCCGACGCTTTCTCAGCACAGTGTTATAGATGGCCACTTCCAGTGGGTCCGAGTAGGCACTCAAGGTCAGGTTCAGCTGCTTTACCTCGCCTCTAGCACAGTCCATGACAGCAGCAGCATCCTCTCTCTACCTCCGCTCTGGCCCCTCTTCCATGTTCTTCACAACTCAGAGTTTTTCTTTTAAAAATACAAATATGCTCAGGATATTTTCCTGCTGAAAACCCTTCAGTGACTTCCCATTGCAATTAAAATGAAACCCAGATGCCTTACCATGATTTGCAAGACCCTGCCTGACTTGGCCCTGCCCATCTTTCCAACCCTGTCTGGTGTGCCGCTCCCCACCCTATGCTATTCTCTGCCTGTATCACCTCATTTCAGTTCCCGGAACATGCCGTGCTTTTCCCACCTCAGGGCTGGGCAGACCTAAGTCTGTCTCTTGAGTCTCCCCACTGTCCACGCGAAAAAGCTAGGGGCACAGAGGCTTGATCTGCCTGAGGCCACGTGACGAGTCAAGAGCCAGAGGGACTTCCTTGCAAAGCTGGAGATGCAGGGCAGGCTGCCTCCCCGCAGTGACCACACGAGGGAGCCTCCACCGAGTCTTCTGACTCCTGCTACTCTCCTTAAGTGAGTGTCTAGAATGCACTTTTCTCCCCCACTCCCAAATGCCTTGCAGGGCTAGCTCGCCCTCATTCCTTCGCCCAGACCTTGGATTTGCCACCTCCTCAGAGAGCCATTCCCTGGCCTTTCTGCCAGGACGTACCCCGTCCCCTTCAGCATCCCAGCTGTGTTTTCCAGAGCACTTGTCACAATTTGCAGTAGGTCTTGTTTATTCGTGGTTTGACTTGTTTTCAGTTTCTCCACTAGTCAGTAAGCTCCCTGGTGGCAGGATTCCTGTTTGTGTTATTGGCCTCCATATCTAAAGCACCTGGCACTGAACATAGTAGGTGTTCAGTAAATATGATTTGAATGTGTGCATGAATGAATGATGGAAGTGGTGAGGATAGTCCTAGGATTTTAGGCCTGGTCTGGATCTAAATGAACATCTAACCACTTTCCATGTCATGTGTGCGGTGAAGCCAAGAAAAAGAGTGGTTTCATCTCCCTGATGTCGAATGGGCAGTTGGACCCAGCATGAGTTTTTGTCAATGTAGAGATAGTTTTGTGACTTACCTCCAGTGGACCACATCAGATGGCCCCAAATAGACCTTCTTCCTACTGTATTTCATCTTCTACAATTCCTTTTGAAGAATGGTGTTTTTTCTTTTTGACTGTCACGTGATGTTTAAAAAAAAATCAAGGAAGATACTTCATGCATTCTTCAAAGATCTACCGTCAAAGGGATTTACCTAACATTTGAAGTAGCGTAGAGGGTTACTGTTCTTGGGGTAGTGCCTTCAGCCAAGTCAAAAGGGATGAACTGAGCTCATGCTGAGGTCACCTCTGCAGTCCGACCTGTACTGGTCAACTGTGCTTGCACCTCGATCACTCAGGTAGCTCAGCTCTGTCTCATACTGGTCTGGTTGGACTTACGAGGTGATTCAGAGGAACTGCTTTCATTCTTTCTAGGACAGAGTTCAGCAAACTTTTTCTGTAAAAGTCCGGATAGTAAATATTTTTGGCTTTGTTGTCTGGATGGGTCTCGGTCACAACTGCTCAGCTCTGCTGTTGTAGCAGCCGTAGACATAGTGTAAATGAATGGGCTTGGCTGTGTGCCAATAAAACTTTATTTACAAAAACTTGCGTCAGCCCAGATTTAGCCTCAGGGCCGTAGTTTGTAGACTCCTGTTCTAGGAGTGTTTAAACGAAAACGAAGAAAATATAAAAGACAGCTTTCATTAGTCATCCAAGTCTTTCTGCAAACCGTCTTGAAAGACGGCTTCTGAAGCTGGTCCTTGGACTCAGGAGCTTGTTCTTAAACTTGAGAAACATCATTGTCTCACTTCCTGTTTGGGCAAAGAGTCAAGCCATGATTTATCAGTTGCAATAAATAGCCTGTATTTTTCCAAATAGACAATCACGTTCTCTTCATTAGCAACCCATCTGCTGGACCTGCAGTAGTACTGAGGAAAGATGCCTTGGTAAACACAGTAGCAGGATTGCAAAGTCCAAACGAACCCTCTTGCTTTAGTGGCAGCTTGTTTGTGGAAACTGGACCATTCTGCAAATGAGTTCATCAATCTTGCCTAAATACTGGAAGGGCCTGTTCAACATTAGGGGAAATGCCAATGTATTTTGAGACAGATCAAACAAAGCTGCAAGTGGACAAATTTTAGCATTTGTTTTTTAACTAATGAGCAGATGGTAGGCCTTGAATGCCCCAGATGCTTATCTTTGAGTTAGGTTGGGGGAAAATAGGGAAACCAAATCCAAAGTGCATACGTTAATACTTTGCCATCACCTAGAAACTATTTGGGCTGCAAGTTGGAGTTGCAGTAGTGACTCTTAAGAATAAAAATGTTTTTCTCTTGTAATAAGCCATATTTATTTATTTATTAACTTACTGAAATGGAGTCTGTCTCTGTCACCCAGGCTGGAGTGCAGTGCCATGATCTTGGCTCATTGCAACTTACACCTCTTGGGTTCAAGCGATTCTCCTGCCTCAGCCTCCCAAGTAGCTGGGACTATCTATGGGCATGTACCACCATGCCTGGCTAATTTCCCTATTTTTTATTACAGATGGGATTTTACCATGTTGGCCAGGCTGGTCCTGAACTCCTGACCTCAGGTGATCCACCTCGGCCTCCCAAAGTGCTGGGGTTACACACGTAAAGCAATGTGCCCTGCTGGTAATAAGTAATTTAAAGGTTAAACTGTCTGATTAGGAAACAGACACAGGTTGATTAAATAGGATGCAAAGGTCCCTGGATTGGGTTCTAAAACTTAGTCCCTTTCCACCCTACCCATCCCACCCAGCTCACTAGGGGAAATGAGGAAAACAGAACTTCGTTTAAAAGATTTTCCCCCTCTGTAGACACTTTCTTAAAAACATAATTGAATTCCAGCTGTGCATACAATTTTGTTTGTTGCTTTTTTCCACACTTAATCGTCTATCACAAAGCCTTTTCTATCATTATGTGGACTAGATTGCCCTAATTTGTAACAACTGTGTGATATTCCAGCTAGTGGATAGACCTGAGCTTTAGTCAATTTTCAATTGTTGGGCCTTAAAAAACAAAACAAAACACTTTTACCATACTGTAAAATGCTGCAGGGGATGCCTTTTGCATACAGAACTTCCCCGTTTCCAGTTGTTTTGGAAGATGTGGTCTCATCAGCAGAATTGCTGAATGAAGTGCTAAGGTTTTTCTGACTTCTGTTTCGGATTTCGATATTGCTCCCCAGGATTGTGGCCATTTGAAAGTGTTGCCAGCAAGCAGACCCTCTTGGCCACTCTCACCGGCATTCATAGCTGTTGCCACTGGAACTCTAGTAGGCAAAAACCTAGCTCGTTATATTTGTAATTCATGAGTTGCAATGGAGATGGAATACTTTTTTTCTGTGTTTATAAATTGAATTTCTTTTTGGTGAATTATCAGCTCATTTCCTTGGCCTATATATTTCAAGGATTTTTCGTCTGGATTATGTGAGGGTTTGGTATCAATAAAGATGCCGGCCCTTTGTTTCAACAGATTCATAAGTTCTCATGTCTGGGAATTGTCATGAGTTGTCCTGCCCTTCTGGTTGTGTGCCCCAGTTTAGGTTTTTAGCAGTTGTTGTGAATTAGGTGCTTGGACAGCCCATATTTTGAGGATGAAACCTTCAAGTCTGTTTGAGGATACTTTAAAGGGCTGATGGCCATTAAGGGGAAGGTGCATTTGTATGCCATGTTAGTAGATGTGGTTTGAATGCTTGAGTTGGCTGGGAAGGTGGCTCACACTTGTAATCCCAGAACTTTGGAGGCTGAGGCGGGCAAATCACTTGAGTCCAGGAGTTCGAGACCAGCCTGACCAACATGGTGAAACACCCGTCTCTACTAAAAATACAAAAATTAGCTGGGCATGGTGATGTGCGCCTGTAATCCTTTGGAGACTGAGGCACAAGAATCGCTTGAACCCAGGAGGGTGGAGGTTGCAGTGAGCCGAGATCACGCCACTGCACTCCAGGCTGGGCCACAGAGTGAGACTCAGCCACAAACAAATAAGTAAATGCTTGAATCATGGCTTATGTTTCCTTTGGTAAACAAAGGAAGCATTTTGGTTTTTAATCTTTCAGTAGGCTTCACGGTGGAGTAGTGGAAACATTGGGGAATCTGAATATTCATGAGAGTGTGATTCTCCCCAAAGCCAACAAAGACCCTTTTCCTTTTCTTTTTGAGACAGAGTCTCACTCTGTCACCCAGGATAGCTGCAGCCTAGGGGGTGACTGTGGGCAGAAAATGTCCCCTGAAGGGGCTGGAAAGGAGATGACACAGAGAAGTCAGCGCAGATTGGTCCTTCAAAGTATCCTGTAGAGACACCTCTTTGCTGAGTTGACAGCCCACCCATCATGGGCTTGGAGGGGCAGGGAGGCTGGTTGGGGGAGGTGGTCCACCCTGAACTTGTCCTCCCAAGCCCCAGCCTGGCAACTTGTAGTCTTGGGAGACTGAAACCCTGACCCTCACATTCAAGTTACCACAGTTCTGGATGAGAGATCGAAGAGCAGCTTGGTTTGCTGCAAATGCCTTCTTCTTCGTCTTCATCTTTGTCTTTGTCTTTTCTTTCCTCCTCCTCCTCCTCCTCCTCCTCTTCTTCCTCTTCCTTCTCCTCCTCTGCTCCCTCCTTCTCCTCCTTCCTCCCTCCTCTCTGCAAAAACATGTGGTAGACTGGATAAAGAAAATGTGGTACATATACGCTATGGAATACTATACAGCCATAAAAAGAATGAACTCTTGCCCTTTGCACAATATGAATACAGCTGGAGGCCATTATCCTAAGCAAATTAGTGCCCCAACAGAAAACCAGATATTGCATGTTCTGACTTATAAGTGGGAGCTAAACACTGGGTACTCCTGGACATGAGGATGCTAACATAGACACTGGGGGCTACTAGAGGCGGGGAGGAATGGAGGAGCAAGGGTTGAAAAACTACCAGTTGGGTACTATGCTTACTACCTGGGTGATGGGATCATTCGTACCCCAAACTTCAGCATTATGCAATATACCCGTGTAACAAACCTGCACTGGTACCCCCGAATCTAAAATGAAAGGTGAGAAAACCACACAAACAACTTTATTGAGATATAATTCACATGCCATACAATTCACCTATTTAGTGTATGATTTAATGATTTTTAGTATATTCATGGAGTTGTGCATTCACAACATTTTAGAACATTTTCACTCCCTCACAAAGAAGCCCCTTTCCATGCGCAGTCATTCTCCACCCCAGGGCCTGGCAAGCACCATTCTGTTTCCTGTCTCTGTGGATGCGCCTGTTCTGGACCCTTCATATCAGTGGAATGATACAGTGTGTGGTTTGTAATAGGTTTCTTTCACTTAGCATAAGGTTTTCAAGGTTTATCTACATTGTGGCATGTATCAGGATGGCATTCTCCTTTATGGCTAAAACATATTTTACTACAAGGATATGCCACATTTTGTTTGCCCTTTTATTAGTGGATGGACATTTGGGTTTCACTTTTTGGCTATTGTACATAATGTTGCAGTGAACATTCATGTACAAGTTGTGTGGACATGTTTTTCATTTCTCTTGGGTACAACCTAGGAGTGGAATTGCTGGGTCAAAGCGGCTATACTTTCCCGCCAGAAGTGAAGGAAGGTTCCAGTTATTCTACCGTATTCTTACCAAACATTTGTTATTGTCTGTCTTTTTCTTATTGTACCCATCAGGTGGATGTGAAGTGGTATCTTCAGGTTTGCAAATCAGTGGTTTCGATTTGCATTTCCCTGATGGTTGATGGTGTTGAGTATCTTCTCATGGGCTTACTATCCATTTGTAGATCTTCAAAAGATGTCTTTTCAAATCTTTTGTCCGTTAGTTAATTTGTTTAGTTGTCTTTTTTATTGTTGAGTTGTGTGAGTTCTTTGTGTATTGTGGATACTAGACCCTTATCAGAGATATGTGATGTACATACATTTTCTACCATTCTGTAAGTTTCTTTTCATTTTCTTGATGGTGTCCTTGAAGCATACATGTTTTTAATTCTGATGAAATTGTATTCATCTATTTTTTCTTTTGTCATGTGTACTTTTGGCATCATATCTAAGTTTGTTTTTAAACCAGTGTTTCTGTTAATTTTATGCTTCAAAATGATTGGATATCAGAGATGAGATGCTGTTGGCTTCAGCCCAGAGGTTTGGGGGCTTGTTGGGTGGAGAGTTGTTCATTCCCTCTCTGGACTCAGCACTGCACTGCGTGTTTCCCCACCTCAGTCCTGACCCCCAGTTCCCAGCCCTGACATTGCTTAGGGCTCTGTCCGTCTGCCTCCTGGCATCGTAGGTGCTCAGAAAATACCTGCTGAATGGATAGATGATGGGGTGATGACTTCCTGTTTGGGTCTCAGCTCCCTACCTTACGTGGCTCTCATTCTTTCCCTGTGTGTTTCTCTCTCCTCCTCTCCCCCCTCCTTCTCTTCTCTGAGTGTGTGTATGTCTACTTCTCTCCCTCATTCCTTCCTTCCTCCTTTCCCATTCTCTCTCTGTCTTTGGCTTGGTCTGTTTCTCTTGGAATTTCTCTCTGTCCTGGCCTCATTCTGTCCCTCTGTGTCTCTTTTTTCATTTTTCTTTAACTTTTTCTTCTAAGCTGTTGACCTTTTCAGATGACCTTTGCAGTCAGTTGGAAACAGGCACGCTTGCTCACTCTTTCTTTCCGTTCTCTCTCTGATTGTCCCCGGTGTTCAGTAAGTTTAGAGAAGAAATGCACAAACTGTCGAGCTCCCCTTCACCAACGTGCCCCAGAGTTGGCAGAAGTCAGAGAGCAGCTGGCACCAGGCATCCCGCAGTGCTCATGTTTTCAGCTTGCTGCGTGCGAGGCTGTCCCCCGGGCCTGCGGTACTTAATTTGAAATTTGGTTAGGAAGCTGCAATGATCCATTTTCACATTTGGAGGTACATTTTTGGCATGTCGGATGGGAGCAGTGCAGACAGATTTTTTTCTGTGCACTACTGCTCGAGTTTGTCAGGAGTTTTATTATGGAAGTCACTATTTCTGCCTTTCCATTTTCCCAAGTTCCTTTCCTATATTGATATATTTTCACCTGCCTAACATTGGGATATTTTTCAGGGTTCTTGCTTTGCGATTCAGTAGCAAGACTCAAAATAACAGAGGAAAGCAATGAAAAAACCTCTGGGTAAAAAAACACTTGCATCCACGTTTCCTTTATTGAAAGGAAACTTCATCAGTGTTTTGAACAGAAAACTTAAACACAATAAAAGGTGGATGAAAACATGGGTTGTAAATTTTGTGTGCGTGTGTGCGTGTGTGTGTGTGTGCTTGGAGTGTAGATTCTGACATAAAAATCACAGTTCTCTTGGCAGTGTATAGAAACCTTAGGAAACTGAACGATAACAGGTAAAGGTTCAGAAATAAATAGCAATTTAGGGATTATTGGAAAAGTACAATTTTCTGTTTCCGTAGGACATCTTTCTGCTAGGGTGGGGGACGGAATAAATGTTATTTAGGCCGGGCGCGGTGGCTCAAGCCTGTAATCCCAGCACTTTGGGAGGCCGAGACGGGCGGATCACAAGGTCAGGAGATCGAGACCATCCTGGCTAACACGGTGAAACCCCGTCTCTACTAAGAAATACAAAAAACTAGCCGGGCGAGGTGGCGGGCGCCTGTAGTCCCAGCTACTCGGGAGGCTGAGGCCGGAGAATGGCGTGAACCCGGGAGGCGGAGCTTGCAGTGAGCTGAGATCCGGCCACTGCACTCCAGCCTGGGCGACAGAGCGAGACTCCGTCTCAAAAAAAAAAAAAAAAAAAAAAAAAAAAAAATGTTATTTAAAACTCTCTTTCCTTCTTCCCCTCTCTGTCTCATATGTGCTGTTCCTGGTTGCATAGAAAACCCAGCACTGCTTTACATACTTATTTCCCTATGTAACTATGGGTTTTGATTGTATATCTGTTTTCCCACATCAATCTGACATAAATCTCATTAAATATCCATCCACTGTTGCCCCAACAGTTAACACGTCATTTGGTTGAACCAAAAGACCAAACTGGAGAAGGGAATGCGGTCACTGTTAGTCTTCAAGTATCTATTTTCAAAGCCTTCATTTGAAGACCTGTTGGGAGACTGAGGAGGGCATGGGGTAGGGGAGAAGTCAGTGGTCTTGACCCTTCTGTTGAGGGTGACCTCTTTACTTTTGTACTTTCATTTCTCGCTGTTCTACTTCTTGTACTTTATACCACAGCAATGCTGAACTACTTGGGATTACGCAAGGCTATTATTTACTGCAATGGTTGGTGCCTAGAAGCCCTTTTCCTGCTACACCTTCTCTGTTGCATGACTTTCCTCATCCCTGAAGACTTAGTTTGAGGTGTCACCGACTCTGGAAAGACTCTCTGGGTCCGGTGAATGCTGTTCTTCCTCCTGTCATGCTGGCGGCTGTCACTACCGCCATCTTTCCTGCTGCGCTGGAGAACCAGCCACGGGCTGCCATTGATTGTAGACTCCCTGTGTGCCAGGTACCACGGTGAACACTTTGAGGTGCTGGCATTCCTCTTTCGCATCTCCCTTGGCCCTGTGCTGACATTAGTCTGAGCACCGGTCACATGCTTCGGTGATCAAGCATTTGGTCATCCATCCTCCCCTAGTGGATTCTGAGTTGCTTGGAGGAAACGCTTCGTACTTTCTTCCAGCCCTGGGAACTGCGCTTGACACATGGTGGGGGTCAGCAAGTCGGTGCTGCATGAATGGATGGAGAAAGCGGGGTGCGGAGTAAAGGCGCCGGGTAGCACAAGGGCTTTCCTGGAACCTGAGGGTTGGTGCAGGCATGGACCTCCGGCTAGCTGGGCCATTCTTATGGAATCTCTTGGGAAACTGACCCTCAGTCTCGCAGTAACTTCTCAGGAACATGTTGGCTGTTTGCAGCAGTTGTACCTGGGGGCGGGCATATGTAGCGCCCCAGTCTCCAAGCAGGCAGGTGGGAGGTAGGCCAGGAGGGTGAGTAGCCCTGTCCATCCCCCACTCCTCAGCCTGGCCAGCATGAGACAGAAAAAGGGAGTTTCTGAAGTCCGGTGGTGCTTCCTGTCATGCGCAGCGGGAATCACAAAGTGCGTCCACTGGAGGCCTTGGGGATCTGGGAGTGGGCAGTTTCCCCTGCTTTATGTGCTTATCTCTAAGCCTCCCAGACTTTGCAATTAAGGACATTTCACGTTTTTTGTATCTCTCTGACCATCATGTTGCTGTTCTGTTGTCACAGCCATGCCCCTGGATAGGATTTAGATGGGGCCTGGCCGGGTGCTCACGCCTGTAATCCCAGCACTTTGGGAGTCCGAGGTGGGTGGATCACCTGAGGTCAGGAGTTTGAGACCAGACTGGGCAATGTTGTGAAACCCCTATCTCTACTAAAATTAGTAGGGTATGGTGGTGGGCACTTGTAATCCCAGCTACTTGGGAGGCTGAGGCAGGAGAATCGCTTGAACCCAGGAGATGGAGGTGCAGTGAGCTGAGATCATGCCACTGCACTCCAGCCTGGGCGACAAGAGTGAAAACTCCATCTCTAAATAAATAAATAAATAAATAAATAAATAAATAAATAAATGGGCCTGAGGTGGGGTCGGATTTCATGATGCAGGGGCCACAGAAGCAACCATGCTGGCATGCTTTTGTGACATGCATAGCAGCTGAGGAGAAAGTAATTGGGTGTGGGGGTTGAGGTTGAATAAGGGTGAGACCTACAAGCCAGAGAAGGAGATGAACCTCTGTGGAGGGGCAGTGGGCAGACCTTTTAAAAATCAACCTGGTAAAACATAGGAAACATAAGATTTACAATTGTAACAGTTGTTTAAAAAAATACTCAGAAATTTAGTTATAAAAGGAAGGAAATCAAGGGATAGGGCCTCTCCATTCCATGACAGCCTTTTGGATGGGCACTGTTTTTTTCTTT
Source organism: Macaca thibetana thibetana (assembly GCF_024542745.1). Lineage (NCBI taxonomy): Eukaryota > Metazoa > Chordata > Mammalia > Primates > Cercopithecidae > Macaca > Macaca thibetana. The sequence goes on along the minus strand of NC_065597.1, from coordinate 63,517,227 downwards.
TTTTTTTTGAGATGGTATCTCGCTCTGTCACCCAGGCTGGAGTGCACTCTGGGAGGATCGCTTGATCACCCAGGCATGATCTCGGCTCACTGCAGCCTCCGCCTCCTGAGTTCAAGGGATTCTCCCGCATCAGCCTCCTGAGTAGCTGGGATTACAGCCACATGCCACCATGCCTGGCTAATTTTTTGTATTTTTGTAGAGATGGGGTTTCACCATGTTGGCCAGGCTGGTCTCAAACTCCTGACCTCAAGTGATCCGCCCACCTTGGCCTCCCAAAATGCTGGGATTACATGCGTGAGCCACCACGTCTGGCCTTGAATAGCTACTTCTGAGGAACCTTGGAGTTTGCAGTCCCATGAACTACTGCCGTCACCATGCTAATAATAGTGTTACTGGTTCTTTGGGTTTGGAATTGTGCATGACTGCCTGTAACAAATATATGGCCCTGGTGGCTTAAATCAACAATGTATCTTTCCTAGAAGGTCACACTTAGGCAGTCCAGAGCTGGCCAGTGTCTCTGCCACAGTCCTGGTGTCCTTAGCTGTGACTTTTATCCTCAGATTGGTCTAAGATGCCTGTTGAAGCTCTAGCCAGCGTGTCTGTGTTGTAAGTAGGAAACAGGAGAAAACAGGAAGGCAAAAAGGACTCTTCCCCACCAACTGTCCTTCCTTTAAGGAGCTTTCTTGGGAGTCTCATCTCACAACTTGAGTTTACATTGGCACCGCTTTGATGGAAGGGACATGTGAGGTGTGGTCTTTTAGCTTGGCACATGGCCTTTCTGAATAAAATGGGGCTTCTGTGATGAAGGGAGAAGGAGGGGATGGATGCTAGGCAATCTGCCCTGGTTGTAGAGGTAGTGCTGGAGGTAGCTGATGTTCATGGTGTTCATTGTTCGTTGCCAGGAAGTGCATTCCATACATGACCTGTATTAGAGATGGCGTGTAGTGACCAGCTGGAGCCCACGTCTCTAGGACCAGTGAACATTTGGCTGACCAGCAGAGTTTTTCAGTGGTCAGCACCCTTTGCTGGGTCATATGTAGCTCACTGGACCGTGAACTCCTTGAGGACAGGAGTATTTGCTTTTGTCTCCCAAAGCACCTGGCTCAGTACCCAGGAAGTGTCATGAAATGTTGGCTTATTTAAACCAAAGCTACTTCTATTAAAAAATGTAACTAAAAAATATTGTTTGACAGAGCGTGGTGGCTCACTCTTGTAATCACAGCACGTTGGGAGGCCAAAACTGGAGAATCACTTGAGGCAAGAAGTGAGACCCTGTTTCTACCAAAAAAAAAAAAAAAAATTGGTGTGGTGGGGTGCACATGTGGTCCCAGCTACTTGGAAGGCTGAGGCAGGAGGATTGCTTGAACCCAGGAGATCAGGGCTGCAGTGAGCTAGTGTGATGCCACTGCACTCCAGCCTGAGCAGTAGACTGACACGCTGTCTCAAAAAAAAAAAAAAAAAAAAAAAAAATCCTGATTATAACGAAATATAAGTCCGTTAGAATTTTTTAAAGTAGCGCCAGGACAGAAAAAGAAAAATCACTTGTAATCTCATCACCCAAAAATAGCCACTCAATTATTGAAGAGATTCGAAGTACCTCTTCCCAGTCTTTTTTCTTTGTATTTAGAGTGTCTGTGTAAAACACATTGAGATCATTCTAGGTATATCATTTTGCATTCTCTCATGTCACTTGGTTTTATATCATGAGCAGTTTTATGTCTTTAAATATTTTCTCTGAGCAGCCTTAACGGCCGCATGATGTCTCTGATAACTTCCCAGGGTAGGCATTTAAGTCGTTTGTTGTTGTTAGTACTGCCATGGTGACTATCTTTATACCCACATTTTAGTGTATGATTCTAATTATTTCTCTAGGGTCAGCTCCTGTGAAGAGAATTGCTAGGTCCTTTAAGGTTCTTGGCAAAGACTGTCAACATGCTTCCCAGAAAAACATATATTGACTCCAGCTGTGTACGGGTGTGCCTGACAGGCCTTACCCTCCTTGGTACAGGGTGTTGTCATTTTAGTTGCTAATTTGACTGCGAGTTTTATTTTGTATTTCTACCGTGTTTCAATTTTTCCGAGACTATTGACCATTTGTTGTTTTGTTTGCCGTCAGTTAGTTTTTTAGTATTGAGTCTGTAACGATGTTGATTTTTTTCTGTCAGTTTTTGTTTCTTTTAGATGTTCTTTGATGTGGCTGTGCTTCTTTTAAAATAGCATTTGTTTGTCATTCCTTTTTTTTTCCTTTTTTTGTGAGATGGAGTCTCGCTCTGTCACCCAGACTGGAGTGCAGTGGCGCAATCTCAGCTTACTGCAGCCTCTGCCTCCCAGGTTCAAGCGATCCTCCCACCTCAGCCTTCCAAGTAGCTGGGATTACAGGCCTTTGCCACCATACCAGGCTAATTTCTGTATTTCTATGAAGACGGTCTTTCACTATGTTGGCCAGGCTAGTCTTGATCTGTTGACCTCAAGTGATCCACCTCCCTTGGCCTGTCAAAGTGCTGGGATTACAGGCGTTAGCCACCGCGCCTGGCCATCTTTGTCATTCTTGTGGCAAATCTTTTTCTTTTACTTTTTCTGCATAATTATTTTGACCCATAGTGGTTTTTAATTTTTACCTAATCAAATCCATTGACTTTTTTTTGTGTGAAATTTCTTCCATTTGTAGTATGCATGATTGTTGGAACAAGTCCCTGCTTGCTTTTCTTGAAAAAATTAACTATTTGTATTTGCTTATTTTCTAGATAAGCTTTAAACCTCGATTCCAGTGGAAAAATAATTAACTAGGGTTCCAATTTATAATTTTATAAGCTGCCTGGGTTACTTTTAAGAGGAGTGATGAGTATTGAGTAAAATTCTTATCTGGGATTGGCCTGGTGGTCTCTTAGAATTCATTGTTGTGAACAAAAAAAGATAATTGGCTTAAAATTGAAGCAAGAAACCCTGAAAATGACTGTTTTACATTAAAAGGGGGTTTATTGATTGATTTAACAGAAGTTTTGTCTTGATCAGACAATGGCATGATCAAGGACTTGGTGTTACCGGTACCTAGTCTGTCTCTGTGTTGGTCTGTTGGTCTGTATTTGCCTCTCTGGTCTATCTTTTTTTTTTTTTTTTTTTTTTTTTTTGAGATGGAGTCTCTCTCTGTTGCCCAGGCCTGGAGTACAGTGCCATGATCTCGGCTCACTGCAACCTCCACCTCCCAGGTTCAAGTGATTCTCCTGCCTGTCAGCCTCCTAAGTAGCTGGAATTACAGGCACCTGCCACCACACCTGGCTAATTTTTGTATTGTTAGTAGAGACAGGGTTTCATCATGTTGGCCAGTCTAGTCTCAAACTCCTGACCTCAAGTAATCTGCCTGCCTTGGCCTCCCAAACTGTGGGATTATAGGCGTGAGCCACCACACCCAGCCTCCCTGGGCTATCTTTATTTCCCCATCTCTTTGTCTCAACACTAGTTTCATCCATGATGGATCCATCATCAGACAGTTTTATCTCTTCTTATGGCTAGAGGATGATTGCAGCAGTTCCAGAACTTTCTAATTCATGTTCAGGGTGGAAAGGGGGCTCCTGCCTCTGTGTCAGGAGACTGTGCTCAGGTTCCCGGAGTTGTGCTGACTCCAGCATGCTCATCTAAGAACCCATAGCTAGCCAGGGAGGTTGCCCAGCTCTTGAGTGGCCAGGCCCAAGTCACATGCCACTCCTGAAGCTGGGTTGGAGTCAGCCCTGGGGTACAGTCAGTGGAGTGTGAGAGCTGGGGAGAATTGGCTTCCCAAGCAAAAAATGGGTGCTCTTTCCTAGAAGTTGGGTGTGGGGGTCTGAGTTTCTGATATACAGTAAATGTTAATAATAATTGCTTGTGAGTGGTGGAGTACAGCCTTGGACCCTACTTGTTTGATTTCTTGGGAGGAGAAGGAAGCTACCAGTGCCCTGATATATATATATATATATATATATATATATATATATGCGTGCATTAGATTGTCATAGGAAAATCTAATTATATATATAGTATAATATATATATTATATATAATATACATTATATACATTATATATATTATATATAATATACATTATATACATTATATATATTATATATAATATACATTATATATATTATTTTTTATATATATATATATTCTTTTTTAAGAAGAGGAATTACATTCAGTCCTCATCTTGAATCCTATGAGTCTCGATGTTCATAGTCCACTTGTCTCTTATCTGGAAAGTAGCCATCTCTGTCTGTGAGTGGCCGGAGAAGAATTATTCGGCTAAGTTTCCCAGAGAAGAGCATTCCTCCCGGGGGTTCAGCTGTGTCTCATTTGGCCGGCTTTTCTTTTCTCTTTGTTTTTTGTTTTTTTGAGGCAGGGTCTCACTGTGTCACCCAGGCTGCAGTATAATGACGTGATCACAGCTCACTGCAGCCTCAACCTACCAGGCTCAAGCAATCCTCCCACCTCAGCCCCACTCCAAGTAGCTGGTACTATAGGTACCCACCACCATGCCTTGCTAGGTTTGTTTTTTTTTTTTTTTTTTTTTGTATTTTTGGTAGTGACAGGGTTTTGCCACGTTGCGCAGGCTGGACTCAAGCAATCCTTCTGCCTCAGCCTCCCAAAGTGCCGGGATTACAGGTGTGGGTCATCATGCCCAACACTCCCCCACCCTGCAAACCCTACCGCGTCTCTCAGTTCAGCAGGAGCCTCCTCTTTGGAGAAGCCCTTGGTTGTGGAGACTCCTGGGGAGTGGCAGTTCACATGTCCATCTTTCACGTGTCCTGGCCGTGGGCTGGAAGAATGGAACTGTGGGAGTGTCACACAGCAGGGACATGATTTGTCTTCTCGCTCTTTCCGTATCTTTCAGTGCAGCCCTGGCATCTCTTGTGCACACACTGATTCATGCATGTAGTTGACAGCGAATAAGCTAAATGTGCATTTGATGCCATTCTAGGGCATATGCCAGATACTGGGTTGGGCTTCATGTGCTCCAGGTGACCAAAGTCTGACCCCCTAGCCTGGACAGGTTTCCTGTCTGACCTCTGAACCTGTGCCGCTTTTGTTCTGCCGCCCTGCCATTCCTCTCTTATACACCTGATGTCTCCTGCAGTTGGTAAATATTTGATGCCTCTATGAAGAATGTATTAATGTTTAATAAGAGCACATTAGGCTCAGGGACTCAGTAAGGTGTGAGATTGTTAGCTAACTTTTGGTAGATCCTGTTGGTTATTCTTGATCTCTTAGGGCAGCAGTCTCCAACCTTTTGGGCAACAGGGACCAACTTGGTGGAAGACAATTTTTTAATGAACCAGTCTGATACCCTATTTTGGCCCAGACATCTGTGGGGCCTGTAATTGGGTTGAATAGTTGTATGGTTGGGTATCAGGTCCGTCCATCTAGAAGACATCAGAGGCTGGATTGCAGGCCTGGTTCTACCCTCATGGGAGCCTGGTGGGCTCATTCACCCTGTCAGAGGATCAGGTTGCTTCTCTGCTCAGACAGAAGTACCTCCTGGTGCACCTGCATCAGAGACTCACGTGGATTAAGTAGGATAATAACCGTTACAACTTTGTGTCTTTGCATAAGTCCATTCAGCATGTCTGGAACCAATGTCAAATGTCATGGCTTTGTGGCTCTGGTAGAGGTTAGGTTCTCACCAATAAAATTACTCTACTGGTGGTGGGGGTGGCGGTTTCAGGATAAAACTGTTCCACCTCAGATCATCAGGCATTAGATTTTCATAAGGAGCACTCAGCTTAGATCCCATGCATACACAGCTCACAATAGGGTTCATGCTCCTCTGAGAGTCTAATGCCACCTCTGATCTGACAGGAGGTGGAGCTCAGGCGGTAATGCTCAGTCACCCGCCACTCACCTCGTGCTGTGTGGCCTGTTTCCTAACAGGCCATTGGGGGTTGGGGACCCCTGACTTAGGGTGCCAAAGTGGAGTCTAGAATTCTGAGAATGGAAGAAAGGACTGCTTTTTTCCTTGATATAATCATGCAGGCCAGGCGTGATGGTTCATGTCTGTAATCCCAGCACTTTGGGAGGCTAAGGTGGGCAGGTCACTTGCAGTCAGGAGTTTGAGACCAGCCTGGCCAACATGGAAAAACACTGTCTCTACTAAAAATACAAAAATTAGCCAGGCGTGGTGGTGCGTGCCTGTAATCCCAGCTGCTCCAGAGTCTGTGGCAGGAGAATTGCTTGAACCTGGGAGGTGGAGGTTGCAGTGAGCTGAAATCATGCCACTGCACTTTAGCCTAGGTGACAGAGTGAGACTCCATCTCAAAGGAAAAAAAAAAATCATCCAAATCACCTGTGCAGAATGGAGGGTTTCTTGTGTGCTTCCTGGAAGCAAAACCATCTTTTCAGTACTGATCAGAACCCTGGTATATAAATGAAGGATGGTTTACCATTGTTTGAGAAACACTTCAGCATCTTTAAGCTGGAGGGAGTGGTGTGGATGGTTAACAAGGAAGATCCCTGGTTAATGCTCAAACACAGATGTGCCTTGCTGACAGAGTCACATGTCTCACCATTTGTTACTGTTACTTAATTTGAAATGACAGTTTTGTGTTCTCAAAAGAACAGTCACATTTCTCCTTTCAGATTTGTTGTGGCAGTTTATTAGCAGATCTAATTATAATATTTGTTCGATGAAGCCTCAGGTAGGATCTACCTAAGTGGTGGTAGTATCGCCTTAAAAATAAGTCTGAAAGGGCATATTTTTCTTACAGTGATAGAAAACATTGATGTCCCCCCACCCACAAAAATTACTTGTAAATGGTATATTTAAATTGAACAATGGCAAGATTTTTGTGGTTGAATTCCTTAAGTAGTGGTTGAGAGCGTATGCTCTGAAATTGGTCGTTCTTAAGGTGGAATCCTGGCATTGTTCCCTGTGAGCTGTGTGACCTCAGCTGAGTTATTTAACATCCCCTGGTCTCAGTATTTTCATCTGTTAAATGGTGTGATGAGAAGCTCCCTCACAAGGTTGTTGAGATGTTACGTACATGATACGTATATTTAACATGCAGTAACAGGGTGTGTAAACCGCTCAGTAAGGGTGACTGCTGCTCTCATTACTTTGTTTGGATTCATGTCATCTGCTTGGGTTTCGAATTACAGTGACAACTGCTTACATTTTTTTTGTAATGTAGGAGATGCTGACTTCTTCTAGTTATATTTATGGGGGAAAGTCTCTTAAATATCTTTAAAAAGAGAGTGATTGTAGTTTAACTTTATTTACTTATTTATTTCTTCCTTTTTGACCAAACAAAAACCCGTGGTTGTGATTTAGCCTCCCTTGCCGCCACTCCTCCTCCTGGTTTATGGAACTAGTCACAGGCCTTGGTCAATGAATTCTGAAACAAGGATTTTTCCCGCAGGAGTGGCATCTGTTTCCTTGGCTAAAAACACACTTGTGTTGGCAGCTCTGGGGCAGGCAGTTTAGTGGATGATGGCAAGGGTAGGGAGAGATGAAGTGCTTGAGACACAGAGTTTCTGCTGCAGGAACTGGGTTGTTTGGAAGGCACTGGGGCTGCAGGTTTTATGTGTTTGGACCTATCAGTCATTTGACTGTGGGATAGTAACTTCCTTAAGCCCCAGAATCATCTTCTGTGAAATAGGGATATTAACAACGCTTAATGAGTAGGTTTTTAAACAGAGTGGATAAGTCAACAAAAGTTAACACCCTACCTGGTGTGTGGGAAGCGCTCCAGAAATAGCGGCTGCTGTGTTTCTATCTCTGTTATTACATTCCACATAAAGCACAGGTGATGACCAAGAGGGTGTCAACCTATGTCAACGTTGTTATCCTTCCGTTGGAGTCTGTAATTGAGGCTGATGTATATTAACATGGAAATAAGGTCTCAGGAAGCAAGAGAGTGCAGCTGACATGCAGCGCTGCAGGCAGACAGCTCATAATTTTCTCCTCCTTTTTGGGTGGTCACAGCTAGAACTAGTCTCTGGATTAAAAACAGTGCTAATATCCTCAATGTCTGCATGTAAGAAAGAAACATCGGCCAGGCATGGTGGCTCACGCTTGTAATCTCAGCACTTTGGGAGGCCGGGGCAGGCAGATCACTTCAGGTCAGGAGTTTGAGAGCAGCCTGGCCAATGTGGTGAAACCCCATCTCTATTAAAAATACAAAAATTAGCTGGGTATAGTGGCACACTCCTGTAATCTCAGCTACTCAGGAGGCTAAGGCAGGAGAATCGCTTGGACCTGGGAGGTGGAAGTTGTGGTGAGCTGAGATCATGTCACTGGATGACAAGCGAGACTCTGTCTCCAAAAAAAAGGACATCAAAAACAAAAAAATCCAGTGCTAACCCTGATCATTCATGGTGGAGTCCTCGAGTCAAAGGTCAGCCTTTATATGTGACCAGCACAGAAGGGTCAGTTGGTGGTAGTCTTAGAACAATGACCTCACGCTCATGGCGGTCGCTGGCAATAGTAACAGCTGCAGAGGGTCTTTTGAGTTCTGGATGTTGGGAATGGGTCGGGCATGGCTTCTTGTGGAAGACATGTTGGAACTCAGGTCTGTGGGACAGGAAGGTGTCCCCTCCCCTCGGCAGGTTTGTCTCCTTGCCTTGGATATAGGGAAGGCCAGAGGCATAAGGGGAAACAGGGAGTCAGGAGGCTGAGAAGAGACCTGTGTTGCTTGAACTCAGAGAGTGAGAGGAGTAGGGCCTTATAGGTCCCTGGAAGGATTTGATCTTTATCCTAAGAAAGATAGAAAAGCTTTGAAGAGTCCTAAATAGAGGGCTGGCCGTATCAGCCCTGTATTTTAAATTGATCACCTTCCGTATACAATGGGGAGAGAATTCAGGAAGGCAGAGGCTGCTGTGGGGTGACCATTTGGCCGTTGTAGCAGTCAGTAAGGGATGGAGGCTGGCTCTTCAGGTGGAGATGATGGGAATTAAAATAAGTTCAAAGGATATGGGAGAGGTGTGGGAGATAAAGTGGGCAAGACCAGGAATCTATGGTTTGCATTTTTCAACAAAACTCTATTATCAGGCTCTATTCCTCCTCTAGCCTTTCTGCCTTTACTTAATTTTCCTATGGCCTGCACAGTCTATTTTCTCCTGTTTTTTCCTGAAAAGCATTCTATGGGTAAAAATAAATACCTTCCGACTTACAGCACCTCCTCTTCCAGATGAAGTAAATGAGTGAGTGACTGCAATGAGCAGTGACTTGTCCTGAGAAAGGAACCGGGGGCCTGTCATTGACATGGGCACAGAGTTTCTTCCTGGAGAGCTGTTGGATCCAAGTTCCGTTTACCAAGCGCTCAGCAGGGCCTGTGTTTCGTAGTGGCGTGACCCAGTGGAGCATTTCAATGTTGTTTAGTTTATTTTCAGCCTCAATTAAGGTTTAAAAAGTCCCACTTCCCAGTGGCCTCCAGACTAGTTTTTAACTTTTTTAAATTTTAAGGTTGGGTTCCTTACATGGCATTCTCAGGAGGTGCTGTTGGAGGGTCTTTCAAAAGTAAACCAGCTATGACCACACGTGCTTCTTAGTCCAACCCTGCAGTCATACAAGTATGACATAAATCTAACTTTGATCCCAGAGAAAGGAAGATCATGCACCGTGTGGTGTTTACCGCACACTGTGTAGGATTACCATGGAACAAGGGCAGGGCTGACCTCTCTTCCCCTCTGCTGCAGCCCTCCCACCTCCCCAGGCCCGCCGTCATCAGATGCTGGGATTGTCGCAGCAGCCTCCCTGCTGCCCTCCCTGCTTTCACTCTGGTGGTGCCCCTCTCCCGTGAAGCTTCTTTGTAGCCAGGTGGTCCTTTGAAAATAGAAGTTGGCTCATGTCGCTGTTGGGCCCTCTGGCCTTTAAGGCTTCCCTTCCTAACTGGAACACAGTCATGCCCTGAGCGTGGCCCTCATTTCCACAGGATCCGGCCCTGGCCTCTTCCTCCTCCCTCAGACACGCCCAGTCCTTGTTCTTCATCTTCTTGCATCTTGGGAGGTCCCTTGTTCTTGCTTCCTCTGTTTCCTGGCATTCTTCCTGCCAGTCTTTACATGGCTCTCTTCCTCTCTCCATCCAGGTCTCTGCTTTTTTTTTTTTTTTTTTTTTCTCTTTTGAGACAGTCTCACTCTATCACCCAGACTGGAGTGCAGTGGCGCCATCTCAGCTCACTGCAACCTCTGCCTCCTGGGTTCAAGTGATTCTCCTGCCTCAGCCTCCCAGGGGATTACAGGCACGCACCACCATGCCTGGCTAGTTTTTGTGTTTTTAGTAGAGATGGGAGTCTCTCCATGTTGGTCAGGCTGGTCTTGAACTCCTGGTCTCAAGTGATCCGCCTCCCTCTGACCCCAAAGTGCTGGGATTACAGGCTTGAGCAACCATGCCCAGCCAGGTTTCTGCTTAAATGTCACTTTTTCAGGAGGTCATTTTATCTAGAATGGCACTTCTGGCACTGCTTTTTCTGTGTAGCTCTTAGCAGCACATGATATAAAAATGCGTTCATCTGTTGGTCTGCCTGACTCCCCCAGTAGAATCTAAGCTCCTTAAGAGCAAGGACTTTTCTATTCTCTTCTGAGTCTTAGTATCCAGAACAGTGACTAGTGTGGAGCATGCTGTAGTAATGTTTACTGATTGCATGAGTGCCTGGGAAGTGCCGTGCTGGATCTACATGATTCTGTTTCTCATAGTAAGGAGATGTTTTCTTTAACTACTTTGGCTTAACAAACCATTCCCAAGATGAGTAGCTTAAAACAACCCTGATTTTGGCTAACAGTTGGGTGAGTCAGGAGTTCAGGCAAGGTGTATGATTCAGGCAGCTGTGGTGGGGACAGCTCATCTGTGCTCCATGATGTCTGAGGCCTCAGCTCATGGCTCAAATGATTGGAAGGGCCTGGGCCACTCAATGAAGGCCATGGTGTCTGGGTCCTTGGCTGTGGCTCCTGGCCGAGTCCTGCCATTTTCCTTCACATCGCATCCCCGCATGGCTGGCTTGGGCTTATTCATGCCACGGTGGTCTCAGAGTTCCAAGAGGAAGCATCCTGAAAGACAAGCCCACGTGCAAGGCTTATCAAACCTGTGCTAGGCTCACACTTGCAAATACTCCACTGGCCAGGGTAAGTCACATGGCCAGGCCCAGAGTCATTCCAGGAAGGGACTGCTCAAGGGTGTGGATCCCAGGAGGTGGGAGTCAGGCCAGACCACTGGTCTAACCACTGGCGGTATCATAGGTAGGTGAAAGGACAGATTGTAAAACCAGCCTGCCGGGTCTGAATCTTCACTTAACCACTTTCCATTGATAGGACCGCAGGGTGATTGCTGAGCTTTTCTGCGCCTCTGTTTTTCTCGTGTGCAAAATGAGGTGGAGGGTATTTCACAGAGAGATCATTGAGAATTAGGTGCATAATACATGTAAAAGTTCTTAGACTACTTCTTGGTGCATAGAAAACTGTATATGCTACTGGGTGACCAAAACCCATCTATGTGCTGAACTGTCCCGGTCCCCATTACTCATGTATTCCTTTACTTACTCTTTCACACCGTTCATTTTCTTATTTAATATTAAACCCCTGCTGGGTCCCAGCGCTCTGCTAGGTTCTGGGATACAGGAGAATCCCCTCCTGGAGTTTGCAGGAGGTGGGGAGGGCAGATTGACAGGTCAAGGAGCAATCTCAATAAAGCGTGGGCTCTGCCATGTTGGGGAGCTCCAGTGCTGGGGAGCCCAGAGCAGGAGCCCATCACCGAGGCTGTGGTGGGGACAGGCAGGGAGGGCTTCCTGCAGGAACCTACATAAAACCAGCCTTGAAGGGTTAGACAGACTTAGGTGGGCAAAGGGTTGCAGGCAGGTGGAGGAGCATGTGCAAAGGCCCAGAGACAAGAGCGAGCGTGGTGGTTGAAAGCCTAGAAACACACAGAAGGTGGCAGAGCTCCTGCCCAGTTCCCATGGGGAGCTAAATATATAGTGGTTCATTTGCAATTTTCAGTCTGTAGAAATGAGTGTCAGAGGAAGAGATACAAGTCAGAGCCCCAGGAGAGAAGCCACGGGGTGGGAGCCGGGCTGAGGGCCATTTGGCGTCATGTTGGAATGCCCTGTCAGGGAGAAGAGGGTTTTAAAGTAGGTGTTAGTTGGCCAGAAGCACAGCTGTGGATCAAGGTGTTGGGAGCTTTTTCTGCGGAGCTCATGTGCCCGTCAGGCTAGCGTCTTACCCACTTACCTCTTACTTGCTCCACTGGGTGCTGGCTTGAAGCACGATGCAGAGCTTGATGCCGTCCTTGGGTTGTCTTTCGGGAGCAGGCTATTATTTGTTTCCATTCTTTAAGCACTCATTTTTGTACCAGAGGTGAAAAGCAGGCAGATCAGTGCCCAGGTGGTTGAAACACTGGGTTGTAACTGCCCCATGTGTGAGGTCCAGAGAGCAGAGCTGTCCTGGGTGGCTCAGGGCACGCTTCCTGAAGGAGGTGGCATCTGAGCTCAGTGCAGAAAGACAAACAGGGGTTTTCTAGAACCTGTTCCGCATCCAGTGACAGACTGGTGGCTTGGCCTCTTCTCGGAGAGCTCCAGTTGCCTGAAGTCCCCCTGGGCTGGTGCACAGATCCCTGACCCAGGTACTGCAGTTGCTCCTGCAGGCTGTGAGGTACTGGGAAGGATGACGAAATAGATAGCTGCTGGCTGCTCCTCAGAGCTCCACGATGGCCCCTTCTTCACCTTCAGGGCCCTGCCCTCTGGGCTGCATGCCATGTGGCCAGGCTGCTCAGGACATCACCAAGATCCCGCTTTGTTGGGAGCATAGGCTCAAGGCAAACTGCCTGGGTTGGAGTCTTGGCTGTGCCACTTGCTGGCTTCCTGTCCTTGAGCAAAGTGCCTGTAAAGTCTGTGCCTCACTTGGCTCATCTGTAAAGTGGACATGATAATAGCTCCTGCCTCAGAAGAGCTTTTCACAGGTTTAAATGAGCTAATGTGTGGCAAGGACTTAGAACAGCAGGAAAAAACTGCTAATAAATGTCATCGCCATTATGGTTATTAATATTATTGACCCTCAGTGGACCATTATTGAGGATTTTTAATGATTTTACCTTTATGATGCACAAGCCAGCAATATAAGAATTCATACACTGGGCGCAGTGGCTCACGCCTGTAATCCCAACACTTTGAGGAGCCGAGGTGGGCGGATCACCTGAGGTCAGGAGCTCGAAACAAGCCTGTCCAACATGGTGAAACCCTGTCTCTACTACAAATACAAAAGTTAGCCGGGCGTGGTGGCGTGTGCCTGTAGTCCCAGCTACTCAGGAGACCGAGGCAGGAGAATCACTTGAACCTGGGAGGCAGAGGTTGCAGTGAGCTGAGATCGTGCCATTGCACTCCAGCCTGGGCAACAGAGCAAGACTCTGTCTCAAAAAAAACAAAAAACAAAAAAACATGAATTCATAACTAATTTTATTTGTTTTAGTTTTTTTTTCTTTAGAGACAGTGTCTTGCTCTGTCACCCAGGCTGGAGTGTGGTGGCACGATCACGGCTCACTGCAGGCTTGAACTTCTGGACTCAGGCAGTTGTCTTTACTCAGCCTCCCCAGTAGCTAGAACTATAGGTGTGTGCCACCATGTCAAGTCATTTTTTAAAAAACTTTTTGTTAGAGATGAGGTCCCGCTATGTTGCTCAGGCTGGCGTCGAACTCCTGGCCTCAAGCAGTCTTCTCACCCTGGCCTCCTGAATAGTGGGTTACGGATATGAGCCACCACGCCTGGGTCCCATAACTAATTTCCTTGCAAGAAAATCGCAGTCTTCTCCCAAGTCCAGTTTACTCCCACAGATCATCTCTTCTGCCCTTACCAGCTTTCCCCAAATCCACAAGGGTTTCTGCAAACAGAATTGAGCGACAAAGGAAACAGTCCACAAGCTACGTCCACCAGCTTCAAAGTGACAGATGTAAATGAAACTCTCTCATCTTCCTCCTCTATCCTCCTGTCCAAAAGCATTTGAATCCCCTGGCTGAAAGCTGGAAAGCTGGAGTTGCCAGAGAGGTCTGGTTTGGCCTCCCACCTGACGGCTACCTCTCATCTTCTCTGGACCCTCTGAGCCCCTGCCCCTCTTCTTTAGCAACTGGCTTCTTGACCTTTCAGGAATTCAGTTTTCCTGTCTCTAAGATAGGGGAACACACCCGCTTCCTCGTACTGATGGAATTCAGTGAGGCAGTGTGCCATACTAAGTTCATAGGAAGTGCTTGCTGAAGTCATCATCATCACCCAATAATAATCACATTATTTAGGCTTTGCCTTCGTGAACGTGTGTGCTTTTCCTGGTTCCATCAGTGCCCTTTCTCACTCCTGCCTGCACCAGGTGACCTCCTGTCATCGCAGCTTGCCTCCTCCTGGTTCTGGCAGTCCCGTTGTGGTGCCGAGGTGCCTGGTGTCCACTCCACCTCCCTGGCTCACACCACTAAGAGGCAGCCGCCATTGGAGGGGCTCTGGGCACCCAGCCACGGGGAGCCTCTAGTGGGCCGCCAGCTGCCTCTTCAAGCGGCACGGTGCCCACAGCGAGGGAGCAGCTGGCTTTTGCAGCTGTCTAATTGCTCATCAGACCCACTTTAGCACCAGCTTAACAAATTCCACTCCTTCATCCCAAGCCATCTTTTCCATGACCTGGACTGGCAGCTGGGATAGGAGTGGGGGAGGGTTCTTGTGTTGGGAAATTTCCAGACCCAGATAGAGAAGCTATTGGTATTTAGGTCTTTGGGTCATTTTTGTGGGTCTAGCGGTTCTAGAGGCATGTTCAAGGGTTCATTCAGGAGCTGTTCCCTAACCCTCCTGCCCCTCAGCAGCATGTGCCAGGCAAGTGCTTGACATGAGAGCAGCAGAGGTGGCGAGACGGTCATTCGGGTCATTACCTGTTGGTAACCATGCATTTGCCTTGATGTAGATCTTTCGTTAATTCATAGCTCCTTTCAATGCTGTGTTTATTGAGTGCCTGTCATGGGCCAGGTCCTGTACTAGGCCCTCGGGTTGAAAGTGAACAAGACAGATAAAGATTCCTGCTATGTGGAGTTGGATTCTAGTTAGGGGGAGACAGACGATAATCAACAAATAGGATAAACTAAGGATGTGTAGTGTGTCAGAAACTGATAATTGATATGGAACAAAAGTCAAAATAGGGCAGGTTCAGGAGTGTGGGGAGATCATGACTTTAAATGAGTCGGGATGAACTTTGTTGAGAAGGTGCTGCCTGAGCACAGAGTTGCCGAGGGGGCACTGGCCATGTGAATACAGGCAGGGGGGTGGTGGCAGTGTGCCTGGTGCGTCCAAGGAACAGCAAGGAGGCAGCAAGGCAGAGAGGAGGCGGAGAAGTTACACAGGCTTTAGGCAGTCGCATCCCCTGGGGCCTGGTGAGGTTGGTAGGCAGGGAGGCTGGCCACAGGTGGGAATGAGAAGGGGGCCACTGGAGGACTGTGAGCAGAGGAGGGACTGCCTCTGAGTTAGGATTTTAGAAGTTTGCTCTGTGGAGACGAGTGTGGGAGCAGGGGTGGAGGCAGAGAAGAGCTGGTGGGTGGTTATAGGAGCCCAGGCATGAGGCAGTGGTGGCTGGGACCAGATGAGGAAGTGAGAATGATGAGAAGTGGCCTGTCCCTGGCCTTGTGTGGATGCTGGAGCTGGAACGATTTCCAGGAACATGGGCTGTGAGGTGTGAGTGACAGCAGTGCCTGTCATGGGCCAGGTCCTGTACCAGGCCCTCGGGTTGAAAGTGAACAAAACAGATAAAGATTCCTGCTATGTGGAGATGGATTCTAGCTAGGGGGAGACAGACGACAATCAACATCAAGATCTACAGGTAATGGCCTGAATGACTGTCTCCCACCTCTGCTTCTCTCGTCTCAAGCACTTGCCTGGCACATGCTGCTGAGGGGCAGGAGGGTTAGGGAACAGCTCCTGAGTGAACCCCTGAACATGCCTCTAGAACCACTAGACCCACAAAAATGACCCAAAGACCTAGATGCTTCCAAGGCATTGTCCCAAGCAGCCAGAAGGGTGTGGAGGGAGGCTGCTAACCACGATGGAGATGACTCTGTGGGGGCCGAGCAGGAGCCTGGGTCCAGGCATGCTGAGTGTGAGCTATTGGAACCTCTGCGGAGAGACAGAAGGCACGTGTGTCTCAGGAGTTCAGTTATCATGCTGGGGCCCACAGTACGGAATGGAACACATTGAAGGTATTGAAAGCCCCAAAGCTGGATAACATTTCCGAGAGAGTGAGTGTACGTGGGCCAGGACTGAGCTCTGCGACCCTCCCACGTTAAGATGTGGAAAAAAGGAGATACCGGCAAAAGAGATGGAGAAGGAGGCCAGGCGCAGTGGCTCACACCTGTAATCCAGCCCTTTGGGAGGCCAAGGCAGGCAGATAACTTGGGGTCAGCAGTTTGAGACCAGCCTGGCCATCCCTGTCTCCACTAAAAATACAAAAAGTGAATCAGGCGTGGTGGCGCGTGCCTGTGATCCCAGCTACTCAGGAGGCTGAGGCAGGAGAATTGCTTGAACCCGGGAGGCAAAGGTTGCAGTGAGCTGAGATTGTGCCACTGCACTCCAGCCTGGGTGACAAAGTGAGACTCCATCTCCAAAAAATAAAAATAAAAATAAAAATAAAAAATAAAGATGGAGAAGGACTGACCAGGGAGGAGACTAAGAGCATGGGGTCCTAGAAGCCGTGTGAGAGTGTGCTTGCAGGAGGGAAAAGCCCAGCTGTGTTGTGGCTGCCGATGGGGTAAATGAGGCAAGTGCAGCTGGTTCCCTGAGTCATCTGGTGGCAGCCAGTGGACTGCAGGGGTGAGGGCCTGAGTGCAGAGCGCTGCTGAGAGAATAGGAGAGGGGCTGGAGTGGGGGAGTGGAGACAACTCTTTCCAGGAGTTTGGCTGCAGACAGGAGTAAGGAAATGCAGCAGTAATGGCAGGGATGTGGAGCAGGAATGGTTTCTTTCCATCAACTGTATTGAAGTATCATTGACAAAAACTGTGTATCTTTATGGTGTACAATGTGTTGTTTTGATCTATATGTTGTGAAATGATTAAATCAAGTTAATAAACATATTCATCACCTCACATCCTTTTTTTTTTTTTTTGGTGATGAGACCATTTAGGATATAATCTCTTAGCAATTTTCAAGGAAACAATCCTGTATTTTTTTATTTTTTTGAGACTGAGTCTTGGTGCGACGCCCAGGCTGGAGTGCAATGGTACGATCTCGGCTCACTGCCACCTCTGCTTCCCGGATTCAAGTGATTCTCCTGCCTCAGCCTCCCAAGTAGCTGGTATTACAGGCACCCACCACCACGCCTGGCTAATTTTTTTTAGTAGAGACAGGATTTTGCCATATTGACCAGGCTTGTGTGAGCCACTTTGTTTTGCCAACAATCCAGTATTCTTAACTATAGCCACCGCGCTATCCCCTAGCCCGCCAGAACTCATTCATCCTGCCCAACTGAAGCTTTGTACTTTTTGACCAGCATGCCCCCATCACTCCTCTGCCCCGGCCCGAACCTCTGGTAATCACCATTCTGCTCTCTGCTTCTATGCTTGACTTTTAATATTCCGTATGAGTGAGAGCATGTGGTATTTTGTCTTTGTGTGCCTGGTTGAGTTCACTTAGCGTAATGTCCTCCAAGTTTATCCATGTTGTCACAAATGACAGGATTTTCTTCTTTTTTAAGGCTGAGTAGCTTTCCATTGTGTATATATGCCACATTTTGTTTATTCATCTGTTGATGGACACACGTTGATTCTATATCTTGGCTATTGTGAATAGTGCTGCAATAAACATGAGAGCACAGATAAATAACTCTGACATACTCCTTTCATTTCCTTTGGATAAATACACAGTAGTGGGATTGCTAGATCATATGGCAGCTCTATTTTTAGTTTTTTGAGGACCCTCCCTGCTGTTTTCCATAACGGCTGTGCTAATTTACATTCCTACCCACAGTGTACAAGGTTTCCCTTTTCCCCATCCTCGCCAACATTTATCTTTCTTGTGTTTTGTAACAGCCATCTTAACAGGTGTGAGGTGCTATCTCATTGTGGTTTTGATTTGCATTTCTCCGATGATTGGTGATGTTGAGCAGCTGGTCATACACCTGCTGGCCCTTTGGATGTCTTCCTTGAGAAATGTCTATGTGCAACCTGTGTCCATTTTTTAATCAGGTTATATTTTCTTGCTATTGAGTTGTTTGAGTTCCTTTTATATTTTGGATATTAACACCTTGTCAGACCTATTTTGCAAACAGCTTCTTCCATTTGGTAAGTTGTCTCTTCACTCTGTTGATTGTTTCCTGCGTTTTGTTTTTGTTTTGTTTTGTTTTTGTGATGAAGTCTCACTCTGTCACCCAGATCTTGGCTCACTGCAACCTCTGCCTCCCTGGTTCAGGCGATTCTCCTGCCTCAGCTTCCTGAGTAGCTGGAATTACAGGCGCGTACCATCATGTCCGACTAGTTTTTGTATTTGAGCAGAGACGAGGTTTCACCATGTTAGCCAGGCTGGTCTTGAACTCCTGACCTCAAGTGATCTGCCTGCCTTGGTCCCCCGAAGTGCTGGGCTTACAGGTGTGAACCACTGCGCCCAGCCTCCTGAACATTTTTTTTGAAGAGGGAGAGTCAGCACTCAGCAGTTGTTTATGAAGCACCTGCTATGTGCCAGGTACCAGGCTACTGTCTGACTTAAAATGGGGAACAAGATAGAGTTCCTGGGTATATGGAACTTCTATTTTACTGGGAATCATGGTGGAAGAGGCAGGAATGGCCACTGACAGCTCTGCTTAGTTCCACATGCTCACAACCATTTGTCTACTGGCCTCCTCCACTTGGACTTATGATAGCTAAAGCAGAACATCTGCTTTTCCCGCCAAACCTTCAATTTCTCCCCGGTCTTCCCCATCGTATTAGTTTTCTTTTGGTGTGGCAACAAATGACTGATAACAAATTATCTTGCAGATTTGGAGGTCAGAAGTCTGCCATGGATTTCAATGGGCTGAATGAGGTGCTGGCAGGGTTGTATTCGTTTCCATAGACTCTAGGGGAGAATTCCTTTCCTTACACTCCGTTGTTGACAGAATCCAGTTCTGAGTAGTTGAATGACTAAGGTTCCTGCTTCTGGTTGGCTCTCAGCTGGGGGCTGCCCTGAGCTCTGGAGGCCCCCAGAACCCAGAACCAGCAATGGCATGTCGAGTCCTTTTCATTCTTAGAATCCGACTTCGTCTTCTCCTGTATCTCCTCGGTGGTTGTCTTCTGCCATCCCTCTCTTCTGTTTTCAACTGGAGAGCATTCTCTGCTTTTAAGGGCTCACATCATTAGATTGGACTCGCAAAGGTAACCCAGTATACTCTCGTATCTCAAGATCTGTAACTCTCATTATATCTGCAAAGTCTCTCTGGATATGTGCGGTAACATATTCACAGCATCTTTGTGGCATGGGCATCTTTGGGGGCCATTCTGCCTACCATAAGCATCTCTCTCTCTCTCTTTTTTAAGAGAGACAGGGTCTTTCTCTGCCACTCAGCCTGGAGTGCAGTGGCACAACTATAGCTCACTGCAGCCTTGAACTCCTGGGATCAAGCGATCCTCCTCCCTCAGCCTCCTGAATAGCTGGGGCTACAGGCATGCACCACCATGCCCGGGTTATTTAAATTTTTTTTTTTTTTTTTGTAGCATCAGGGTCTCTCTGCATTGCCTAGGCTGGTCTCAAATTCCTGATCTCAAGCAGTCCTCCCACCTTAGCCTCCCAAAGTGCTAGGATTACAGATGCGAGCCACCGTGCCCAGCCCCCACTCATAAGTGCCACCACTGGGTTGCTCAAACCAGAAATCTAGGAGTCATCCTGTGTTTTTTCGCAGGCTTTGTCTCTCATTTACAATCCATAGCCAGTCCTGCCAGTTCCAAAATACACCCTGGAGATGAATGGCCATTTATGACTGTCCTCACTGCTATCGCCTGGGTCAGGCCCCCAGAGTCTCTTGCCTGGGATGCTACTGGAGCCTGGAGCTGGTCACCCGCTTTCCATCCTGTCTCCTGTGCAGTCCACTCTTCACACAGCAGCCAGAGTGATTTAGCAATCAGCAAACAGATCACAGCTCCCGGCTCCGCTGATGAAAGGCCTCCACCGACTTTGCCTAATCCTGAGAATAAGATGTGAAGTTTCCCCCGCAGCCCCCAGCCCTATGTCATCTGCTGCCACCCGCCATCCCGCTCTGACTTGTCACCTCATCTCTGTGTGTACCTTCTGTCAGTCACAGTGGCCTTTCTGTTCCTGGAAGAAGTCCCGCGTTCCCATGTCATCGCACTTGCCATTCCCTTTGCCAGAACATTCCCCCATGATGGCCCCACGACGGAGCTTCGAGTCAGTCAGTTCTCTGTGTGGTTGAGGTCTCCCCACGGAGGCCTAGCCTCCACGTCTGCAGGAGCTCTCCTGAGGCACCCTCTCCGGTTTATGTTTTGCATAGAAATTGTTACTCCTGGAAATTCTCCTTACTTATCTGCTCATTTGCTACAAGCCAGATGTAAGTGCTCAGCAGGAACTGCCTCTCATGTTCCACTCCCCATGGGTTCGAGGGCCCTGACCCATGGCAGTCGCTCACCATGTATATACTGGGGCAGCAAATGCAATGGTGGCATCAGAATTCTAGAGCCGCCTTGGAGAGTGAATGGTATTTCGCCGCCTTTCCATCTTAGTAGCTCAGAGGAAACGTGGGACTTGTAAGGGTTTGGGAGGTAGTTCCTGAATCAGACGTCTCCTCTGTTAAAGGTGCCCTGTGTGGAGAGCGTTGTTATTTTTTATCTAATATATAATAAGACACCGAGGAGGACTTCCAGCCTCCCTTGGGAAATTTCCCTGAGTCTCTGTCAGAGGAGGACTTATGTCTTGTCTCATTCTCTCTCACTATGATAGCCTGGTACAAAGAGATCCTCCACAGACGAATTGTTCCATCCGCAGACAGAGAGCTGGATTCAGCCCTCTGGCGGGAGTGCCATGCCTCCCTCCCCAGATTCCCCCTCCTCTCTCTCCTGCCCTCCACTTATCCAGAGCTTCCTTGCTTTGGGTTCCTAGACATAATTAAGATTATCTGGGAAGTTGTCTAGGCTGTACATAATCTCTGTGGGCTTTCAAAATAGCCTCTAGTTTGTCATTTATTATACCGTTCCGAATATGTCAAGGTCTTCTCACATGGGGGAAAACATGCACTCAGCTTCCAGGTGTACATGGGGATCGTTCAAACTACAGCGTGGTCACAGCTGGGCAACCTGGCTGTTCATTCTGCCCCATCTTTGAGAGGAGGCAGCATTAGCTCTGCTGACTTGGTGTGGCCGCTGGCTGAGAGTCTGTCCTCCTCCTCTCTGCCCCTGCCTCCAGCTTGAGCAAGCCCTCGTTCTGCTGGGTAAGGGGGATGCTAGAATGTTTCTCTGCCTCCTCCAGCACACACCCCCCAGCTGACTCCCCGCAGCTTTTGTGAGAGCTGTGGCTCAGAGGACCAAGGAGCGGATTGAAGCCAGCCCAGGGTCACGTGTGGCTTTATGGATGAGAGCCCTTGAATATGATTGTTTTCCCATTTTCTGATTTTTCTTATCTTTAGGACATTTTCTCATCGCCTAATGCTGGTCTTCAAACGGTAAGGTACATCGAAATCACCCTGGATAGTTATGAAAATGCAGATTCCTGGCCCTCATCTCAGATCTACCGAATTCATTTCTGGGAACGGAGACCCACGAATCTGCATTCTGACAAGTTTTCCCCTTCTCTCCCAGCCCTCCCCATGTGACTTTGATGAGGGTGGTTCAGGGTCCCCCTTTGAGCCATGCTGATAAAATGGACCTCTCTGCTCGGGTCACCGCCACATCAAAGTCCCTGCCAACCTCTGATCCCCTGCGTCCTCTGCCTCTGGCCCATGAACTCAGCTGCTCAGGTCTTTGCTGCTGCCGATGTGCGGCGTCCTCCGCTCTTCTCCTCTGTCTCCGCAGGAGACAGCTGCCACATTGAGGCTTCTCGAGCTCTTCCCTGTGACCCCTTTTTTCTCTCCATTGTGACCTGACCCTGTGGCATTCTTCAGAATTCATACAGGAAGTGAGCTTTCAATGTGATTTCTTTTTTAAACGTATCTTTTTTTATCCCCTTGAAACATTAGACTTTGCCTTGACCTTGGGTTTCAGGGATGATGAGTCGTCTTCTGCTGGTGCTACAGGCGTCCTTGTTCCAGCCTTGACATTGTTTTCCTTGTAGGTTCCCGGAACAGGGATAGATTCTGGATTACCAACGTGAATTGTGTGAGATTTTTTTTTTTTTTTTTTTTTAACCTCTCCTGTTAACATCTGCCTTCTCATCCTTCATCTTTTGTGTGCCTGGTGCTCCTTGAGGGCTTTGTATTCCTGGCTTTGGGCTTCGTTCCCATGCAGCTTGAGGCACTGGCTCGTGTTATCTGTTGTTGTCCAGAAGTCTCTCCACAAAGCCCAGCCCCTTGCAGATGATTTGTCTTCGCCTTCTGAGCTTCTCTTTTCTCTCATGTGAGGTGGGGGCATCCATGCCCTCCTGGTCTCTTGGCGCGCATTCCACTTTCTGGTGCCTTTCTCCTTCTGCTTGCTCTCCGGGGCTTTCTCAGCCAGGTCCCTGGCTGGAGTGGATGTTTGCTCTGAGCTCAGGTCTGTGCAAGTGCCCCCATCTGGAGTGTTTGCTGAGCTCGGGTCTGTGCACACGCCCCCGGCTGGAGCGAGTGTTTGCCGAGCTCGGGTCTGTGCACACGCCCCCGGCTGGAGCGAGTGTTTGCCGAGCTCGGGTCTGTGCACATGCCCCCGGCTGGAGCGAGTGTTTGCCGAGCTCGGGTCTGTGCACATGCCCCCGGCTGGAGCGAGTGTTTGCCGAGCTCGGGTCTGTGGACGCGTCCCCGGCTGGAGTGAGTGTTTGCCGAGCTCGGGTCTGTGCACGCGGACCCGGCTGGAGCGAGTGTTTGCTGAGCTCGGGTCTTTGCACGCGTCCCTGGCTGGAGTGAGTGTTTGCTGAGCTCGGATCTGTGCATGTGCCCCAGCTCTGCTTTGCTGTTTGTCGTTCATCCTCTGGATCTTGTTTAAAAAGTGAATGTTAGAACTAAAATTGACTCAAAGTCTTCCCCTTGGTTTGATAAATGAGGACACTGAGGCTCTAGGAAATGAGGTGGCCGTTCAAGGTCACAGAACACTCCCCGGGAATTTGTCAGCTATCAAAATTTCAACTGCATCCCCTTTGACCCAGCAGTTTCATTTCTAGAAGTCCATCCCGAAGAGATACTTAAGCACATGCACAAAGAGACAGGCACGAGGCTATAGATGGTGGTGTTATTAGAATTGGGATCAATAAAAGGCTGGTGGAATAGATTGTTGGTTTGATCCTAAAATGCAGCGATGACAACACGGCTGGTCTGTGTGCACTGGCGAGATGCAAGCGCAGACCTGGCATGGAGTAAGAGGTAGCAACATGGCAAGGTGTGCCATTTGTCTCTGATAGAAACAAAACCAGTAAGAGTACACAAACCCGTGACAGTGGTGAGGAGGCCGGGGCGGTGATGAAGGGTGACCTGCACTTTCTGTGCTCTGGACTCAGGCATTTGAATTGTTTTTTTTTTTTTTTTTGAGACGGAGTCTGGCTCTGTCGTCCAGGCTGGAGTGCAGTGGCCAGATATCAACTCACTGCAAGCTCCGCCTCCCGGGTTCATGCCATTCTCCTGCCTCAGCCTCCCGAGTAGCTGGGACTACAGGCGCCCGCCACCTCGCCCGGCTAGTTTTTTGTATTTTTTAGTAGAGACGGGGTTTCACCGTGTTAGCCAGGATGGTCTCGATCTCCTGACCTCGTGATTCGCCCGTCTCGGCCTCCCAAAGTGCTGGGATTACAGGCTTGAGCCACCGCCCCCGGCCTGAATTGTTTTAATACAGATGGCATTCACAAACCATGCAGTCTACGTGTTCTAAGTGTACAATTCAGTGGTTTTCCATGTATTCAGAGTTGTGCAACCATCACCACTATCCAACTCCAGGACATTTTGATGAGATCCTGTTCCCATTTGCAGTCACTCCCCTCTCCCTGCAGCCCTTGGCAACTATGAAACTACCTTCTGTTTCTATGTATTAATTTTTTGAAAGCAGTAGACTCAGCTCCTTCGTGTGCAGAATGGGAAGCCAGATGAACTGGATCAGAGCGTGTGAAGTGCTTGCCATGGTGCTGGGCACTTAGTCAGCCTCCGGTTAAATATTAACTGGTGTTGTTATCATTATTGTCATGTCCTCTCTTCTTGGACAGTTGTCCAACTTTATTTATTTATTTATTTATTTATTTATTTATTTATTTTTGAGACAAGATCTCACTCTTGTCACCTAAGCTGGAGTGCAGTGGCACGGTCTCGGCTCACTGAAACCTCTGCCTCCTGGGTACAAGCGATTCTTCGACCTCCTCCTCCTGAGTAGCTAGGATTACAGCCACCATCACGCCCAGCTAATTTTTATGTTTTTAGTAGAGACAGGTTTCTGCCATGTTGGCCAGGCTGGTGTCAAACTGCTGACCTCAGGTGGTCCGCCTGCCTCGGCCTCCAAAAGTGCTGGGATGGCAGGCGTGAGCCACTGTGCCCAGCCCCAGCATCTTGAATAGTTGTATGGACCCCATGAGAGAGAATGAGCTTTCTAGTAATCTAACAGGTTATCATACAACTTGTTGGCCTTGTTGGGATTTATACCCTGTCCCTATTCCTTGATTTGCAGGGGTCTGGCATATGTACAAGGGCCATACACATTTAAAAATGCATATATATTTTCCCTGCAGTGAACATATATTACTTATATAATTTGAGAAAATAATTTTTTAAAGAAATAAAGAGAAAACATTATAAAGCCATGTTAAATGCACCTTGTTAGTTGGATGGCATCCCTAGTGAGAGTGACAAATTTTTTCTTCGTTTATATATATATATATGTAAATATAATATGTGTGTGTGTGTATATATATATTTATTTATATATAAATAATTTTTTTTTTTTGCCAAGTTTTTATAGTCAGGCTTAAGCGAGGTATTGGTCAGTAATTCAGTCAGGAAGGAATGAGAGTCCAATCTGTGGATGTTTCATGGGTTCTGAGAAACTAGATGGAGTTTTTGCCCTTTTGAAGCTTCTAATCTAGGTAGACGGTCAAGGTCATGATCTGATGTTCTATTAATGACTCCAGCGCCCTCCACCACCAATGCCATCCATGGAGCATGCTTTCTGGACCAGGCACCCTTCTGGTTGATTCAGCCCTTCCTCGATGTCTCCTCTAATGTTAACCTGCAAGAAAGGTGTGATTATTCTCTTCGTTCTGGGCAGGAGACTGTGTGCCGGGCAGCTGAGCCCTTTGCAGAAAGTGGCTGAGCTGGGATTTGAACCCAGGTCTGTGTGGCTCCAGCCCTTGTGCCTTTTGCAGTGTCATGTCCTCACTCTGTTGACATGCATCGTTTTTTAGCTGCGCCATATCTAACTGCCTGTGGTATGGCATAGAGTCCGAGGATTGAGGCAGTTCTGTGAAATCCTCTGCATGGGCTTTTGAAATTCCAAGATTCTCTTCTTAAGGGCAGGTTGCACAGTAATTTCCTGAGGAAGGCTTTGTTCCATAAACCCAGGCCTTACAAACAAACAGTTTCCGCCTCTTATATGTATAACTCTGCTGCTTTAAGAATGAATTGCAGAAGTCACATGTGCTTATTGCACCAA
This sequence comes from Macaca thibetana thibetana, assembly GCF_024542745.1. NCBI lineage: Eukaryota > Metazoa > Chordata > Mammalia > Primates > Cercopithecidae > Macaca > Macaca thibetana. The sequence continues at coordinate 63,491,543 of NC_065597.1, read as the reverse complement.
ATAGAAATGCTTCACAGGGCCGGGTGCTGTGGCTCACGTTTGTAATCCCAGCACTTTGGGAGGTTAAAGCCAGAGGGTTACCTGTGGTCAGCAGTTTGAGACGAGCCTGGCTAACATGGTGAAACCCTGTCTCTACTGAAAATACAGAAATTAGCTGGGCGTGATGGCAAGTGCCTGTAGTTTCACCTACTTGGGAGGCTGAGGGAGGAGAATCTCTTGAACCTTGGAGGCAGAGGTTACAGTGAGCCAAGATCATGCCACTGCACTGCAGCCTGGGTGACAGAGCAAGACTCTGTCTCAAAAATAAATAAATAAATAAATAAAATAAAATAAAGTAAATAAATAAATGCTTCAGAGGTTTAGGATGAAAACACTTATTATCTATTGCCCTCCATACCACAGGGCACAACAGTTAACAGCCTGAGTGTGTCCTTTGTGCTCAGACCACCATGTACATACCTGGATGATACCTTTCCACTCTCACCAAAATAGAACCATACTACATGCATTTCTGTTACTAGTTTAATTTTTGAACCCAGATACATCTGCTGTTTGGAATGAACTGTTTTTTGTTTTTGTTTTTGTTTTTTTTTTTTGGAATGAGCTGTTTTAAAACAACATTTGGGGTGATCCATGATACCCTGGCCCTTTGCTGACAAGCTGACACTTCCTTTTTTGAGTCTGTAGAGTGCAATTAGGGCCCAGAGTTCTTTCGAGCAAATACTTCTGCACCACTCGGTTGAGGGCAGGAAATCACCCTGTCTGGCACAGCTGTCCGCGTGTTTTATTCCAGCAAAGAAGTGGTTTTCACTGTCACAAACTACTTTTCACTCAGAGGGAGGAACACAACTCTGAAGTTTCCATCGGAGCCTCTCCTGGGCTCCATCACGTGAGCAGGTGGGACTGTGGCTGGGGAAGGGTGTGATGACAGCTTTGAGTTTATGCAACAGCCATTCCCAGCTGTCCCCGTGCATGCGTTATATATTTAGCTGATCTCTTGGAAGAGAGATGCAGCTTCGAAACAGGTGAGCAGACTTCTCAGGAAAGACACATGAGACATGAAACTTAATGGAGAGGTGTTCTGATTTTAAAAAGAGGGCAGGCTCTCACTCTCGCATTTGTTTTTTAAAAAATTCTCATATCGGCCAGGCACAGTGGCTCATGCCTATAATCCTAGCACCTTGAGAGACCAAGTTGGGCGATCACTTGTGCCTAGGAGTTTGAGACCAGCGTGGAAAACATGGCGAAACCCCAACTCTACCAAAAAAAAAAAAAAAAGGTACAAAAATTAGCTGGGTTTGGTGGCACAGGCCTGTAGTCCCAGCTACTTGGGAGGCTGAGGTAGAGGATCACCTGAGCCCGGGGACGTCGAGACTGAAGTAAGCCATGATTGTATCACTGCACTCCAGTCAGGGTGACAGTGAGAGACCCAGTCTCAAAAAAAAAAAAGAAAACTCTCATATCTTTGACACTTGGCGTGAGAATGGAAAGTAATTTCTTTTTCTCATGTTTAATTCTTCCAAGAGTTACCATTAACCCCATTTTACAAATGAGGAAACTGAGGTTCAGAGAAGGGAAGTCATGAGTCCAAGATCTGCTAGTTAGTGACACCTGTAGGGAAAAACAAATTGGGGTTTTCTTTTTTTAAGATAGAGACAGGGTCTCACCATGTTGCCTAGGCTGGTCTTGAGCTACTTGGCTCAAGCGATCCTCCTGCCTCAGCCTCCCAAAGCACTGGGATTGCTGGCGTGAGCCACCGCACCGAGCCCCAAGTTGCTTTTCCTTTTATACTCACACCACTCTTAACACACCATTTCTACTGCCACGTGTGTGCAGGTTTCTTCCACGCCAGGCAGTTCTCCAACACCAGCCGGGCCCCTTACCGTTCAATTCAGTTCTGACAGGACCTTATAGGGTAACCTCTTAGTCCCAGGACTGTCCCTACCTCAGATGCCAGGTGCAAGTCCGTGTTGTCACCTGTGCTTCTGACCAACCAGCCTCTCTGGAGACCATGCAGTGGCCCCCATCTACCAGTCATCTCGGTAGCATGCAAAACACCACCTGTCACTTGGGAGATTCCAAGGGACTTTGGAAGCTGTATGCCAGCAAAGGTTGCAAAATCAAATAGACGTATTTCCTATTAAGAATTACAGTGTCACTGTGACAGAGCCAAGATTTGAACCCAGGGATAGCTTGTGTCTCTGCCAACACTATTGATCATCTGCAATTCTCCATCTGTTATAGAAAAAGAATATGCCACTCAGACAACATGGTTCTTGGTCTTGGTCTTGGTCTTGTTCTTGAGGGATACAGTCAAGTCTGTACTTTTTTTTTTTCTTTTTTTTTGAGATAGAGTCTCACTCTGTCGCCCAGGCTGGAGTACACTAGTGTGATCTTGGCTCACTGCAGCCTCCACCTCCTGGGTTCAAGCGATTCTCCTGCCTCAGCCTCCCGAGTAGCTGGGATTACAGGTGCATGTCACCATGCCCAGCTAAGTTTTGTATTTTTAGTAGAGATGGGGTTTCAGCATGTTGACCAGGCTGGTCTCGAACTGCTGACTTCAAGTGATCCGCCCACCTCAGCCTACCAGAATGCTGGGATTACAGTGAGCCAAGTCTGTACTTTTTGGGTAGTGTTTTCTTGGCTTGGAGATCACTGGAGCCCCTTGCTTTTTAGTGGAGAATCCATTACCTGGGAAGTAGGTTTGTATAATGTGTTTTTAAAGCATTCGGTTTCAACTTTTTGGAAAGGTTAAAGTTTATAGTTTTCTTAAATCATGAGTGGACAACCAAAAATGTTAGCATGGGTGTGAGAGAGAGAGAGAGAGAGAGAGACACTGTGTGTGTGTGTGTGTGTGTGTGTGTGTGTATGTGTGTGGCATGCAGGGGAGTAGGCTCCCTTTGATGTTTAACACATGACCTTGGATGTCTGTCCCAAGCGGGGCATTTTGAAATTAGGCAGGCTGGGGTTTGCATCACTGGTTTCATCATTGACAGGGTTTTCTAAAAACCCAGCCCTCCATTTTCTCAGCTCTGAAATAGAGATTTCATGCCGTGGTGTTTGAAGCCTCAAGCGGGACTGTTAAATTGTCCAGGCCGTGCTGTGCTCCTGGGGGCCTATAGGCAGTAGCCCCTTAGCACCTTTATTGCTGCCTGTGGATTTGGGTTTGTGCTGGAGCCGGAGACCACGGCAGGGCACTGGAACCTCCCTCACGCTGCGGGAGCAGCCATGTATGCTGAGCTGTTGACCAGGGATGTCCGGGAAGAGCAGCATAACTGGAAGGTGCTGTAGCTGGAGGCTGTTGGGTAACTGCATTCCTTGCAGTGGAATGGCAAGTTATCTCTTGGAGGGAGATCTGAGCTGTTCACTTCCTGGGTTCGACCTCCCAGCCTCTGCACGGCATATACCCCGTGGAGTGATCCTTAAAAAAGACCAATCATCCCACTTCTTCTGAATCCTCCAGGGGCTGCTTGTTTTGCTCGGAATAAAATACCATAGCCTGCAAACCCTTCCTGTCCCCTCTCTGTTCTCATTTCCTGCCAGTGTCTCCCTCCTTCGTTTGTCCTTTAGCCACGGGGGGCTTCCTCACTGTTGGTAGAACACATGGGTGCCCACCCCAGGCCCTTTGCATTTGCAGTTCCCGGGAACGTTCTCTCTAGGGCTGTGTGGGGCTCACTCCCCTGCCTTATCCCAGTCTCTGCTCAGACAGCGCCTCCCTAGAGAGGCCTTTCCTCAAACCTTATTTAACATTCTCCACCATCATTTTCTCATGCTTTAACTTCCTCTAGCCCTTCTCCTGGCCTGGCATATTAAATAGTCACTTCTTGGGTTTCTGAGTCTCCTCACTGGAACGTCAGCTTCTTATGGGCACTCACCTTTCCCCCTCTTGATATATCCCTGTATCTCTAGTGCCTGGTACCTGGCAGGTAATAAACCTTCAGTAGCTGGTTGTGTAGGAACTAAATGAAAGACTTGCCCAAAGTCATCCCTGCTAAGCGGTGGAGCCAGACTTTGACTCCCAGGATCTGTTTCACTGCAGAGCTCCTGGGTCTTGTTGCCCGTGTTTCTCCCTTTGCCACAGTGAGCGCTTGAAGATGGTGGATGTTACTGTTAGGAAGACCATTTCCTTTGTTGGAACTCTGTGGGTACCTGGTGTCTTGTAGACATCATTGGCATCTGACTTGGAAGGATCCTTTCTCCTTTGGAACTGTAAAGTGTCCCAAATTTCCTAAGACACAGAACCTTGCCTGTTGTTATGGGACCTGGGCATACCTCATTGTGTACATTCGAATGTCCTAGGAAACCATCTCTGAATTTAAAATGATTCTTTATTTTCGCCAGCAGCATCTCACGCTGTTTGCATCTGGGTCATGCTCAGCTTGTTCACATTGAAAGCAAAACAGTAACCTCATCATGCTGTTTGCCATGCCGCTCTCCACGGTCTCAGAAGTTTCACTTAATTTAGACAGAAAACCCTGTGTGTTCTCTGGTGCCTGCTAGCAAGCCCAGCACTGTTTCCACCTATTTTAGACAACTTAACACAGATACCCCCAAACAGATACGGCCGGCTGCGATGAGATGAAAAGTTATGAATGTTCTCTAAGTTTAGATGACCTGCTGATGGTACTGCCTAACCCACAGCTTTTTCTGGAGCATGAAAATTAGTTCTTATTGAACATCAGTGTCTGTATACTTCTACCAAACCCAGTCTCCATGTCTATTTGAATGTAGAGAGAGAAGGCTTCTTGTTTTTGCCAAATCATTATTTTCCCATTTGGAGTGGAACTTTTATAATTATGCCATCAGGGAGACACAGGAGAAAGTTGCTGACTATTCAGAGTACAGGCAAGTAAGTAGAGAGTGGATTTTTCCCGTGAATAAGGTAGATGTTAACTAGGTTGATTGGCTCAATGGGAAATCCCAGTTAATAGCATCACCATCTTCACATTTGGCACGAGATTAAAATGGCCAGGCTGCATCCTGCTTGGAGGCTCCAGTGAGATTCTGATGTGAAAGTACTGTGTGATCTGCAGTGCTATGTAAATTGAAGCAGTATCATTATTTTGATTTCTGTGACACCCCGTTATATATGGATATAGTTTTCAAATTTTAATTAGAAAATTGGAAATTAAATGCAGCCTTTCTTTTTGTTTTTTGACCTATCTTTCTATTTGAGCTTTTTAAGCACAATGTAAGTTTCTGATTGAACATGGAAATATCCAGCCATATAGATGAAAGCTTCTGTCTTCTTGGATTCCAGCAGGTGTACTTTTCATGCAGTCCTTGACCAGGGCAAAATATAAAGTTCTGAACACTGTCAAGGTAATTCAGAATATGGGCGGAAATTGTTAACGCATTTCAGATTGCATTGCTAACCAGTGTCTTGAAGCCTTCTGTTTTTGAAGTCACTGCGAGCTATCATCGACATGAATAGAGAAGTATGTTTTTCTCTTGGGGTATTAAATTGTCGTTCTTTCCATTTTATTTTACATTATTATTATCATTATTTTGAGATGGAGTCTCACTCTGTTGCCCAGGCCGGAGTGCAGTGGTGCAATCATGGGTCACTGCAGTTTCCATCTCCCAGATTCAAGCGATTCTCCTGCTTCAGCCTCTGGAGTAGCTGGGATTACAAGCACACACCACCACGCCCAGCTAAGTTTTGTATTTTAAGTAGAGATGGGGTTTCACCATGTTGGCCAGGCTGGTCTCGAACTCCTGACCTGAAGTGATCCACCCACCTTGGCCTCCGAAAGCCCCAGAGATTACAGATGTGAGCCACCATGTCCAGCCCCATTCTTTCAGTTTTAAAACTCATAGATCACCCTCAGGGAAGATGCAACTTAGAAAAGTTGTAGTTTGATCGGTTGCAAATGTTTGTATTTATTGTTTAGATTTGACTTTCAGAATTCGGTCACAATTGATTCTTTACAAATTGATTGGTTTATTGGGGGCATGTGCAAAGAGTGTAGAATGGTGTTGTCATCTGTTATTTTTGTCTTTCAAATGACTTGACATTACTCAGACTTTAATTGTGCTGCCTTGCTTAATACCCAGATGTTGTTTTACTCCCAAGGCAAATGAACCTTCTCAACTTGAAAATAAATCTGATGCGCTTGAATGAATTTAGCCTCATGGGATGAATGGCCTCTCACGACTTGACCCCCCATACTCACCTTTGTGAGAGGTGGGAGACGTCTAACCTGTTCAGTCAATTCCCTCACTTTGTAAATATTAATCCTTATGCTGTCGAGCAACATGGCACATTTACCTCCTAGTTTTTTTTTTTTTTGTACATGTCATCTACATGGAATGATATCACCATCTCTGTAACTTCACGGTCTAACTCAGTCTAATTTAAAGTGGTCTCTTGGCTGGGCATGGTGGCTCATGTCTGTAATCCCAGCACTTTGGGAGGGCGAGGCGGGCAGATCACCTGCGGTTGGGTGTTCGATATCCGCCTGGCCAACATGGTGAAACCCCATCTCTACTAAAAATACAAAAAATTAGCTGGGTGTAGTGGCACGCTCCTGTAATCCCAGCTACTCAGGAGACTGAGGCAGGAGAATGACTTGAACCAGAGAGGTGGAGGTTGCAGTGAACCGAGATCGCACCATTGCACTCCAGCCTGGGTGACAGAATGAGACTCTCTCAAAATAAAAAAATAAAAAAATAAAAAATAAATAAATAAATAAAGTGGCCTCTCAAGAAGTAACTATGGAATGGTTAGAGACTCTATATTAGTTAACTATTGTGTAACAAATTACCCCACAGTTAGATGACTTAAAACAACAAACATTTACTATCTCACAGTTTGTGCGGGATAGACAGCCTGGGTGTGGCTTAGCCACATGCCTGGCTCAGGGTCTCTTCTAAGGCTGTATCAAGGTGTCAGTTGGAGGCTGCAGTTGTCCCAAGGCTCCACTAGAGGAGGGCGCACTGCCCCTCGTGTGGCTCATGGGGGCTGTTGGCTGCGTGCATCGGTTCCTTGCCATGAGATTCTCTCCGTAGGAGAGCTCTCTTATATAAACGTATAAATGAGAATTCTCCTACGGACCTCATAAGAATAAATGAACAAGAAAGGCTACCTCACACAGAAGCAGCAGGCTTCATAACTTCATCTTAGAGGTGAAACCCCATCTCTTCTGCCATAGTCTGTTTATTAGAGGTGAGTCAACAAGTCCAGCCTATGCTCAAGGGGTAGGGATTATTTAAGAATGTGAATACCAAGGGAAAGGGGGCGTTGGGACAATCTTTGTTTTTTTTTGTTTTTGTTTTTGTTTTTTTGAGACAGATCCCACTCTGTTGCCCAGGCTGGAGTGCAGTGGTGTGATCTTGGCTCACTGCAACCTTCGCCTCCTGGGTTCTCCTGCCTAAGTCTCTCAAGTAGCTGGGTTTACAGGCGTGTGCCACCATGCCCGGCTAATTTTTGAAATTTTTGCATTTAAAAAAATTTTAAAAATTTTTGCATTTTTAGTGGAGACCAGGGTTTCACCCTGTTGACCGGGCTGGTTTCAAACTCCTAACCTCAAGTGATCCGCCTGCCTTAGCCTCCTGAAGTGCTGGGATTCCAGGCGTGAGCCACTGCACACTGCCTGGGGTCTATATATGAAGCTGCCTACTGATGAGGAAAGTATGATATAGTTAGGCTTAATTTTGTATTATTTCATACATGGAATTGAAGTTTTTGGCATGCTTGCTAAAACTGAACCAGGGCAGCGAGGAGGTCAGGTAGTTGCTAGGGAAGGTTGCCTGGCTAGTTGCTAAGAGAACTTCTATAAATTCATGACTGTTCAGGGTCTTTCCCCAAGGGTTAAAAAGCTTATTTCTGCATCTCTACCACCCCGGTGTTGAAGGTTGCTGATTCTTCTTAAATACAGTCATAGAGGGGCTGGTGCCTTGGGGACAGGAGCCTGGTGACTTGGGGATAGGAGGCCAGTGGCTTGATTGGACTTGAAGCGGATTGAATGAATCATGATGAGCAGGACTTCCTTGCAGAGGGCAGCAGGCTGGGCCTGGCCAAGATGAGGAGATCATTTGGAGTCAGGGGCAGAGCAGGGCTGTGAGTCTGCCATCTTGGGTATATATTAGCGCCAGGCTCTGCTGAGCAGCTGTAGCCAGCTTCAAAGTGCGGTGCCTGCCAAGGCATCTGTCTCCTGGTTGCCCTGCCGACGGGCTCCTCTGCTCCCTTACCCGACTTTTCTAAGTCCCATGGCTAAGGGCAGACTCCCCTCAAATTCTGATTACATAGTTTACATATCACTAACATATAATCATAGTTTACACATAATTTTGTTTGTGTCTTTAAATCAAAACTTTGCAGGCACATAAAGTCATTGGTTCTCTTAGCTTTATTACAAAAGACAGGAGGCCTCTGGCTGTCACCGTCTGCCACTTCCCACCCTTCAGAAGCCCCTCTTTGAAACTTTGCCACTCATGCTTTGGGTTGTTGCCTCCGTATCTCTGATCAACATGCCTGTTGCCACGTTTTTATTTTTCAATTGTGGGAGTCACCTATTTCTCGTTGTGGAAGAGGAAGGGTAACTGTCTTTGACTGCTCCACCTTCAGAAAACGCACACACGGCTCCACATCCTCTGGCACAGTCGTATCCTCATTTTGGTTAGATCAGTATTCAGTGATTACATTATTATAACTGGAAATGCTCTCCACAGCTGTGAGATGCATGATCGTTTTTCCTGCACGATCTCTTGATTTCTCTGGTGTTAATACTTAATTCAACTGCACGTTCGTCCTCAGTGTGTAAATCCCCCTGGTACATTCAGGCATTTCAAGCTGCCTCCCACTTGCACCCAAGGCAGTCTCTCCTGGTGCATTCTGGCCTACTCGAGCCAGAACTCTGCTGCTTGTGGGCCCACATTCTCCACTCAGTTTTTTTCTTAACAACTTTCTTGAGATATAATGCACATGACATACAGCTCACCCTTTGAGAGTACATAATTTCAGTGGAGGTTTTTTTTGGGTTTTTGTTTGTTTGTGTTTGTTTGTTTTTAAGATGAAGTTTTCCTCTTGTTGCTCAGGCTGGAGTGCAATGGTGGGATCTTGGCTCACTGCAACCTCTGCCTCCCGAGTTCAAGCAATTCTCCTGCCTCAGCCTCCTGGGTAGTTGGGGTTACAGGCGCATACCACCATGCCTGGCTAATTTTTGTGTTTTTAGTAGAGATGGGGTTTCACCATGTTGGCCAGCTGGTCTCGAACACTTGACCTCAGATGATGCACCCACCTGGACCTCCCAAAGTGCTGGGATTACAGGTGTGAGCCACCACCCCCTACCCTCAGTGGTTTTTATATTCACAAACTGTGCAACCATCACCACTCTCTAATTCCAGAACATTTTTGTTGTGCCCCAAAGAAACCTCATACCCTATAGCAGTCAGTCTTCATCCCTCCTACCCCCAGACCCTGGCAGCCAAGACCTATGGACATTTTGTGTACGTGGGATTGGGTAATCTGCAGCCTTTTGGATCTGGCTTCTTTCCCCTGGCTGAATGCTCTCACGGTCTATCCGTGTTGCAGCGTGAGTTGGCTCTTCAGTCCTCTCATGTCTGAATAGAACTCCCCTGCATGCCTAGACCACATCTTGTTGACTTACCAGGTGATAGTCATTTGGGTTGTTTCTGCTTTTTTGTTACTATGAAAAGTTCTGTGGCTCACTTTTGCGTCGGATCCCCTATATCTTTACAATTCCTAGATTTCTTCTCTTCTTTAGGTGCGAGGTAAAGTTTCTGCAAGGACACGTGTCTGAAAATGCCTTTATCCTGCCTCTCACGTGGCTTGCCTGGGTATATAATTTAAGGCTGGAAATCATGTTTCTTCAGGATGTTGAAGATGTTTCTTCATTGTTTTCTAGCTTTCCGTGTTGCTGTTTAGAAATCCTACGCCATTTCTAGTTTTTATCGTTTGTAAAAATTCTTCCTCCACTTCAGCAGTTGGTAGGCTGTCGTCTCTGTGTCCTGTGTTCTGGAATCTGTGAGCGAGGCTTGCTTTTGTCCCTTTTGCTGGACGTTCATTGAACTCTTCCATCCTGCCCCTCGTTTCTGTTGACTCTGAATTATATCTTTGCTTTCCTCTTCTGTGTGTTATCTTTTTCTCCTTTCTTGATCTCTTCTCATTTGGACTTGTAGTTCTCTGTTCCCCCCCTCTTTTTTGGGGGGGACAGGGTCTTGCTCTGTGGCCCAGGATGGAGTGCAGTGACACCATCTCAGTTCACTGCAACCTCTGCCTGCCAGGCTCAAGCAAGCCTCCCACCTCAGCCTCCCAAGTGCCTGGGACTACAGGCACGTGGCACCACACCGCACTAATTTTTGTGGTTTTTGCAGAGGTGGGGCGTCGCCATGTCACCCAGGCTTGTATTCCATTTTGTTATTCGTTGCCTCTTATTTTCTGGAAATTTTGCTACCCTTTCCCTTATAGTCCCTGTTCTGTTTCTGCTGTTATAGTTCACTCTGTAAAAGGGCTTTTGTGTGCTTTGTGTTTTTCTTTTTCTCCTCTTTTAAATATCTCCCTATTCTTATTTCATGACTACACTGTCTCCTCCTCTCTCTCTGGAAATATTACCAGCAGTTTGCTTTTGAAGTGTTTTCCCTAAATAGTCTCTCTTTCCTGCAAGTTGCTTTTCTCTGTTTATTCTTGTCTCAATCTTTCATCTCAGTCTTTCATAAAGTTCTTAGGTGCTTTTCTCAAATGGGAGGTGATTTCTAGATGTCTACGGAGGTGTTGGAGTGCGATTAGAAATTGATTCGAAGCTCCATGAACACTGACTTTGGGCCTCTTGGGGTGATCTGGCTGTGGCATTCCACTGGAGAACTACCCCTGGTCTCCAAAGCTTTTTCAGATTCCTGGGAGAATACCTTTCCCTTCCCTGGCTTAGAGGCAAATGCTGTCTGCCTGCTATTCTGGGAATGAGTGGGGCTGGGGAGAGGGAAGAAGAATGGGAGAAGCTCAGAAGTTGAGTGTGTGTTACTTTTCTCTCTCCACTAAAAAAACAGAATACCCCAACCTCAACTCAGTCCAGACCTACCGCGTTTTCTCCAGAGAATAAACATGTATATTCTGCTAATCGCTTCTTAAACAGACTTTTAAAACCTTTCTTTCGCTTTCTAGTCCTGTGTTCACCCTCACTTCCAGAGGTGTCTCGTGCTGACAATTCATTAGCCTTTTGTGAATCATTCCATTCTCATCAGATATTATTTTGGTGGCACGCATGTTTATTTAGGAATGAAATTTTCTCTGGCCTGTCAAGTTACTTATCAGTCATCTACCTGATTCTCAGCTTCTGTAATTTTGTTGTTTCCTCTCCAATTCTTTTTTTTTGAGCGATGCCTTTATAAAAACCCTTTTTTTTTTTGCTTTTATTATTGTTTTGGACACGTAATAATTGTACGTATGTATGGGGTAGTGTGTGATATTATGATACATGTATATGAAATTTAATGATCAAATCAGGGTACTTACCATATTCATCATCGCCTCATAGGAAACATTTTAATTTGCTTTTTTTTTTTTTTTTTTTGAGACAGAGTCTTGCTGTGTTGCCCAGGCTGGGGTGCAGTGGCACGATCTCGGCTCGCTGCAGTCTCTGTCTCCCTGTTTCATTTGATTCTCCTGCTTCAGCCCCCCCAAGTAGCTAGGAATACAGGAGTGTGCCACCATGCCCAGCTGATTTTTGTAGTTTTAGTAGAGACGGTTTCTCCATGTTGGCCAGGCTGGTTTTGAACTCCTGACCTCAAGTGATCCACTCGCCTTAGCCTCCCAAAAGTGCTGGCATTACAGGCGTGAGCCACCGAGCCCAGCCTCAATTGACAGTTTAATGGGATTTTGAGAGGATGTGAGTGTAAATTACTGTATTCAGGCTCTCATCTTTACGGAGTTCTTCACAGTTTTTCTTTCCATAACTATTCGGGGTTATCTGTTGTGATCGGGTCACTCTGTGCATTTGTGGCCCAGGACTCAGGGCTTCTTTCTGCATGTTCCCTGCTGTCACTCATGGCCCTGAACCTTCGTCAGGCTCTAACAGTGCGGCCCGAGGAGGCTTAGCCGCCTGGCTTAGTTGCTTCAGTTTTGACTCCTGGTTTTGCTCAGCCTTACTGACTTTCACCTTCTCCCTGAAGGCTACCCCTATCACTGGGGGGCTAGTCTCAGATCGTTGTTTAGCCTCACTGCCCGCTCCATACAGCTGATAGGGCATCCAAGGGGTTTCTTGTCCCTGAACACACAGGAAACTGATCCTGCGTCGTCAATGCTTGTTTTGAGGCTTGAGGGTAATCCGCGTTCTTAAACATGCTGTGAATCTTTTTCTTTGCCCTTGGTGTGGGAGGTCTTCCCTGTTCTTGTTTCCTGCTTTTCTTGGAACTATCTGGTTCATTCCCAGTTCTTCTTTATTTGCTCTTCGCTACAGAGTGGGCGTATATGGGCATATACGTAATCATGGAAACACTACTCAGAGCCGTCTGTGCCCATGCTTGCTCTGACCTGGGAGCCAGTCTCTTTAACATGTCTTTTGCATTGACGTTCTGTGTTGGTTTTCGAGTTTTTCTAGAGGTTGTCTTGCTGTCATCCTAAGTATGGTTTACAAATGCTGATCCTTGGTTTTTCACATTATTCTGACCCCCATTAGTGCTCCACAGCTGGCTGTGGGCAGGCACTACCTCACTGGATCACTTTTTTGTTGTAGAAAAGGAAACTTAGCAAATATAAAAGATGTAAGTGGACTGAATGCAGTGGCTCACCCCTGTAATCTCAGCACTTTGGGAAGCCGAGGAGGGAGGATCACTTGAGGCCAGGAGTTCAAGACCAGCCTGGTCAACATAGTGAGAACTTGTCTCTACAAAAACTAAAAGAAAAAAAAAAAAAAAGAATTAGCCTGTTGCAGCAGGGGTATGCCTGCAGTCCCAGTGACTTAGGAGGCTGAGGCAGGAGGATTGTTTGAGCCCAGGAGTTCGAGGCTGTAGTGAGCTGTATGGTTGATTGTGCCACTGTACTCCAGCCTGGGTGACAGACAAGACCCCATCTCAAATGAAACAAAACAAAACCTCCACCCCCCCCCCAAAAAAAAAAACAAAAGAACAAATGTAGGCTCTTATGTCTTGCCAAATCTGTCAAAACATTGCCTGCTTTCTCCTGAAATGGAAAGTAGTGACAAGATTATTCCTTGACTCCTGTGCTTCTATCTCATGACAGTTCTTGCATTTTAAAAATACAGCTTAACGCTTTTTTTTTTTTTTTTTTTTAAAGTGACAAAGTCTAATTCTGTCACCCAGGCTGGATGACAATGGCACAATCATAGCTCATGGCATCCTAGACCTCCTGGGCTCAAGCAATCCTCTCCCCTCAGCCTCCTGAGCAGCTGACACTACAGGCACACACCACCGTGCAGGCCTTATTACTCGTTTTATTGTACTAAGGTGAAAATGTCCCATTGTTGAAGTAATTAGTAAGTGTGTGTGTGTGTGTTTTTTTTTTTTTCTTGAGAGCATTTTCAATCTGAAGTCATCTGAGAAAGAAGAATTTTTTCTTTTTTCACTGGGAGAATAGTTTTCGATACTGTTGAAATATTTATGACATGTCTCTCTTTCTCTAAAGTTGTGCCAAATCTTTGGAGTGTTGATGGAGAAGTTACAGTAACTGAACAGAAGCCGGGAGAAATTGCTGAAGAACTTGCAAGCTCCTATGAGAGAAAGCTCATCGAGGTAAGGCCGGTGGAGTCTGCGTCTTTGTTTCTGATGTTGGCTGCTTTGGAGACTTTCCAGGATAAGCCCAGCCTGTTCTAAAGACACGTGAGCAAAACAACCAAACAACTCCTCAGCCCCACAAAACAAAACAAGACCAAGTCAGTGTGCTTTATAAAGAGAAGTATGAGCTGATCCTTTGAAACATATCACTTAATTATTGGAAATTTCTGGCACTTACGATAAGGAAATAAGAGAAAAATATATATGTAACATTAAAAATGAAATAATTGTAACATTTGGAGATGAAAACAGGAGAGAATATCGCATGCACCTTTGTGCTGTTAAATGTGAAAATATGGATGAGGTGAACTATTTTTCAGAAAACGCATTCCTTATCAGAATTAATTGAAGATGAGGCAGACTGGTCAAAGGGAACCCCTCGCCCTCAAAAGAAAAAACAAAACAAAAAACCAAAACACTTTGGAATAAAGTTGTACAAGTAACTGAAGAACTGCTTCCTTAGAAGACAGTAAGCCTAGATGCTTTCATGGTGATTTCTAGGAAACTCTTCAAGGTAATACACAAAGAGCCCTTTGCTATTTATATTTCCTGAGAGGGTTTTTATACGTCTCTATCTTGGTTCAGGTATGCATTACCATGATATAAAAAAATCCTGACAAAGATAGCATAAAAAAGAACACTATCAAATAGAATCATCTGTGTATGAGATGTACAAAAATTCTAGAAAGTCATTACTCAAATTCAGTCACATATTAAAAGAACAGTGCACGTAAAACAGGGTTTATTTAGGATTGCAAGGATGGCTGCATGCTAGAAATTCATCCATGTAAATCATCTCATTAGTGGCCTCAAAGAGGAAAACCAGATATTTATCTTGGTAGGTAATGAAAAATCATTTTATAACTTTGTTGATACCTGCTAAACAATATTCTTCATAAATGAGGAATAAAGGTAATTCTTGGATATGATAAAGAGGTTTTTCAGAAACCATCGATTATTACCATATTCGATGGTAAAGTTGAGAAGCTATGTTTTTGATGAGCTGTGTGTACATGTTGTAATGGTCCCTTGGTGGTAGTATTATAAGCAATGTGTGTATGTACATACATACACATGTTAACTATACAAGCATACTTTTGGTTGTTTCTAAATCTTCTACAGTGAGTTTTATTTTGGTAATCAGGAAAACACTCACTCATTTTTGTGGAGACATGCGTGAGCTTCGGTGGGTTTCAGAAGCCCAGGGCCTTGGAGGGGGTCCCCCTGAGTTCATTGCTGGTTCAGGCTGCCATTGTTACCATCTGTTTTGTCTGGTCTCTAAATTGACTCTAAAGAAGGAAGGTGACTTTAGAAACATCTTGCATTCTAACTCAAGTGAGCGCAAGGGAAGGCAAGCTGAGGCCTTAACACAGGCTGGTGGGGATGAGTCAAAAGCCAGGCTGGGGAGGCCTGGGGACAGGGCACTCCTGTGTGGTCTCTGCTCACCACTGTGCCCTTCCTTGGGAGCTCCCTCAGTGGGGCCGTGAGACTCAGACTTGGCTGGTGGCAATGCCAGGGTTCTGGGCCGCGAGTCTATGCCTGGAAGGCCCAAGTGGAGAGGGAAACAGGGCCCCAATCTCAGGATTGGGACGACTTGTGTATTTCTTTCCCCCAGTGGACTCCGAGCCCCTGGAAGGCGGGACCGTGTCTTTGTCAGCTCTGTACATTCCACAGCCACTTATTGGCAAATGGTAGATGCCGCATATAACCCTTGAATTTTTAAATTCTCCCTAGGATGGGGATGTCTGGATTTACTGAATGAAAGAAGGCCTGATGAGCTTAGAGAGGGTGAAAGGTTCTTAGAATGAAAGTGCAGGGTGAAAGGTTCTGTTCCTCTGGGGAACAAGGGTGCTATGGTGAGGACTCCGTCAGACCAGTGCAGCTCAGCAAGGGCGCCTGCTTCGTAGGGTCCACAAAGGCATTGAGTGCTGGGTCCAGGCACCGCTCTCCATGGAGATTCTCTACCTGTGGGGCTGCTGGGCAGCGTGTAGGGTGGGGTGGGGTGGGGTGGGGGTGCAAGAAGACGGTGATTGGGTGTTTGACCCTGTGAGCCAAGTGCCACTAGTTCATTCGTGGGCCGGGTGGTCGGATGATTTATTTCAGTGTTTATCAGATGCCTGCTTTCTGCATCAGCAACAGCAAGAACAGAGGCTGAATACAAGGAAGCATTGGCAGGAACTGAAAGGAGACTGACAGGTCGGGAGCAGAGTGGAGGAGGGGAGAAAGGTGGTACTGTGGCTGTGTCCTGGCCGTGTCGTCACCTGCTTGGCTTTGACCGTGTGAAAGTCTCATCCCCTGCTGTGCTGACCTCAGCTGGGATGTGTGGAGAGGATCGGGTCATGTGGGGAGTTACTGCAGGGTTCACCTGCCTGGCTGTTCCGGCCAGCTGTGAGAGGGTGAGTGTGGAACTACCAAACGGGAGGGCTCAAGGTTCAGGCATGAAGGCGTGAAGACCTAAAGTCAATGCCATAAAGCCCTCTTTAAATGGGCTGGTCTCAAACGCCTGACTTCAGGTGATCCATCTGCCTTGGCCTCCTAAAGTGCTGGGATTACAGGTGTGAGCCACTGCACCCGGCCCACAGTTAAGTCTTAACTAGAGCTCAGAGCATCCTGGTGGAAATTAGATTAGATAGCTAATTAGAAATTAGTTTAGATAGCTAATAAGAGCAGATGGGTTTTGTAGAGGAGGCACACTTTCCTCTGGCCCTCAGTGTTAGCAGGAAGCATAGCTTGGAGCCTAGGGAGGCCACTGGGTAATAGATGGTGCCAACACAGTTCACGCACACCCATTGAGCGCCTTCTCAGTGTCCAGCCCTTAGCTTCCTTTCTCCTCCCTTTGTGACTTTTCCTAGCCTGGGAGCAGCAGTGTTGATGGTTGTAGGAGATGAGCCAAGGAAGTTGTGAGGTTGAAACAGACATCCCTGAAATGGCATTCACTACCCTAGATGGAGCTTTTTTTTTTTTTTTTTTTTTTTTTTTTTTTTTTTTTTTTGTGGAGACAGAGTCTCCCTCTGTCACCAGGATGGAGTGCAGAGGCGTGATCTTAGCTCGCTGCAACCTCTGCCTCCCGGGTTCAAGCGATTCTCCTGCCTCAGCCTCCTGAGTAGCTGGGACTACGGGCATGCGTCACCATGCCCAGCTAATTTTTGTATTTTTAGTAGAGATGGGGGTTTCACCATGTTGGTCAGAATGGTCTCAATCTCTTGACCTCATGATCCACCAACCTCAGCCTCCCAAAGTACTGGGATTACAGGCGTGAGCCACTTGCAGAGCGACTTCTTGTGGATGAGGCAGACATGCCTGTTCTGATAGTCAGGACACAGGATTGAAGTGCAGAGGTGGGGTTATACCCACAGACCTGGAGCCGTGTCTTTGACAGCAGCTCTGCAGAGGTTGGCACCTAACCACAGCTTCTTTAGATAATTCCTCCCTGCTTCTTAGAGACTGTTAGTGATGCTCAGAATTTCTTCTGTAAACTTCCCCATCCTTCTTGAAATTCTAAGACATCAGAAGAGAAACAATTGTTCTCACCAAGGTTTTGAAGATAAAATATATTGAACACATCCAAGATAGATCTCTTCTGAGTCTCTTGCTTCTTTACCTCTTTTAAGTACATTTCCTTTGGTTCGGACTCATCTTCAGAGATGTTCTATTGTTGCCTTCACAACAATGTGACATGTTGGCGACATTTGGACTTTGGGCCTCCATCACTCTGTCGCTGCCTTCTGCAGCCTGGTGACTTGGAAAGCACGTGTATCGCGTGTCAGACTGAGTTCAGATTTGCCACTTACTGCCGTATGTTCCTGGGCACAGCCCCTAACCTCTCTAAGCCTCACGTTCTCCATTAGTGAAATGCAGCCAGTCATAGCTGCAAGTGGGTTTGTTTTGGGAATGGCACATAAAGAACCCAGCTGAGTGCCTGCAGTATACAGGAGGTGTCTCTGTGCTTCCTCTTCTCCCCTCTGTCCTGACTTCCTTTGGAGGGCTTCCTCTCCACCATAGCATGCTGTCTGGGTGGGACAGTACATCCAAGTGCTTTGCCCTGGGTTTGGTTCAGGGCCGGGCACATGACCTGAGCTAGGCCAATGGGGGTTTAACTCTGAAGGTATATAAGAATGTAGCAGTGCTTGGGAGGCCATTTATTCAATAGCAATTAACAATAGGCATTTATTCAATAGACTACTAGCAATGAGTCTGATAAGACTCTAGTTATTTCCTGTGTTGAACCTGTCAGAATTGCTCTGGTTTCAGTTCCTTTTTCTTTTTTTTTTTTTTTCTTCTCTTGAGACAGAGTCTCATTCTGTCACCCAGGCTGGAGTGCAATGGCACAATCTCAGCTCACTGCGACCTCTGCCTCTTAGGTTCAAGCAATTCTCCTGCTTCAGCCTCCCAAGTAGCTGAGATTACAGATGCGTGCCACTGCACTCGGCTAATTTTTTTTTTTTTTTTTTTTTTTTTTAACAGAGATGGGTTTTCACCATCTTGGCCAGGCTGGTCTCAAACTCCTGACCTCAGGTGATCTACCTGCCTCGGCCTCCCACAGTGATGGGATGGATTATAGGTGTGAGCCACTGTGCCTGGCCCCAGTTACTTTTCTGAGCCCGATTTCCACTTTTCTGCCTGTTTATAGTGAATTCTATTTTAGTTTAGGTTAGAATCTGGTGTTTTGGTTTTTTGTTTGTTTCTTTTTTTGTTTTGTTTTGTTTTGTTTTGTTTTTTGCTTTTACAGGACCTTGGGAGCAGTTACACTGCCAGTGCTTGCCTCATAAATTGGCACCAATGGGTTCCAACACTTTTGATGTGTCCAGGGGTCATTTTTATATAAGAGCAGCATGGGGTTTTCAATAAAATACTGGATTTTTGTATAAGGACTTTTGCTTTTGCTTACCAGCAGCGCCCTCACTTACATAAAGCTTTGTATCCATAGGTAATCAGTAGATGCCGTTTCCCTTCAGTTCTCCTTCCGCTCACTGTTTACCAGGGCTTAGCTCCCTCATGCTGCCTTCAGGCTCTCCCAGGTCTTGCTTGCTGGCAGCGTTTTCTAGCTGTTTGCCCCACTTGTGTATCTTCTGCTTCAATATTGCCGGTCCATCCTCTGCAAACAGAACTTTACTTCCTTCCATATGGCAGGGCTCAGCTAGCTATTGATTGATTTTTAAAATTATAAGACACTTATCATTTACTGTCTGAGTATAGTTAATCCCTGAATTTTTCTCATGGGTAAAATAATGGTGTATTAGCAACATTTGTTCTCATTATAATGGCAGAGTTGCTATTAATGGAAAAGTAAGCTTAAACATCAAGCTGGTAAAAAATAAACTCATAATCACATGCTGTAGATAACTGTGAATGTGATCATCATTTTAATAAACTGTAAACATTCCGGAAGCAGCCAGCACCTTGGGAGCAGTTACACCACCAGTGCTTGCCTCATAAATTGGCACCAATGGGTTCCAACACTTTTGACGTGTCCAGGAGTCATTTTTATATAAGAGCAGCATGGGCTTTTCAATAAAATACTGGATTCTGTATCAGGACTCAGGATAAAAAACTCTGAGCTGAGATCTACATTAAACTGATACTCAAAATGAAAGATATGATGTGACTCTTTTTTTTTTTTTTATTTTTTTTAATGGAGTCTCACTCTGTTGCCCAGGCTGGAGTACAGTGGTATACGATCTCGGCTCACTGCATCCTCTGCCTCCCTGGTTCAAGCGATTCTCCTGCTTCCCGCTCCGTAGTAGCTGGGATTACAGGCATGCGCTACCATGCTCAGCTAATTTTTGTATTTTTAGTAGAGACAGGGTTTCACCAAATTGGCCAGGCTGGTCTCAAACTCCTGACCTCAAGTGATCTGCCCACCTCGGCCTCCCAAAGTGCTGGGATTACAGGTGTGAGCCACCATGCCTGTTCTGTTTTTTTTTGTTTTGTTTTGTTTTGTTTTAAATCACATGAAACTGAGTGGATTGAGACCAGGCTCTTACCTCATATAGTTTGATTACCAAGCAAAACTGAGTGTTTAAGTGCCTCCTGTGTATCAGTGAAAAAGGGTAAGAAGTTATAGTTTCTAGCAGGATAGGTGTAATTCCCACTAAAGTGTGAATGACTAACAGGGCTAAACTTCCAAGGAGTTCTTAAAATCTTTTTATTACGTAAAAGTTGAAATATACACAGATATAAATGAGTGTAATGAGCTTCTATGTATCCATCACCTGGCTGTAGCTGTTAGTAACTCCTGGCCAATCTTGCTTCATCTGTATCTTGTCCCACCCCTCAAACCTCAGCCTCTCATGGTATTTTGAAGAAAATTCCAGATTCCATATTATTGCATTCCTATTTCAGAATCTATTTTTAAAAGATAAGAGCTCTTTTAAAAGCCCCACATTACTGCAATACCATAGTCACACTTTAAAAAGCCTGTTAAAGAAGGGTCATGCTAGTCCCAGTGATTCTCAGGTTGGAGTGTCAGGGAGAGGAGCTTCTTTAAGAAGGTCTTTCAGGGGGCCCCTGGCTCACTCTTTCTCATCCCCAGCTTCCTGAACAAGGAACTGGAGCATCTCATTTACGCAGGATGGCTAAGCTTGGAGCTTTTCTGCCTCTTGGATGTGCCCTTTGCTTGGCTGTCTGCCTTGACTTCAGTTAACAACACACCCAGTCAGGTCAGCAGCACAGCTGCACAGGCCCTGGGAAAGTGAGGGATTTGAGGACGAGTAGGTGTGACCCAGGCTGCGGGCTTCACCAGCGCATGGATTTCCAGCCTCCAGTGTGGTCTCCTTTACAAATGGACTCCTTCCCTAACGAAGGTCTCTCCAGGAGGAGGAGGCGGGCTGTATCTCACACAGGTGTCTCTGTTTTTTTTAAAATAGCATATATGTTTTACTGGTAAAGAATAGGCGAAAGAGCATAAAGAACTTCCATATACTCATCACCCTACTTCAATAGTTATCAACTCTTGGCCAGTCTTGTTTCATCCACTTACCCTCCTGTTTCCCCAGCATCACGTAGTGTTTGGAAGGAAATCTGAAACAACGTTGATTTCGCCCCTAAGTAGTTAGGAATATATTGGTAGTAAACTATAAGGGCTCTCTTTTTAAAACAGAAAAAACTCTGTAGGATCATTATCACACCAAAAGTTGGCGGTAATTCTTTGGTATTATCAAATATCTGGTGAGTGTTCAGATTTGCAGTTTAAACAGATGTTTGAGTCAGGATCCTAGTAAGGTCCCTACCTCACGATTGGTGACGGATCTCTTGAGTCTCTTTTAATCTGTGTGTTCTGTCACCTGTGTCTCCCTACCTCTCCCTTTCTTCCTTACCTGTCATCTATTAGTTGAAGAACCTGGGTTGTTGATCCTGGAGAATTTCTCCCACCAGTGCTTTATGAGGGTCTATTACGTGTGTGGTACTCGGTGGCCTGTTGGGTTTTTCATGACATTTTATGAAAAGCAGCTATAGATATTGATGTTACAGCCTGGGCAATGTAGTGAGACCCTGTACTTACAAAACAATGTTTTTTTTAACTAGCCGGGCACAGCAGCGTGCCTATGGTCCCAACCACTCAGGAGGTTGAGGCAGGAAGATTGCTTGAGCCCAGAAGGTCAAGGCTGCAGTGAGCTATTGAAGGAGGAGGTGGGACTTGACTCCAGAGGTGGGACTCAGACACTGGACCAAACTGACTGCTAGCTAAAACAGGGCTGGGTGGAAGCAGCTTTCCATCAGACATGCCCGTGGGTACCATGTCAGTTTATCATCGTCATGGCAACATCCAGGAGTTACCGCCCTTTTCCATGGCAGTGACCCAAAAGTTAATACTTCCTTTCTAGAAATTTCTGCATAAACGACCCCTTAATCTACACGTAATTAAAAGTAGGTACAAATGTGACTGCACAACTGCTCTGAGCTGCCGCCTTCTGTCTACGGGTCACCCTGCTCTGCAGGAGCAGTCCCGGAGCTGTCACTCCACTGGAGCTGTGACACCACTGCTTCAATAAAGCTGTTTTCTTCTATCTCCAGCTTGCCCTTGAATACCTTCCCGGGCACAACCAAGAACCCTTGCAGGCTAAGCCCTTCTTTGGGAGCTCATCAGTCCTGCATCACTATGATGGCGCCACTGTACTCCAGCCTAGGTGACAGAGCGAGACGTCTCCAAAACAAACAAACAGAAAAAGATAATGAAGGTAATAGCAGTGAGGGCAAATTGAGGGGCTACTCTATTTTTAGGCACTGTGTTAATTGCATTACATGGACTGTCTGATTTGTTGTTCTCTACATACCTACAGATGAGGAAGCCAAGACTTGGAAGGGCTAAGTCACCTGCCCGAGGTCACGGGGCTAGCATGGGTAGAAGCAAGATTTGACCCCCTGACTGACCCCAGAGTTGGTACTCTTCCCATCGCCCTCTGTGGCCTTCTCTGTACCTGACTAGAAACAGGAATCGGGCCTGCCTTGCCTGTTAGCTCTAACTTTTAGTTCTAAGCAGAGCCAGGAAAATGAACTCAGTGACAAACATGCTGGCTATTAGCTTGTCAAGAACTAGGGAACGATGGAAGAGATGAGGAGGGAGAATGGAAACAGATTCTAGCTGGTGACACGGTTTCTGATGTGAGCACTTACTGGGTAGACAGCCGTGCGTGCTGCCTTGGATGGCAGGCCCCTTCTGATGCCCCTTGTGCCCACTGGATGTCCCCATCTGTTCCTGTGTGCTGGGGCTATCTGCCTGTGTATCGGGAGGAGAAGGGTCCGCTATTGGCACTGTCTTCTTCTCAATGGCTCTTCCTTCTTCCCTCTTCTCCCTTGGCCTCTCAGTTACCTGTTTGCGTTTGCCTGGGGCGTGTTCAGGTGCAGGTCACAGCCGTGCCTCTGTGCAGGCATGCTTGCGCCTCCAGCTTTGTAGTGTCTATCTTTGCCGATCTTTTGATTTCTCTCATAGAACCTTGGACACTTTGTTTCCCATTTCATGGCGAGGTCACCACCCTCTCCGGTGGCAGCGCCGGGCCCTGATCTTTGCTGTGTCTCCACCCCGTGTGTTCTGTTTCGCTTCCATTTCTGCTGAAGCCTCATTTCCGGTTGTGCCTCTGATCTGGAAGTCTGGAGTACTTGCGAATGAACAGATGAACTTCCTTAGAGAAACACTTGGAAAATGATCCAATACTCCTTTTTTGGACGATAGATAAAAATACTTGTAATTATAGTGGCTGGTTTTCAGCTTTTCAGACCCACACTATTTTGGGCCTGTTTTATATTTGCCTTCCTCTTTGAGGCGGGAAGTGGCTTCAGGAAGCCAGAAGGAGTCCTATGGCCTTGATGGAAGCGAGTAAAAGAGATGTAGTCCTGTCAAGGTTGGGCTCAGAGTTCAGAATACACCCGGTGAAGGGACAGGGCTGTCCTGAATGCTGCATGAGCTCAGCCTGCTGGCAACATCAAGGGCTCATCACTGGCAGTGTGGAGCTGGAGAAACTAGGGGTGCGGGGAGAGTGAAAAACACTGAGACAGGGAGGAGGGAGGGACTTGTGGCATTTAATGCATGTAAATGGACAATGACAAACTACTCCGGACCCAGTCTGCTTGGTCCATTTCTTTTTCTGCTTAAAACTTGCCATTGGCTCACTTTCGCCCTTAGGTTCCTGTAAAAGTAACATGTACACATGTTAAAGTAAGCCTTTTTGCTATGCTCTTACCTTCCTGCTCTGAGCATGTTTTCCTTTCTCACATGCACGTGTTCTCACTGCAGACCTTTACACAGGCAGATATAAGGTCCCACCTGGAACCCTGTTCTTTTTTCATGAACCCTCTCCTGTCCGTTTTCCCTGGCTGACTTCTGAGCTTTCAAATCTCACCCTGGAAGCCTTCTCGAATCACCCCACTGCACTCCTGAAGACTGGGTTCAGTTTGCCCCGGGTGTCCTGCACATCCTTTGTGTCACCTCTCCTAATCCTGCTAGTACGGTGTCGTGAATGTGCCCCACTTATCTGTGTTCATCCTTCATGACCTCTGGTACCTGGTTGATGCTTGTATCGTTGAATAAATAGTTTTTTTGGTTGCAGAATAAAAAAGCTTGGCTCAGGCTGTCCTTGACAAAGACTGTGTTATTTATCAAGGTCTGTCTCATTTTTCTTTTTGTATACACACAGGACAGATGCATTTCCTAATCTCCTTTATGGGTAGCTTGGGACTGTGTGACTAGTTTTGGCCAATGGGTTGAAAGTAGAGGTGACGAGTGTTATCCTAGACTGAGGCATAGGAGAGTGGGGATGAGTTTTCTTGGTTCTTGCTCCCCTGCCATGGTGATTCTGGAAGCCGTGTGTTCCATGATGCATAGCTAGAAAATGACACTAGCCTGGATTCCTGAGTCACTGCTTGGAGGAGAGTTGCTCTGTTGTGTTGCCGGATCCACTACAGGCTTTGTAAGAGCAAGAATTGACCGGTGTCTGTTCAGCTTGTTATTACCACTGAGTCGAGCCTGTCGTGGTAATCTCGAGGAAGGGAATCCCTTGGCCCAAGGAAAAGTCTGGCTTTAGCTGTGGCAAATGCTTGATACTTAAGCTGTGTTACCAGGCTCCTGTTTCTCTCTCTTTAGTGTGCTTTCCTCTTCCCTTTCTGGGTTGACATCATTTTTGGTAGGTGTATTAGTCCATTGTCATGGTGCTGATAAAGACATACCTAAGCCCGGGAAGAAAAAGAGGCTTAATGGATTCACAATTCCACATGGCTGGGGAGACCTCACAATCATGGCAGAAGGCAAGGAAGAGCAAGTTGTGTCTAACATGGATGGTGGCAGGCAAAGAGAGAGAGCTTGTGCAGGGGAACTCCCCCTTATAAAACCATCAGATCTCATGAGACTTATTCACTGTCTTGAGGACAGCACGGGAAAGACCTGCCCCCATCATTCCGTTACCTCTCACTGGGTCCCTCCCACGACATGTGGGAATTGTGGGAGCTACAGTTCAAGGTGAGATTTGGGTGGGGACACAGGCAAACCCTATCAATGGGTTTTCCTCCTCAGGGTCACACATGACTGTGATCACCCCTGGGCACACAGTTTTTCTTCCAGGTTCACATTTATAGGAAAAAGCAAGAGTCTGTCTCCATTCCTGTCAAAAAGCTTACATTTACTCTGTAGAGTCAACTTAGGTTCCATTCTCTCTTTTCAGCTGATCACAGGATCTGGCTGGTGCTAAGACAGGGAAGAGCTCCATTGAGACATGGAGAAGGGAGGTTGGGGAGAGGGATGGATCCCACATGAAAACTGGGACTGTTGTTAGGGGAAGCAGATGCCATGGTGGCAGAAAACCAAGGTTCACTTCAGTGCTCAGTGCGTGAATGAATGGATGAGTGAGTGAGGGCCAGATCAGTGGATAGATTGAAGAATCAGCCCTCTCCCTCGCCTTGGGGGGCTCACAGCCTACTAGCCGAGTTAGTGCCATAAAACAGTAATTTTTAGCAGCAAGCAGTGAATCAGTGAATCAAAAGAAGATGGAAATTGGTGCTGTCAGATCTGCTGGTCGAGGGGTTGTGGTTTGGTGTGTATTGGAGAAGATAGCGCAGAAATGTTCGTTTCGAAGCTGGGCTTTGCAGGTAGAATAGGACTTTGCCAGCGAGACAGGGTGGGGAAGGGCAGTCCAGATGGCAGGAACAGCAGGTGCGAAGGTTTGGCCACCTGGGCGTGTCAGGTGGCAACTGACTGATAGACCGTAGAGTGAGACAGAGGCAAGACGCCTCCGTAGTTCCTTTTTTAGCGCTGTTTGTCATTCCTACTAGAGAGTCTTTTAGGTTTCAGATGCTACAATTAATGTTTCTTTTTCTGAAAGTGGTAGGATTGGAAAGTTCTCCCTTTTCTCTGTCTTGATTCTCCCTATCATAGGTGCATGTGGAGAGCTGCACCTTCCTCCCATGGCCGCTCTTGGCCTTTGGATAGGAATTTCCTCCTAAGTCCCAGCCAGTCATTTCAGACCCGTTCCTGAAGGTAGCGTTTTGTCAGGTCGGTGGTGCAGAGAGGCTTTTGTTTCTTAAAGGTGCTCTACTAGTTGATTGTCAGGGGCACTGCCAGAGGACTTTCAGCGTGAATGACTTGTAGCAGTTTGGCTTGGAAGACATCTTGTAAAAAGCGTTGCCTCCAGGTGCCCTGTCATTTTAGAAACATCTCCCCATATGTAATAGGGAGGCTTAGGACTTTGCTTCTAATAGTGTGATATTCTTGTGTGTTTTATTTGAAGGATCTAAAATCTTCTGTCCCCTCCTTGTTCTCCTCCCCTGCGAGGCTGATACAAGGCACAGTGGCTCTAGTGTTAGTTAAGCTTGTAAGGATCAGAGGTTTTACTAACCTTGTTTAAATACTTATGTAAGAATTGTTGCTAACGTCCAGCTAAGCAACTTTCTTATGTAGAATAAATAGAAATTTTCACTAGTGTAGTTCACTCTTATTAATGAATGAATAATGAATAGACAAATTATTTAAATCCAAATTAATGTAATTGACACCATTTAATAAGCACATACTATGTGTCAAACACTGGACGGGGGCATCATATACATCTTTTTATTATTATACATATATTTTCAAAGAAATGGGGTCTTGCTATGTTGACCAGGCCGATCTTGAACTCCTGGCCTCAAATGATCCTCCCACCTTGGCCTCCCAAAGTGCTGGGGTTACAGGTGTGAGCCACCATGCCTGGCCCCATTATATGCATCATGTCATTTAATATTCACGACAGCCCTGCAAGGTAGGCGGTGGTGGATACTGAGGCTCAGAAAGGTTGAGTAGAATATCCCAAGTCGCATAGTCAGCAAGTGGCAGAGCTGACATTTGGACCCAGTTCTGATAACAGCACTGACTGCTTTCCTGCTGTTCAGACAGTGTATTCGTTTCTGAAGATTAGTCGGCCCGAGGTAGAGGTTAAGCTCATCGTTTCTGTTTCCTCACACATTTTATGACTGTCTTCTGGTTGAAGACTTTTCTAAAGCCTGAAAGAGACTTGAAATTGGACTTGGAACGACTTTGAGGTTTTGTAGCTTCTCCTGATTCATTACAGTGCAAATTAACTAAATGAATTATTTAGCTCAGCTAATAGGGTGATTTGATCCAATAGCTTGGTAGAAAGAACATATTGAACGTTTTTATTTAATCCACTTTGGGGGCATATTTGAATGGATTAAAAAAATAAAGTACAAAGAATCCTTTTTATCAATTAATTTTGAGCCATTCTGTTCTTTTGGAAAGCTGCAGATATCTTTCTCCGTGATTGTTAAAATCCTTATCAGGCTGGCAAGCTTGCATTCATTCAGTGCTTACACAGTGCCAGACATATTCCTAAGCACTTTATTGATCTCATGTGATCCTTATAACCACTCTTTGTGGTGTTATTACTCTCTTCCCCACTCTACAGAGGAGGAAACTGAAGTGTGGTGAGCTTACTGATGGTCAGGGTCACGTAGGTGCTCAGATTCCAGACCTGAAGCTCACAGCCACTCTCTGGGGAGAACTTTGAATCCAAACACCAGGAGATGACGATCTGTCCCCACTCTTGGTCAGAATGTGAGAATCGAAATCGAAATCCTGGCTCTAGGCGCATGCCTGGGCCCTGTCACCTGACCTCTGTGAGCCTCAGATGTCTGCATCTTTGGTCTGGGAGTCATCGTTTCCAATGTGTAGCATTTATAGATCAAGCAGGGAATTGTATACATGGCCGCCCGTCACCCCTCATCTCTCAGGTGGGGTGCCTGCTGTGGTGGGGAACCCTCTTGTCTCATTTACCTGTTTTGGGGACAGACATTGTCACTCTCAGTGGAACAGCCCTCAACGCTGTCATGCACAGGGTCGCTGGAAATCTCCCATTCCTCCCTCCTCCGATGGATTGAGAATGGCCTGGCATGCTTACTCAGGGAGAATGAGTCTTCTTGGTTTCTAAAGACTCACCCCGTCTACTCCCAGGCCTGGGAATTCCACAGTCACCTGCCTCCTTCCGCTGTCTGTCTGCAGCATTCTGGGCTGCTGTGGGCTCATGCTGCCGCCATCTCACGGCTGCCACCATCTCACAGCTGCCGCCTGCTAGCTGGTCCCGCCTCCCTGCCCTTTGTCTATGCTCAGTGGGGAACACAGTTCGTCTCTGGGTAGGTTCAGGTCATTTCAGTCACAGCCCAGACCTGTCTATGTCCCCAGCCTGGCTCCCTGCCTCCCTACTGGCTGACTGTCGCTTGGCTGAGGGCTAGAACTGCCCTGGACCTCTCTGGGCCTTTGTGTCCAGGCCTAACGCAGCTGGAGCCCCAGGGAAGAGATGACTGCCCCTTCCAGTATTAGCCTGTTTTCATGCTGCTGATAAAGACATATCCAAGACTGGGTAATTTATTTAAAAAAAAAAAAAAAAAAAAAAAAGGCTTAATGGATTCACAGTTTCACATGACTGGGGAGGCCTCACAATCATGGCCGAAGGTGAAAGGCACGTCTTACATGGCGTCAGGCAAAGACAGAATGAGAACCAAGTGAAAGGGGTTTCCCCCTATAAAACCATCAGATCTTGTGAAACTTATTCTCTACCATGAGAACATTATGGGGTAAACTGCCCCAATGAGTCAATTATCCCCATGGGTTCCTCCCACAACACATGGGAATTATGGGAGCTATAGGTCAAGATGAGATTTCGGTGGGGACACAGCCAAACGATGTCACTTCCCATGTCCTTGCTTCTCCACTTCTACTTGTCCCAGGGTTGACTTTCCTAGGATGACAGGCAGTGGGGTCACTGGTTCCCTTTAAGGATATGCACACACCCCACCATGGGACAGTGAAGCCAGCCTTCCAGGAGAAGTTGCCAGAATCCCTGAACATTCCTTCTCTTCCTACCAGCCCAAGAACTTTTGCTTGCCAAGTCGCCCACCGCTTTCTTAGTTTTGTTTTTGAGAAAACAACTCTCACAACTTCCTTCGTGGCTAATTTTTTCCCATCAGTATCCTGCTTTTTCTGCAGCTTCCGTTGACGAAGGTACATTTTACCTCTGGAACCGGTGGAGCAGAGAGCTGAATATACCCTGTTTCCTCGGGCTTCCTCGGAGTGACTCACAGGTTCCATTTTCAGTACCGAAAACTCAGCTTTGCCAGGGCAAACTCTCAGCAACTCTTTTACAGTGACAAGTACTTCAGAAAAGTTTCAATTCACTTATTTCTCTGGGTCACACAGGCAACTCTCTGCCCTGTTTCGAGCAAAGACTATTTCTTTAGCAAAGGATATTGAAATTGGGTTCTTTTTTTCCCCCCACTCCCTTTAAGTAGTTTTTTTTTTTTTTTAAATCCATTTTTAAGGTAGAGAAGGGAGATGAGTCTTATAAAAACTTGAAAACTGTCTTTCGACAAAGACCAACTTCTGTGCACCAGCGCTTTCATCTCCAGGTGCCCGAGATTAACGTTTCCAAAAATGAATCTTTTAAACTCAGTTCTTCTCCTCAAAATGAAATATGTTCTATGGTAACAACCCAATTCCTACTATGTAATATGTAGAAATCATTTTCACTTTGTGAAGAAAACTAGATTTAAATGCTAAAATATTATCTTTTTGTCTTCCTGAAAAAATTTTCTTCCTTTGGTGGTAAAAAGCTTTTAAAATTAATGGAAAATTGTCCCCTTCCTGTGCTCTGGCTTGGGAGGAGAGCGAGATATCAGATCTCAGTTTCTCTGTAAGTATCATAATGACTGCCTTCCCGGTGTTAGAGGTTTGAACTGCTATGATGGCGTGTATTTTAAAGCAAAGTGGTGGTCAATTTTGATGAAAAGTGATAAAATCGAGTGGATAAAATTGGCTTTCAGCAATTAGAATGCTCTGCACCTGTAACTTTGTGCCCATGGCCCTTACATATGTAGGGGGAAGAAAGAAATTTCCTACAATTTTTTTTTGACACATCAGAATTATAACAATTTGTTTTTCATATAGCACTTCACATTTCTTGATCGTTCCTAGGCCAGCAGACTTTTTTTCTATAAAGGGATAAATAGTAAAATCTTTCGGTGTTGTGGGCCATGTGATCCCCTGCCATCAAAGTGGTGAAACAGCCCAAGACAATCTGTAAACATGGTTGAGTGCCAATAAAACTTTATTTACCAAAACAGGCAGGGGGCCAGCAGGTCACATTGTGCCAATCCCTAATGCAGGTACTTCTCCTACTTAATGATGGTGGTGATGCTGATAGGGATGATTATGCCATTAGTGTCAGCTGCTGTTTTGAGTGCCTGTCATGGGGCAGACAGTAGATATATTTACTGCTCATAAATACTTTAATGAAGGGTAAACATGGGTAATGAAGGGTAAACATGGCTATCACCACTTAACAAAGGACAAAAGTGAGGCCCAGCGAGGTCAGGTGACTTGCTCTATGCCAGGGTTCTCAACCCCAACACTATTGACATTTTGGGCCACAGAATCCTTTGTCATGGGGGCCGTCCTGTGTGTAGTAGGATGTTTCATGGCACGCCTGGCTGCTGCCCACTGGATGCTGGTGGCACCCCCTTCCCCCCAACTGTGATAATCACAAATGTCTCCAGATGTGGCCACATGTCTCTGGGGTCAAAATCCCTGCTGGTTGAGAACCACTCCTCTAGGACATACCACTTTTTTTCCCCTGCTATGGAGGGAAGACAGGGTTAGGGGTCGGAGGCTGGAGACAAAGGCAGACGGCACCAGCAGCGGCACTGGGGTGGAGGCCACAGCATCCGTTGGGGCCTGGGTTTCACCGCCACACACGGGGCAGTGTGTGGTGAGCTGAGGCCCTGGAGGCTCTGGGCATTGAATCTCGCCTGCAGCCATGGCCAAAGCCTGGGAGTGATTTTCAACCAATGCCAGTAGGATGTACCACTTCTCAGTGTCAAAATCTGGGCTGGAAAAATGGTCTTTATGATTTTTTGTTGTTGTTTATTGGTTTTGTTTTGTTCTATACAGAAATAATGACCTCCCCCAAGCCAAAGCTCTTTTCCTTGATGTGTGTATTCACTGCTCTCCTCCTCTGCATCCCTGGCTTCCTTCCCTTATCCTGGCCTCTCCTACTTGAAACTTGCTAAGAGAAATCTGAGGTGTCCTCAGCACCCCCTGTTGTGTCATAAAGATCACAGAGTTAAAAAATGATAACCGTGGGTGTTGATGGATGTGTTCATTTGATTGCATTAGTCATTACACAGTGTACACATACCTCATCTCTTTGTATATCTCGAATGTATTCAATTTTTATTTGTCAATCGTACCTCAATAAAGCTGGGGGAAAATGTGAGCTGTGGAATATCGTTGACTGGCTTCCAAGTCTGGCTCCACCTGTGTTTCACTGAACAACTGTGGAAATCTTCCCAACTTTGCTGAACCTTACTTTTCACCTCCAGAAAGTGGAATAATAAGAGCACTTATGGGCCAGGTGCAGTGGCTCATGTCTGTAGTCCCAGCGCTTTAGGAGGCCCAGGTGGGCAGATCACTTGAGACCAGGAGTTCAAGACCAGCCTGGCCAACATGGCAAAAGCCTGTCTCTACTAAAAATACAAAAAAATAGCTTGGTGTGATGGTGCACGTGTGTGATCCTGGCTACTTGGGAGGCTGAGGCAGGAGAATTGCTTGAACCCAGGAATTGGAGGTTGCAGTGAACCATGATTGTGCCACTGCACTCCAGCCTGGGCTACAGAGCGAGACTCTGTTTCAGAAAGAAAAGAAATAATAGTACTTCTGTCATGGCATAATTGATGTGGAATGATGAATTCAAAGTGAACGCTCAGTGAATAACTGGTAACATGATGATGACAGTGACAATAATGATAACACAGATAAGTTCCTTAGACTTCTCGTCCCCTGGGTGGTTTTCTGCATGTTTATTACCTTCTTCAAGGTTTCATACTTTGCAGAATCCTGAACAAGCCTGTGCAGATTATACCTTTCCTTGCAATGAACAAGTCTATGATCATGAGAAAGTTATTAACCTCTCTGAGCCTCAGTTTTCTCATCTGTAAAATGAGAATGGTAATAGTTCCTACCTCCTAGTGTTACTGTGAAGAATAAGTTAACATGCATCTAACATTTAGAAGAATTTCTGGCCCTTGGTAAGGGCAATATATATGCATGTTGTGTGTTTCTAGATTTTCCTGACAATTAGAAGAGATGGAAAATATTCTCTTACTTTTCTCTCTAGAATAGACCAGGCATCCTCTGCTGCCTCCCATGTCTGGGAGGACCCTTGCTGCCTCTCACCGGCCAAGGATGGTTGGGTGTGGATGTCCCCAAGGGCCCAGGGGTGACGATGTGGGTATAGTGACAACAGTCACAGTTGCTTTCACATGTGGCATGATTCCCATGTGCCTGGCGATATTTCCTGTTGTTAGCTACATTAACCTCATCATAATGCAATGAGGGAGCCAGGGGAACCAAGGCTTTGATTATTTTATGTATCTATTTACATAATAATGAGTTGGTTCCTTTCTCTCCTCCAGAGAGGACCAATGAGTCTTTAAAAAAAAAAAAAAAAAAAAATAGGGCCAGGCATGGTGGCTCACGCCTGTAATCCCAGCACTTTGAGAGGTCGAGGTGGGTGAACCACTTGAGGTCAGAAGTTCAAGACTAACCTGGCCAATATGGCGAGACCCAGTCTCTACTAAAAATACAAAAGTTAGCTAGGTATGGTGGCACATGCCTGTAGTCCCAGCTACAGGCATGAAGGCTGAGGCAGAAGAATCGCTGGAACCTGGGAGGTGGAGCTTGCAGTGAGCCAAGATCATGCTACTACACTTCAGTCTGGGTGACAGAGCGAGAATCTGTCTCAAAAAAAAAAAAAAAAAAAAAAAAAGCATTACAAATTTACGTATTTAAACCTATTTGATGTTTTCCAGTTCATCATAGTAATTTTTTTTGTGATATTCAAGTTGTCCTATCTTCTGCCCATGGACGGTGTTTAGTTTGATTCCTGAATCCTCAGGAGTAGTTTTTGCCATCACACTGGACATCAAAGCAAGGAAGCCGAGGTGTTCTAGGCCCTTCTTGTACTTCATGCCCCAGACTTGGAAACACCTGTTCCTCCAAGGGTTCCTGGCTTCTTGACTGGGAAAAGGGATTTAATTTTTTTTTTTTTCTTTGAGACGGAGTCTCACTCTGTTGTCCAGGCAGGAGTACAGTGACACGATCTTGGCTCACTGCAAGCTCCGCCTCCCGGGTTCACGCCATTCTCCCGCCTGAGCCTCCCGAGTAGCTGGGACTACAGGCGCCCACCACCTTGCCCGGCTAATTTTTCGTATTCTTTAGTAGAGACGGGGTTTCACCGGGTTAGCCAGGATGGTCTCGATCTCCTGACCTCGTGATCCTCCCATCTTGGCCTCCCACAGTGCTGGGATGACAGGGTGAGCCCCCGCGCCCGTCGGGAAAAGGTGTTTGTACAGCATCATCTAGTTGGTGGGGCTTGTTGCTGCTGGGTTGGTTATCGTTTCTAGGCCTTTTCAGTGTTCAGAGCTAGAAAATCTTTCCCTTTCTTCTTCCCCACCTGCCTCTTCCCTCCCTTTCCCCTACCCCATCCCTTCTTTTTTAGTAGACTATATATTATGATCCATATAGATATTTCTAATTCAAATTTTGAATTATGGATTTTTTTTTCTTTTACTTACCTACCTTGATTTAATATTTGTATCCCTTTTCTTACACTAGAAATATCTTAACGGCATAAGTAAAATTTCTTTTTTTTTTTTTTTTTTTTTTTTTTTGAGATGGAGTCTTGCTCTGTCACCCAGGCTGGGGTGCAGTGGCGCCATCTTGGCTCACTGAAACCTCCACCTCCCTGGTTTAAGCGATTCTCGTGTCTCAGCCTCCTGAGTAGCTGGGACCACAGGTGCATGCTACCACGCCTGGCTAATGTTTTGTATTTTAAGTAGAGGCAGGGCTTTACCATGTTGGCCAGGCTGGTCTTGAACTCCTGACCTCAGGTGATCTGCCTGCCTTGGCCTCCCAAAGTGCTGAGGTTACACGTGTGAGCCACTGCAACTGGCTGGGATAAATACAATTGCTTATGAGGTTTTGCTAATCTGGTAGCTGAGTAATGTAATCTCCATGTAGTTTTAATTTGCATTTCTCTAACATGAATGAAAAGAACCCTTTCTTGCCTCCCATCTTCCACCACTTTTTCCAACCAAGGCAGAGTTGATCACGTTTTCCTTCATGTACCCATGATGCCTTGGAGACAGTGCTCTGATAGCATCGATCATCAGTGATCAGCTTGGTGGTTTCTCGAAGCTGTATATTTTACTCTGTGTATTTTACTCTCTTTTTATCTTCCACTGTTTGGCATTGTGTTTTACCTTAGTGTTTATGAACGACTTAATAGTTTTGACAGTTTTTACTAGATCTGTTAACCTCAATCCCTTTTTAATTCCTATGTAACTGCTTTTCCCCAGCAGAGCAGCTAAAAAAAGAATGAGAGAGAGAATAGCAACACAAGAAAAACAAGCTGTTGAGAAAAAACAGATGTATGCTTGTAATGCTGACTTCTCTTTGAGTTCCAGACACACGTTGCTCCAGCGGCCTTCATGACATCTCCATGGATTGTCTGAAGCAGGGTTTCCCAAACTCGGTCTTGATGACATGGACTGCGTAGCTCTTTGCTGTGGGAGGCTGTCCCGTGCGTTGCAGGGTGTTTAGTGACATCTCCCCACTAGCCTTACCTACTGGTGACATCTCCCTATCCCAGTTGTGATAACCAAAAATGTCTCTCGACATTCCCTACTCTGCCCTTGGAAGCAAAAATACCCTCCTTTGAGGACCACTGGTTTAAAGGCGTCTCACACCGAATGAGGCCAGTGCAGAACTCGGTTTTTCCTCCTGACTTGCTCGTCTGCGGTTTTCTCCATCTTCCTAAATGGCACCACGTTCCATTCAGCTAGCTAATCAAGTTAAACAGCCTGAGTCATCCTTGATTTCTCTCTTTCCCTCACTGTCTACATCTAGTCACTCAATGAGTTATATAGTTCCTTCTAAAATATCTCATAAAGCCAGCCATTGCTTTCTGTCTGCGTTACTACCGCGAGTCTAACCTTCCATTTTCTCTTGCCGGGAGTACTACGTGTCAACTCCTTCCTGGACTCTGGAAGCTGATTCCAAATCCGCAGACACTCTGGTGTGCACCCACATCTCCTGCCTCACCTGTCAGCACACTCTTCATTCTACTCTCCAGCCCCGTCAGCCTGCCTCTAGGAAGGGCCAGGGTCACTTCGCCCTCCAGGCCCATGTGTTTCCCGTATTCCCTCTCCCCCAAATCTCCAGATGGTTGGCTTCTTGTCCTCCTGGTCTCCATTCAGTGTCACCGCGTCAATGAGACCTTCCCTGGCAGTCCAGTCTGACCCGACTGTGCCTTCCATCTGGCTAATCCATCGTATTGCCCAGTTTTATTTTCTTGATTGAAATATCAGGATCCCCAGTCTTCTAGTTGACATCCCCAGTCTTCTAGTTTACATCGTGTTGGCTCTTTATGGTCCATCTCCCCTCTAGAATGTAACTTCCAGGAAGGTAGAGATCAAGCTTACCTTGCTTCCCTTTGAATCCTGACTCGGAGGATGGACTCTGCATAAGACAGGCACTAAGAGACTGCGGCATGAACATTCTAGTGTTTATCTGAGAGGACTCTAGTCATGATTTACCTTGCCCTATGGACAGAGAAAGAAAGATTTTAGTCCTTCTCAGAGTCGAAGCTCTTTTACAGGCATCATCCCGAATAACACTCGATAGTCACACTATCACTTTCCTCCTTACCTAACATTGCGGCTGCTGGTCATCCTCCCTTGTAACATGTTTAAAGAATATTGATCCTGAAGCTAAATTTCAATTATATACAAAAGAAAGATAATTTACTTAGAATCTGGTTCTGTCTCAATTCACAATGCAGGAAATGAACCAGTGCCTATGGTCCTTTCTGTATTGGAATCTAGAATGTGTGTGTGACCCAGTGATGTAACACAGAGATGGGAAAACCTCTTTTGTAAAGGGCCAGAG
The DNA here is from genome assembly GCF_024542745.1 of Macaca thibetana thibetana. NCBI lineage: Eukaryota > Metazoa > Chordata > Mammalia > Primates > Cercopithecidae > Macaca > Macaca thibetana. The sequence continues at coordinate 63,455,815 of NC_065597.1, read as the reverse complement.
AGTGGACATGTTGGGATTTGTGGGTGGGGCATACATCATAACTCTTCAACGCCATCGAAGTGGTATGGAAACAGCTGAATGTAAGCAAATGGCCGCGGCCACGTTCCGTCAAACTTTGTGAAACTATTTCCAAAAAATAAAAATCACTTTCTACAGTTACAGCAGGCACACTTTTATGTTGTTTGCACTGATGCGGTAATTTTCTGTTTATTGTTATCGATTGTGTTATCTACTGTCTTAGTGTGTTCAGGCTATTTTAACAAAATACCATAAACCGAGAAGCTTAGAAACAACAGAAATGTATTTCTCGCAGTTCTGAAGGCCAAGGTCCAGGCAGCTGTGGGATCTGGTGAGGGCCCACTTTGGGGTTCATAGAGGGTACGTTCTTGCCACGTCCTCACATTGCGGACAGACAAGGGGTCTCTCTGGGGCCTTTTTTATAAGGGCACAAATCCCATTTGTGAGGGCTCTGCCCTCATGACCTAAGCGCCTCCCAAAGGTCCTGCTCTTCTAATACATTACCTTGGGGGTTAGAATCTCAATGTGCTTTTGAGGGAACACAAACATTCAGACAGTAGTTTCTCCTGTTCTGTCACTCTGGAAACTTCAGGCTACATAACACCTTTTATAAAAAGCCGTGGAGTGCCTTGGGGCCACATTGTTAGGGAGAATGCATTTTAAAAGAAATCTCACCAGTACATATTTTCTAAAAGCACTTCTAGTTTAAGAGGATCCATCTTAGCTCTTTAGAAACCTCTGGGCTTGTGTTAGTGAGGACAAGCCCAAGGTCGTCACCATTCAGTTTTGTTTTAAAGATAATTTTCAAGAAACGATGTTTATAAACACCTGCCAAAAGGTCATGTGATCTGTCAACGTGGGACTCTTTTGTTCTTGAAACAAGCTAGATAAAAGGCAGAAACAAATGCAGCCTGAACCATTTTACTGCTCAGAGAATCTTCTTTTGCAGTTTACCATGAAGCTGACCGACTGTTGCAGGCTATAGGCTGGCAGCCGATAGAGGTATGGAGTTGGTCCACATAGTTGCTTTTGTTTTTTTTAAAAAATTTTAATTATTTTGACTAGTATTAAAATACAGATGAATTTTAGCCCCACCCTAGTGAAACACTTGCCCAGGAGCACCGGGAGAAACACACACAGCCGTGTTCACAGCATCGCTCGCAACGACAAAGCATTCCACACAACTTAGATATCCATCGATAGGAGAGTAGATTTTCACAAAGTGTGTTACAGCATAGAAATCAACACAGCTACGAAAATGGATGAACCTCAGCTGTGCACATCGGTTCGGATGGATCTCATGAAAATTATGTGGCTCGAAGAAAGTGAGTTACAGCCAGACACATTCATAAGAAGGTGAGAAAAATGTAGAATGGAACAGGAGGTAGGTTAAGAATTCACACTTACGGGAAGCTATACGGAAAGGCAAGGGCATGGTAACCATAAAAATTAGGGTTGTGATCATGGGAGAGGGCCAACGTTGGAGAGAGGTTCTCAAAAGTTCCAGAAGTTCCGTACCTTAAGATGGTACACAGGTAATATGTCTTGTTGGTTCCTCATTTCCTATACGTAGATATGTGTTAGTTATTCTCTTCCATGCTTGAAATGTTTTGTAATTTAAAAAATTAGATTTTCTGGAAGCATTGGGCCGATTATTTCCACATAGCAGCGGTTGGCTGGGCGGAGTCACAGCTGAGTCCTTGAGAATGACGTGCACCTTCGGTTTATCATAGTACTTAGTTGTACTCTCCCTCCTGTTCCCCTGGCTCAGCCTGTCTTGCCCGTTTTCAGTGGCATTTGAGGTTTGAATGTCTGGCCCTGGGACGTTAGGGGATACAGCCTGTTGAAAATCGTCATGGTGTTTTCTATTATCACATTGGTAAGGCAGTTGTTGCCTATGCATATCATCTGTAATAGGAATGATTTGTACATGAGACAAATTTTTCCCAGGCGTAAGTAGCAGGAATGATTCCCTTAACCAAGTAGCAGATCTTTTGGATGCTGTGAATTCTGTCACTGTTTTTTCTTTTTTTTTTTTGGTCTTGACTTCTAACAAGCTTGGCGGAACTGTGAGCTCATCTTTAGCGAAAGTGGAGACCTTATGGCATGTGGTTTTGGTTTTAATCTTACTGTTGGCTTTTTTGTTGTTGTTTGAGACAGAGTCTCACTCTGTCTCCCAGGCTGGAGTGCAATGGAGAGATCTCGGCTCACTTTAACTTCTGCCTCCCAGGTTCAAGTGATTCTCCTGCCTTAGTCTCCTGAGTAGCTGGGACTACAGGCGCACACCACCATGCCCGGCTAGCTTTTAGCAGAGACGGGGTTTCACCAGTTGGCCAGGCTGGCGTTGAACTCCTGACCTCAAGTGATCCACCTGCCTTGGCCTCCCAAAGTGCTGGGATTACAGGCGTGAGCCACTGCACCTGGTCAGCTTCACTTATTTTCTTGTTTCTCCTCCTATTTTATTTCCTCGCTTAAGAATATTACTCCATAATTCACTTGTTTATGTAAGTGACAATTTTTTTTTTTTAAAAAAGAGAGGATATGAACTATAAACTCTCATTTACCTAGCATGATGGCAGAATATGATTTTGTGAGAACATTCTGGAAAGCTGGGCTTTATCCAGAACGTTTTATTCACAAAGCTGCCTTGATCATCTATTTCAGCTGTGCGTGTTACTAATTTTCCAAGAATGAGAATATAATTAAAATACACTTAATGCTAAAATGCAACTGAACATAATTTGATCTTCGATAATTTAGAAGGCAGTTAAAGAGCGTGCCGTGCCTCAAGGCCATAATTAGGAACATCAATTATCATAGTGTGACACTATAAAAATCTGGTTATTTCAGCTTTCTGATGATTTGAAATCTGTGGGAACTAGAATTTCAAGTCTGTGCATGCAGTCTGTGTATATATAGGTCTTTTGGGCCCCTCATATGAGCAGTCCATACATGGTTTCATAGCTGATGAGTGTGAGAAAGGAGAGGCCACCTGACAAGTCTTAGCAGAGATGTGACAAGGTTAGACTCGGGTGTTGCGAAGATCCTCCCGGCCGCAGAGTGGTGTCAGGACTGGAGCAGGGCAAGGCTAGGGCAGTAGTCCCTGTCCAAGGTGACAGGGACCCAAGAGCACAGCGCTGAGGGCCTCAAGGCCTAGACATTTGAGCTACCAGTGTCTGTGACACTGGCAGGTCCCTTCACTTTTCTGGGCACACTTGACCATCTCAGAAGGAGCAAGAGTGTGGAGCCATAGGCCAGAGGAAAAATCAGTGGTCCTGAGCCTATCCTCCTGCCTGGTTTAAAATTTTACTATTTTGTTCTCCACAGATTTATTTTTTTTTTGGCATTAATTTTGGTATTTCAAAGCATTGCATGGAAATATTATTTATTACGATTACTGAGCTTTTTGCCACCTCCTCAAGTTTTGCAGCTGGATACCTGGGCCTTGCTCACCCAGACTCTGAAAACTTCTGAATGGTGCCATTCCTAGTTAGAATTTTTAATTATAATTCTCTGGGCTTTGAACAGGGAAAGACCGTGTTTCCACTTAGAATTTGGTCAAAGCCCTTGTCCATTTCTGTACGTCAAGGTGGAGTACCGACGAACTGTAACCTGTTCCGATTTAAAACAGACATTTAATTCCTTTTGCTGTTTGTTGAAATAGAAGCTTTGGTTGGAGAATTAGCTATTACAGAGCCTTTGAAATCTTTGTCCTTTCCTGGCCGGGGCTGAGCATGTAAATGCCTTTGAATGCGTGTTTCGCTGCCTTTGTAACTACATTCCCTCCAGCGGAAATTGAAGGCAACTTCCCAGTTTAATGATGATTGCACTGAGTTAGGCCCCTGCTGATGACAGTGCTCCTGCTGCAGCGGCGTGGCCTTTGGGGATAATATTCAATATTGCTTCCCCAGCACTTTGGAAATTCTTCAGAAAAGTTACTAGGGACCCGAGTGCAAACGGCAGCCTTGTCAGCCGAGCTGTCCTATGTAACTCACCGGTGGCCAGCCCCTAGTTTGGGCAGAATCTTTGTCTTTGGGGGAGGTGGGTAGAGTGGCTGCTCTTCAAAGGTTTACCGTAAGAGAGGGCTTCGGTGATCGCAGGAACACAGCTTCAGGGCTGCCTGCACCCCTCGCGCAGGGGAAGGGTATGAGGGAAGCAGAGTCACCCTTTGGAGGGATCCGGAGTAGATGCTCAGTATGGGCCTTACAAGGGAGAAGAGTTCCCTGAATCAGAGCCCCTTCCTCTGAACCTCCGTTTCCCTCTGAAACAGTTTGTGAACAGGATATTTTATTTTAGCGGTGGATTTCAGAATAGTGCTCTGTCAACTGTAATGGCTTTGATATATAAAGAGTTGCGTTGAAATTCTGTGTACTCTTAACCACTCTGGGTCTACATTTTCCCGTCGCTCACATGGCATGGTGATGCCAACTGCATATGGTCACGAGGATGAATGGTTTTACATGAAGATGCGTAGCCGAGGGAGGGTGTGGAATAGATGGCGAGTCAGGTTGTTAAGGCCACAGAAAGAACTGTGTCCTCCAGTATCAAACGAGGAATGCAGTTCCTGTCATTAAATGAGGTGATGTCACTAACATCATGAGGACAGTGCCAGGCACGTGAATTCTCACATTTGTGAATGTTGAATGGGGTGTGGATGCCTTCATGCAGGGCTGGTATGGGTACGTTTTTTTCCCCCACTTTATTCCATGTCTGGCACAGAGTTGGGAAGCTTAATAGGTGTCAAACATCTGCCTGTTGAGCGCCTAGGCGAAGAAGAGGGGAGAAGTTGTCAGTGGTAGAAGGTAGAGGCCACGTAGGGTCATGAGTGGTGTTGGATCTGCCGGAGCCTGGAATGGCTTGGAGAATCTGTCTTGAGGCCTGCCTGTCTGCACAGTGGTCAAGGCCCAGATGCCTTTTGCCAGGCTCAGCCTTGGCTGGTAGGCACCAGCGTAGCTGTGTTGGTCGTTAAAATGGCAAAACACACCTCCATCAGTCAGCAAAGTGCTGCTACCCTGAGATCCTCTCATGTTGACCTTCCCTTCCCCACTGACCTTGACCTTCTGAACTCCTGGCCCACCAAGAGATGGGAGAGAAGAGGCGGGCTTCCGCTGCAATCATGGTCTGTTTGAGTTGTGTTTAGGACGAACAACCTTCGGTGTGGACAGAGCATTGTGTTAGCCACTGAGTCCAGCCCTCATGGTGCTCAAATGGGAGAGATGCACAGACAGGGGCAACCTAAACTCTAGCCTCCCAATGCAACAAAAGCCTACAGCCTGCAAGGGCTCACTGCTCAAGGTGATGCATGGTCCCTGCTCTGAGGGTTTTTTCCCAACCAGCAGCAGAGATGGCACCTCGCTGGTGGTGCTGACACCTGGCAGGCAGGCACATACATGCCTACTGCTCATCTGTCCCCACCAAGTGGCATTCCACGGAATCACCTGCTCATGGTGGCTTCTGGGAATCACAGCCTCTACTGTGTATCATTCGTATTGTTCAGTAATGTGAACGTTTCCCCCATGGGACTTGGGGTATTTACGGATTTCATCCAGGCTCTGGGTGGCATGTTATCCTTTCTGCAGGGATCAACCTTTTAATAGCAGCCACGTGCTGGATTGTTGCTGTGGCCTGGCACTCCCGGGGCCCTCTACAGATACTGTCATTAATCCTCAAATCACTCATGCCAGGTGGGTGCCATCGTCATCCCTCCTTCGTATTTGTCGACTTGTTGTGCAAATACCTCCTGAGTGCCTGCCGTGTGCTAGTCACGGCTCCGAGTGCCAGGGATAAACAGGAAACAAGACAGAAAATATCCTCGACTTCTAAGGTATAAGGCAGACTGTTGCAATGCCTGTGTAATATTTTCTACTACTATTTACACATAAATGGTATTTCTAGATGGGTACAAATTAAAGACGAGTCCATCAGTTTCTCAGCTGGAGAGTCCTGACAACATGTAAGGATTTATTTATCTAATGAGCAAAAGAAACAAGAATGCCAGCAAGTCCCAGTGGACGCACGCGTGATTATGTAAGCTTGCGTTACATAGAAAAGCGCTAGAAGACTGTTAAGCCTGTCGCATGTAGGAAGGAGAGAATGAGTCGGGGAAATGCGGGTCACGATGGGCTGGGGCTAACGGGACAAACATAAATGGTTTGGCAGAGACTGTTACAAAGGAAGCTTCACTTTGAGAGAGGCGATGGAAAGGTTGTCTCTCTGTGGGCCATTAGCATCAACAGAAACTGCTCTAAGATTACCCAGTACGTGTGTTTGGGAGTTACTTGGGTGTTCTACAACCCTGCTGTGATTTCTGTGTGCAGCAAGAGAGGGGAGAGAAGAGGTGGGCTTCCTCTGTAATCAGGGTCTGTTTGAGTTGCATTCAGGACAAACAGCCTTTGGTGTGGACAGAACTGTGTTAGCCACTGAGCTCCATCCCTCATTCTGCCTTTTTGGTGCTCAAGTTGGGGAGATGCACAGATAGGGGCTACCTAAGCTCTAGCCTCCCAGTGCAACGGTAGCCTAAAGCCTGCGAGGGCTCACTGAAGGCAGTGCATGGTCTCTGCTCAGTTATTTATCCCCCTGGAAGCCCTTCTTCCCTGATCCCCCCGCAAGTAACCTGTCCCCTTCCATCTGTCGCTCTCTCGGCCCCTCTTTGTCTCGTTTTTCTTGGTAGCACCCAGCAGAGACATTTATTTGTGTCCTGTCTGGCTTCTGCATTAGCTCGTCCACTCCTTGAGGGCAGAGACTGACTCGTTCACCATGGTGTCCCAGAGCCCACTGTGGCACTTGTCACGTAGCAGGTCTTTCCTGGGCATATGGTGAATGAACGGGTGCTCACAGTGATTCTCAGAGGGAGGCGGGTTCTCACTCGTTACTTGAAGTGAATGTGTTCAACACCGTTAAATCGCTGCCGCCAGTTAGTATCTGGCTGCAGGTATTGAGTGGTTTGGAGGAATTGGAAGGGTTTCCCTTAGACAGGGCAGTGGAGTTGAAGGCACCTGCGTAGGTGTCATGCGGTGCCTTTGACCATCCCCTACCCTTCGCCTGAAGTCTATGCGTATCCCCTCAACTCTGCAGCTGAAGTTCCAGCTTGGTGCGAGTTTGTATTTTGTCTTGATACTTATTGAGCTAAATATGCAGCAGAGTTCAATCAGAAGCAGGATCACCAAGATAAACACACATGTGCACGCACGCTTGCACACATGCATGTGCACACACACATGCATACATACACACATGCACACACATACACATGTGAACACACATGCACACACATACACGTGCACACACACATGCGCACACATGCATGCACGTACATACACATCGCATAGTTGACATACAGTGTTTACTGCTGCACCAGCTAAAGTTCTCATGTCAGAGATCATATATGCACTGCATCAGGAGAGACTCACTGAAATGCTACTCTTAATACTTCACCCCGAAAAAGGCAGGTAACAATGAGATAATACTCCACCTTCAGAGGCAAGGTTCTCATTCCCCTCCTAGGGTTTTATCTGAGAGAAAAGGAAATACACATTCACACAAGGACTTGTGCACAAATGTTCAGAGCAACTTTGTGTTAGCCTACAACTAGAAAAGGCCAAATGGCCATTGGCGGTGAAAAGATACACAACTTGTGTCAAGGAGGAATGAACCATTGGCACACGTAACAGCATGGATGAATCTCAAAATAATTGTGCCAGTGAAAAAAAAAAAAAGACCATAAAGAGCATATGCTGTATGATTCCATTTATAGAAAACTCTGGAAAATGCAAGCTAATCTATAGGGACAGAAAGCAGATCACTGGCTGTCTGGCGACGGGATGGGAGGGTGGTGTTACCAGGAGTCTGAAGAAACCTTTGGGGATGATGGACATGTCCTGTGTCTTGTGATGGGGGTTTCATAAACGTAAACATATGTCAAAACTTGTCAAATGGTATGCTTTAAATATGTGCACTCTGCTGTTTGTTGGTTAAACCTCAGTAAAGCTTAAAAAAAAAAAAAAAAGAAGGCAAGATGGGAGCTGCCCAGGGCATCCTGGCACATAGGAGCAGTGCCCCGCAGCAGGAAAGACAGTCTCCAAACCCATCAATTCAGGGCAAAATAACTGAAGAAGTAGCACATTCCCCACAGGAGAGCCTTGTTCTTTCCTCAGTAACAGCTGTGGAAGAAGGGAAGGAGGTAAGTGATGAGATGGGGCTTCCCTGGGAGGACCATAACCTAGTTATAAATTGTAATAAAAAGACAGTGAATAAGGCTTCTTGTAAAAAGAACGTTACATGCGAGGGCCGGTCCTTCCTAGTCAACTCTATACGGCAGAGCTGCATTGCTAGAAAATGAAGTTCTTCCCTTGAAACCCTGTTGGGAACTTCAGGGAGTGGTTTTCTGAAGCCCCGCCCCCTACCCTAGGTAAAGAAACTTCTTTCTAACCTTCTAGTGTCTCTCCTCCCAGAGCTTGCTGGAATGGGTAGAGGTCTCTCCCACCAGTTTCCATTACAAAGGGAACAGGAATTGAAGCCCTTGCTCCAAACACACCCTCTCACCCCATGACATTATTTTCGCCCCTGTCCGGGTGTTATTTTCTCTGGGTAGCCCACAGGGACCTCCCAGGCAGGGCTCACACCCTCCTCTGTCCTCCTTTCCTGGCTCCTGGCTTCCTCTGCTTGCTGGACTGCACCATGCTGGCCACCTCCCATTTCCTCCAGGAGATGCAGGGCGTGTGAGCTTGCAGCTCCCTTGGTCTGAAATGCTCTTCCCAAGGCCGTTGGCCCCTTCACCCTTAGGTCTGAGCTTTCCCTTCCTTGAGACAGCATGGCTGGCTATGCCTAAATTCATCTCTAACCCTTCACCCCGCTTATTTCCTTCGGAAAAACACAGTCTGAGTTACTTGTTTCTTTGTATGTTGTCTGTCACCAATTCAAATGTGAGGTGCTGGAGGCAGAGACCTCGGTCATCTCTGTCCATCTCTGCTGTATCTCTGGCACCTGGAGCAGGATGGCAGCCACACAACTGGGGCTTGTTTTAATGAGAGTGTTGGTTTAACTCGCATAGCTTATCATTGGGTTAAACAAGATAGGGTTATTTCTCTCTTTGCCTGAAAGTGTGATGTGGAAGGTGTGGGGTGGGTAGGCAGCTGTTTTCCACGAGGAACCGGGACCCAGGTTTCTTCTGTTTTGTTGCTACACTGGCCTGCGGGAAGGGTGTGTGATCCAGAAGTTGCTCACATCACTAATTTCCACATCCTGCTGGACAGAGTTTAGCTACTCAGATGGCTGCTCTGAGCTGCAAGGGAAGCTGGGAAATGCAGTGTTTGTCTTGCAGCCCTGTGTCCAGCTACAACTTGGTGGGTTTTATAACTCAAGGCAAAAAGGATATTGGGGGCTATTTAGCAGTTGCAGTGCTTGATCCGTCCGTATTTGATGAATGAATGAATGTCCCCGTCCCAGCCCCCTGCACGTCCATCTAGCACAGCACTTGCCGCACTGTCGTTTAGTCAGGGCTTGCTCATCTCTGAATTTCCAGCGCGCAGCCAGAGCCTGGGTATAATAGACGCGTAGCGGAGGTTGAGGTGAAAAGCTGGCCTGGACTGTAGAGACTTTCCCCTAACTCTGGGCCATTGGTGAGAGTGAGGGTCGTTTTTGAGAAAACCCTGTTCGTCTGCAGGAAGAGCTTTTCCTTGTAAATGTAGATGAAAATGAAGTGTCCCATCGGGGCAGGTTTTACCAGGAAATAAGCTCCAGGAGCCAAAGCAGAGGTGAGGCGTGAGGGCACGGGAGGCCAGGGGGTCTCGTATTTCTTTGGAGCTTCAGATCTTGTACTTCATCTCCCCCTCCTCAAGAACCTTCTTTGCTGAGTGTCAGATGTTTCTGCTTGGTTTTAGGACAGAGGGGGAGAGCTTCCAAGTGGTCCTTGGAATTTATCGGCCAAATAACTTCCACGGTAAGGGAAAAACTGATATTCTTGATATATTATTTACTCTTAGGTAATGGAGATAGAAGGAGTTTTACTAAGTTCACACTCAGACATTTCTGTGAGCGTTCTAAGACAACCAGTTAGACCTCATCCTTAGACTTCTTTAAAAGCCCTTTCACAGAAGATGGTGAGGCTTGCTGGAGATGGGATGGCCTTCCAAGTCAGGGGGATCTGGCTTTTCAGGTCCTGGCATTGTCATAAAGGAGTTTCGGACCCTGGGGAGACTTTTTGTTTTTTTTTGTTTTTTTGTTTTTTTGTTTTTTCAACGGAATATCACTCCGTTGCTGAGGCTGGAGTGAGTGGTGCAATGTCAGCTCACTACGTCCTCTGCCTCCTGGGGTCAAGTGATTCTCCTGCCTCAGTCTCCTGAGTAGCTGGGACTATAGGTGCCCACCACCATGCCCGGCTGATTTTTGTATTTTTAGTAGAGACAGGGTTTTGCCATGTTGGCCAGGCTGGTCTTCAACTCCTGACCTCAGGTGATTCACCTGCCTTGGCCTCCCAAATTGCCGGGATTACAGACTTGAGCCACTGCGCCTGGCCTGCATTTTTTAAACCTCTGAGAAGCTTGGTTGATGCGTCTGAAGTAAGGATAATTATGCCTACGCCCTGAGTTACAGAAGGGGTAAAATGGTGGTGCCTAACCACAGGCTGACCCCAGGGCCTTTATACCTGACCTTCTCTCTTCCGGGAAAGTCCCTGCCACCATGGCTTGATAAGTTCCTGCCAGGTGAGAAGCACCTTTCATGACCTGCCAGTATGAACTGGGGCAGTCTCCATCAGTCCTCTTGTGGAATTCCATCCATCCCTTGCAGCATCGTCCCAGCTCTGAATTCTGTGGTTCTTCTTGTCAGCGTTTGTTTCACGTGTATTATAGCAACTGACTCAGGGCCCCTCGAGGGGCCCATTCTGCTCATTGTTGCATCCCCCACACCTCACCCAGTGCCAGGTGTGGAGTCTTAATTGCCCCACTGGTATCGGTTGAGTCAGTGATTCTGTATGTGACAGAGATCAGTAAATTGGAGCCACTTCAGCTGAATCCTATGACAATGGCTTCCTATAACATAGAGGGTATTTATGATCCTTGCTTTACCGCAAATGAGACTGAGCCTCAAAAACAACCATCTGGCTGTTAAGTGGAGGGCCTAGGAGGGCCAAGACTCAAGTCCAGGTCTTTGGTTTCTAAGCTAATCATTTTTCGCTTATGTTTTTTTTTTATCATTTATAGAGTCAAGGTCTCACTCTGTTTCTCAGCCTGGAGCACAGTGGTGCAATCACGGCTCACGGCAGCCTCCAAGTCTCGGGCTCAGGTGATCCTCCCACCTCAGCCTCCTGCGTAGCTGGGAGATCACAGGCACATGCCACCACCTTGCCTGGCTATTTGTTTTTTTTAACCTTTGTACAGCTGGGGTCTTTCTGTGTTGCCCAGGCTGGTCCCAAACTCCTGGTCTCAAACGATTCTCCTGCCTTGGCCTCCCGAAGTCCTGGCATTACAGGCATGAGCCCCTGTACCCAGCTTGTTAATTGTAGAAATGCCTGTTGGATGAACGGTCTGCAGATGCAGCGTATGCACACAGTTTACACCTGACAGCAGCAGCGCAGAGTGGTGGTTGCAAGTGGACTCTGGAGCCAGACAGCCCGGGTTGGACTCTCGGCTCCGTGACTTCCTAGCCGTGTGGCCTCAGCCGAGTTACCTAGTCTTTCTGCGTCTCATTTTCCTCATCTGTAACACGAAGGTCTTAATAGTGGTTTGTTGTGAGGACTGAATGAGTTAATGTTTATGAATAGGCTGGAATGGATCCTGATATGCAAGAAACACCAGTTAAGTCTTTATCTTAAAAACTTAAAGCTGTTTCCTCAGCACCGTCTTTCCTGTGAGCTTTTGCAACTGAGGTTCTTTGATTCTACAACTTGGTGGGTTCTGTAACACAAAATCAAAAAGGATGTTGGGGGATGGTTAGCCGTTGCAGTCTTAAATTGAATTGGTTCTGATTGAAACTGTGGTTAAGCAGAAAGAAACAAGCAGCAGGAAGAAAAAAAGCCATCACTTCCTTGCCCTTGATAGATCTTCGTGGGTAAAAGATGACACACACGATGTCATTTTGTCTCCTACCAGGAGGCCTGTGGCACCAAAGTCTCGTCTTCTCAATAATCCTTGAGTGGTTTCTGAATTATTAATGGATGTGGTATTAGCAAACCACAAGTTCCACGAAATTGCTCTGGGGCTGGCATTTGACAGGCAATTCTGTTCCCTAATTTTCTGCGTATATCTTAATTATGACTTCGTGGGCTTGTACTTAGTAGTCTCTGGTTTCATCCTCTGGAATCGTGGGAGGCCTGGCTGACTCCCTTTGTCTCAGGGGAATGATAGAACCACTGGTGACTGTGACGCAGAATAAGAGTAGCCAGGTGCATTGGAGTGGGCTTCACAGTGGGGCCTTCCAGTTGAGAGTAATGTGGAAAATGACTGTTGTTGTGATATGTCAAACAGCAGGGGCCTTGCTCCAGACCAGGGATGACTATTTTCCTTCCATAAAGGGTGGCCAGAGAGTAAATTCTTCACACCTTGTGGATCTAACGCCTCTGCTTCCAGCACTCAACTTGGCTGTCATTCTAGGAAAGCAGCCAGAGATGATATGTAAACAGAACACAGCAATGCTCATTTGTTACAGGGACGGAATTGTGTTGCCCCCATCATTACATATTGAATCCCTAACCCCCAATGTGACTGTCTGTGGAGGTAGGGCCATTACAGAGGTAATTAAGATGAAACGTTATTAGGATGGGGCTTGTGTGCGTGCAGAGATGAGACCATGTAAAGACGCAGCAAAAAAGATGGTCATCTGTAAGCCGTGGAGCGGCCTCAGGAGAAACCAACCCTGCCGGCACCTTGATCTTGGACTTTGCGCCTCTACAACTGTGGGAAGTAGATTTCTGTTGTTTGAACAACCATCTGTGGTATTTTGTTACCACAGCCCTGATAGACTAATACAGTTCCAATAAACCTTATTTACAAAAATGGATGGTGGGCCGGATTTGACTCATGGTAGAGAGTTTGTCACCCCCTGCTCTAAAGGACTGTCCATATTGTTAGTAAATCAGGAGGTCTCTCTTCTGGGTCGGGGCTGGAGATGTAATGGGGTGAGCTGCATCAGGCCTCTGCTTCTGTGGAAGATCCTTTCTAGTGAGTGAGATAGGCAGTCCACAGATACACAACTGCATAGCCAGGCTGTTCTCGGATACAGCGAAGTGCTCTGAAGAAGACATGGGGTGATGTGATTGGGTGACTGCTGGTTGGGGAGAGGAGATGTTGCTTGAAGTACAAAGATCTAGGAGGGGAGCATCCCAGGCAGAGAGACAGCAAAGGTCAAGGCCAGAAGCAGGAGAGCTTGGCAGATTGGAGGGACTGGCTGTAGCAAGTGGGGCTGGAAGAAGTTGGGATAGGTTCCCCAGGGACAGGGCTGACTTGTGTCTAAACTTGCATCAGATTCAAAAGGCCTCTTCTGGGAGGCCGAGGCGGGTGGATCATGAGGTCAAGAGATCAAGATCATCCTGGCCAACATGGGGAAACCCTGTCTCTACTGAAAATACAAAAATTAGCTGGGCGTGGTTGGGGCACCTGTAATCCCTGCTACTCGGGAGGCTGAGGCAGGAGAATCGCTTGAACCGGGGAGGCAGAGGTTGCAGTGAACCCAGATCTTGCCACTCATTCCAGCCTGGGAGACCGAGTGAAACTCCATTTCAAAATAAAAGCCCTCTTCTTACCCAAATCAGGATCTTGCTTTCTCTCACCTCAGGGGCCTCCCTCCTACTCCTTCTGTGCCCTCTAAAGGTCCTTGTTATGCTGCCCGCGCCCCCTTCCACATCTTAATGTCCAGCTCGCTTGGACTTGATTAGGGCAGGCACACTTCCTTCGCTCCCATCCCTCCTTTCTGTTCCTGACTTCTCGGCATCCCCTTCCCTCCTGGCTCTTTTCTGCAGCCTTCCCAGGGATGGAACGAGGAGCTCCAGGTTGATGCCCAGTGATCCTCGAAGGGGGTGGAAAGTGAGATCTTCTGAGGCCTTGTGGGAAGCTATTGGAGGGGGTTGAGTAGAGACAGGTTTTCAAAGTCTCATTCTGGTTATTGGATTCAAAATCGATCATACAGTGGTGGCTAGGACAGGAGCCCATCACGGGGCTAGAAACCTCACATTCAGTGATTCCTTTATTAAGTGGAATGGAACTTGAATTGTTATTTTCCGGTTTTCCTCCTACCTGCCCAGGTGAGAGGAAATTCAGTTACAGACGATGTTTCTCCCAGACGTTTTCTCTTTCCACCTTCCTATTCTGCAGGTGCCCAGGACCTGGGAGAAGGGAGTGGCGAGCTGTCTTCACGTTAACAATCCATGGGGCAGCTGCTCCAGTGCCCATGCACGGGCCTTTGAAGGCTCTGCTGCTGGCTGTCACTCCTTCCGGGGCCACACTTGGGCACAGGGAACTTCGCCGGCCCCAGATGCGCGGGACTCAGTCTGAACAGGTGGCTCCCCTCGACTCCCTCCTGGCGTCTCTGTGTCCCTCTCTGTCTTGGCTCTTCCGTGAAGCCCTCACAAAGAAGCTGTCCTTACAGTGGGGCTCAGTGACTCATCGAGAGATGCTGGGAGTTTGGGCAGCTGGGCCCCATGTCCTAGGGTGACTTGAGAACCTGGTGGCCTTTCCTGTGTCTTTAGAACCACAATGGCTTCCCTTCCCTCAAGGATAGGAACTTGCTGCTTGTAAAGCCACAAAGAACAAATAACATGGCTTAAATTTCTGTGTCCTGCCACCTAACACTCTCACTTCCTCAACCTGTGAGCAATTCATTGTGCATTTAATTAACACCTGACATCAGCTTCACAGGGACTAAGTGTATCTTATGCACCATCATGTGCCTACTGGCCAGCAGACACAAACTGTGAAATTAGTGTAAAATGAATTAAATGAACATTATTAACTGGGTGAGCCTGGATAGGTTCCCTAACCTCTCTAAGCCTCAGTCTCTTCATCTGCAAAATGGTGATGCTAATGACACACCTCTCCCTGTGCTGGGAGGTTGAAATGAGGTAATGCACATAAGGCATTCAGGCCAGGACCCGACTGAGAGCTGAAACGTATCAGCACCTGCCACTTCTACCGGCCTGGGGGAACCACAGTTAGTTTGGATGGGAGTGGTAATAACAGCCTTGGATGAGGCAGTGGTCATCATGCCACCATCACACCGCCAATGGAGAACCGACCTTGTGTTCGGCCCCATGCTGGCTTTTGGTGTTCTTGGCTCTCAGCAGTGCTGTGACTGAGACATCCTTGGCCCGTTTCACATATGAGCCCCAACAGCTGCAAGAGAGTGAGCTGCTTCTAGAGAGGGCAGCAGAGCCAGGACTGAAGTTCACATCCTCCGAGCTCACGCACACCTGGGAGCCTGCATGTTCTTGCTAGATTTTGCAACTGGCAGGCCTTTGTTGAACCATAAGCAGCAGTGGCCTCGATCAGGCTGCTTTTTCTGCCCAGAGGCCCGTTTGGCGGCGTGACTCAAAATTTTCTCTGGGTATTTTGCGTCCTCGCTGATGCATCGTTCGCTGGATGGAAACCAGCAGGTAGAGTGTTGGCTTTCTGCCTCCGGTCAGAGTCGGGAACATGACTTGGATACACACTCCACATGGTGGGAGGCATGACTTGGAAGGGCAGAACCCGGCAGCTTCATTCCCATCCTCTGTTGGTGGGGAAGAGTGAGCAACCCACAGGTAAAACCAGGACAGTAGTCAGGGCTGTTTAAAAGTTTAGGGATCCCGGCTGGATGCGGTGGCTTATGCATGTAATCCTGTTCCCAAACCAAACCAAGGGTTGTGCTGCTTATTCTCATGGCCCAATAACACGATGCAGATGAACTGGGAGAGAAGAAAATTTTTATTTCTGTAACCTGGTAGTGGGAGAAGGCCTGGAAGTTATCCACAGACCAACTCAAAATTACAAAGTTTCCCAGAGCTTGCATACCTCCTAAGCTATCTGTCCATGTGTCAGTGTGCATTCGTCTAAAGACCTAAGTGATTAGCCTTTTCTAGTCTATAACTAAGGTCTGAGTCCTGAAGACCTTCCTCTGGAGCTTCAGTAAATGTACTTCATCTAAATGGGTCCAGGTGTGGACGTGATTGCCCTTATCTTGTCTCCTGCTAAATCATGGAGGTTTGGGGAGTCCCTTCAGACCCCCAGTAAACTTGTTTGTGGAAGCCTGGGGAGTTTCTTCACACCCCCAATAACACTTGTTTAATCCTTCATTATCTTGGCATGCTTCAAGGCCCAGGAAAGGCCTGGGCACAGCTAGGGGTGGGCTTTTGTTACATTCCAGCCTTTGTATAAGGGCACTAGCTCTCTCAGCTTTTAATATTTAACTTCACCACTCAGTCAGTGCCGAAACAATTGTTACAGAGGCCTGCTGTGTTAGTGAGATCTGGCCGGCCACAATCTGAGCACTGTGGGAGGATCATTTGAAGCCAGAAGTTTGAGACCAGCCCAAGCAACATAGACCATCTCTACAAAAGTAAAGACTTAGTCGGGCATGGTAGTGCATAGCGGTAGTTCCAGCTTCTGGGGAGGCTGAGGTGAGAGGATTGCATGAGCCCAGGATACTGAGGCTATGATGAGCTATGATCGCCCCAGCCTAGGTGGCAGAGCCAGACCCTGTCTTAAGAAAAAATTAGGACTCCTATCCCACCTCTTCAGAGACACTCCCATATAAAAATACAGTGTTTCCAGCTGCCATTTGTTGAGTGTCTGTTGGCTGTGAGCCAGACTGTTCATCTGTGATGTTGCATTAAGTCATCCCGCAGGAAGTGAGGTAGCAATGAGGAGGGCCCGTTTCACAGACCAGGAAACTAACCTGCCAGGAGAAGAGAAGATGATCTCCGCCATAGCTCTCTGTAGTGTGCTCTGGGCTCTGCGTGACCAGAGCGGCTCAGCCCAGATCCACACCACAGCCCTGGGCGGTCAGTATCACTGCAGCTTTGTTAACTATGGAGACATCAAAGCAGGAAGGGGGAGGGGTGCACACCCTTTGTCTTGGAAATTTCCTGGAAGGCAAGAACTGCTTGGGCTCAGCCATAATTAGTTCCTTGGTGGCAGGTTTCTTCAACCTCCCACATGGGAAGAAACCAGAGTAGGTTGTGGAAATGCGGGTTCCAGGAGGCCTTGCCTGACAGCTCCTGGCTGGGCGTGGCTGCATCTTGTCACGGGTCTCCCTGCTCCTGGGGAGCTGCCACCTCTCTGCGGTCACCTTCCAGTGGGGCAGACACAGGTGGGTCCTAAAGAGAGAAATGAACAAACTAATTACTACTGTGCTAAGACATAGTGCGCTTGAGAGAGAGAGTGAAGGGCCGGATGCTGACTTCCCAGGGGGAGGTCTCCCTCTGTGCAGGTGTCCTTTCAGGATGAGAAGGGGCCAGGCAGCTGGAGACTTGGGCAGGAGCATAGTAGGCAGAGGGCACAGCCTGTGCACCAGCCCTGCGGTCGAAAGGGGCTTGGAAAGAACTGCAGGAGAGTCACTGAGGGCCAGAACCATGCCTGTCTTCCTGCCACAATGCCTGTGTGCCCAGCGTGGGGGCTGGCATGTAGCAGGGATTTATCTATATTTGTCCTGAATGAATGTGAAGACAGGAAGCCCTTAGCCACCATCTTCAGCCCCAGGCGGTGGAAACCAGAAGTCAGAGGCCGGGAACCGTGACGTTACCGCTGCTTTTTTGGTGACCTCACTGGAAAATACTTAAGATTAACCGTGTGTGTGTGTGTGTGTGTGTGTGTGTGTGTGTGTGTGTGTGGATGTGAGTGATCCCTCACTCATCCCTTCTAGAATGTTCTGAATTGCCCACCGTGTTCCAGGCACTGTGTCATGCGCTGGGGAAACTAAGATCACTCCAGCATAGACCAATTTCAGGGAACTCAGTTTAAATAAATGAGGCCAGTAAGAGAACAGCATCCCCATGCATTGTGACAAAATGACAATGACTCTCTTCCAAACTCAAGAGTCGTGATCTAATTAGAATTGTGTTCCAGTTCTTTAGATAAAAAGGCAATTGGGAGTTTAAGCAAATCTGGGACCTGAGGTCACCTTAGATCCCACATGTGTGTGCTTAAAAGGATGACGGCAGCGTTTACATGTTGATAAACAAGAGCAGAAAAAAGCAGCACGTTGGTGTTTCCTTCCCTGTCCATAGAGCGCATCAGGACCAGGGCGGTAAGGCCTGAGCGAAACCTGTTGAAGAAAATCCTCACCCTCCTCGTCTGGCCTCCTCCAGGAGGTCCTCACCGCAATCCCTTTCCCTCTGCCGCCGCCTCTAGGTCTCAGCTTCCCACACGACTTCCAGAGCATCCCTTCTGTCACCTGCCACACTACTCTGTTCCCACCACATCCCGAGCTCATGCCCACCACAGTTACCACCCCTGCTCAGACCTCGTAGTCCCCCTTAGTTCCCCACCCAGGGACCAAAGCCACCTTGTCTTCTCCAGCGGCCCCACCCTCCCCATCAGAACAAGGACACGCCATTGGAGTTGGTTCACTGTGTCCTGGAGGAAGGACTTCCCAAACCCAGGCCGGCCCAGCTGGAGAGAAACATCTCGGCCTTTCAGAATTTAGCCCTCACACTTCCACCTCTGGAATCGCAGCGATTCCCAGGCCAGGCCTGGGAGCGAGGACAGGTGACGTGTGTCAAGGGCATATGATGTCATCTGTCATAGCTATTTCTTTCTTCCATGGAACATGGTTGCAGAGCCTGTGAGAGAGCTGGGGGAGGAGTGCTTTGTTTTTGGAGCTGTGCAGGTGGTTGAGAGATCAGGGGATGAGCTCCAAGAGGGCACTGAGAGCTGGGCTGAACGTGCATGCCGGAGTGAGTGAGTAAGTGGGCCTCCAGCCAGCCTGCGGATACTCAGGTCTTATGAAGGCCCCAGGGAGAAGAAACTTGGGCTCAAACGAATGGCAGGTGTGAGAGTCACAGATATAGTTGTCGGAAGACAAACACATGCTGCCACCCAGTCAAAGAGCACAGGTCCTCATGGGACTTACTTGGGGTAAGGAGGAGAGAGAGCCGGGGATATCACAGCTGTGCCACGGAGGTGGCCCAGCGTGGATGAACTTTGGGATTTGTGTTAGTTAGGGCCCGATTCTGGCTGACTCAAACATCAAAGCACCTATAGTGGTTCATGTGGTGGTGAAGTCCAGGTAAGGAGGGGCTCCAGAGGAGGTTCAGGCGGTCGTCGGGGACCCGGTGCTGTGTCTGTGTGACACAATCCTACCTGGTTCCCTTTACTGGAGCAAAAATGGCTCCAACAGTGCCAGGCTTCTCCCTACCTGCAGGGTGAGAACAAGTGCTTGTCCCTGCGTCCTCAGCAGGGGACCTAGGGTAGAACCCGTAAGGCCAGTCACGATGGTGATGGGAGTGGGGAGAACTCCGAGTGGCCTAACCTATATCTTGTGTTCCACGCTGGAGCGGGGTAAGGAGTCAGCTTGCCCAGAACTGCATGGGGTCTCTGGTGGAAATCAGGGGCTATCATAAGAGAGGGCAGGGAGGGGGCCACTCCAGCACCTCAGTGTTCATGACACATCTCTTGGGATTCTGTCCCATGTAAAATACAGAGTCTAGACCTGGGTTTGAAAAACTTCTTTGATCACATATCCAGTTGTTATAAAGAATTGTGGTTCACTGCAATATACACTTGTTTGTAGTATACCTAGATTCTTTATAATATACAAAACAAAAATCAGGAACTTATTAAAGATGATGAATAAAAACTAATCTGTGTTGGAGTTCTAACACTCCTTTGGATAACTTGGGGATCATCTCAAGCACCCTGCGCTGCAGACCACCATTAGGACGCGGTCGCTGGGGACCATCATCGGGATGCAGTCTCTGAGGACCACTGTCAGGACTCGGTCAGTGGAGACCACCGTCAGGATGCAGTCACAGGGACTACTGTCAGAATGGGGCCCCTGGGGACCACTGTCAGGATGCAGTCACTGGAGTTACTGGGGGAACAACGCCAGGACGTGGTCGCTGGGGACCACTGTCAGGATGTGGTCACTGGAGTCACTGGGGACCACTGTCAGGATGCGGTCACTGGAGTCACTGGGGACCACTGTCAGGATGCGGTCACTGGGGACCACTGTCAGGATGCGGTCACTGGAATCACTGGGGACCACTGTCAGGATGCGGTCACTGGAGTCACTGGGGACCACTGTCAGGATGTGGGCACTGGAGTCACTGGGGACCACTGTCAGGATGCGGTCACTGGAATCACTGGGGACCACTGTCAGGATGCGGTCACTGGAGTCACTGGGGACCACTGTCAGGATGTGGGCACTGGAGTCACTGGGGACCACTGTCAGGATGCGGTCACTGGAATCACTGGGGACCACTGTCAGGATGCGGTCACTGGAGTCACTGGGGACCACTGTCAGGATGCGGTCACTGGAGTCACTGGGGACCACTGTCAGGATGCGGTCACTGGAATCACTGGGGACCACTGTCAGGATGCGGTCACTGGAGTCACTGGGGACCACTGTCAGGATGTGGGCACTGGAGTCACTGGGGACCACTGTCAGGATGTGGTCACTGAAACTGGAGTCATTCCGGTGCTGTGGCATTTTAATGTCATTACTTAAAGTTGAGTCATTCCTTTTCTGCAGTCATGAGCTGTACTGCCTGCCCACCACTACTGATTGAATATTTTCTTTAAATTTTCTCTCACTTTTTACCTAAAGTAAACTCATTTGTAAAGAAAGCCAGCATCATTTGGCATCAATAGAAAAATAACTTCAAAAGTACCATGGTGAATACAAAACAGTGTTTAGTTTCTAGTCAGCCACTGTTGTCTGCTTAGAGGTTTAAAAAAAAAACAAACGGTGAGCAAAGGTTAGTGCGCAAAGGCAGATGAACCCCGACCTGAAAGACTGAGAAGGCATGAGAAAGGGAAGAGCTTTGTCTGGAATTCAGCGTTGTTCACAGTCATATGCGGGCACCACACAAAACGATCTTGGGTTCCGAGTTCCATGCTTGGGGAGACACTGGTAGGGTGATTAAGAGTGTGGGCACTGAAGCCAGGTGGACTGGAGTTTGAGTGCCGTTTTTATCCCTTCCCTGTGCCTCACCTTCTTCATCTGTGATGTGGACCTACCTCCCAGGGATGTTGGGACTAGATGGAGCAGTATTTTCAAATGTCTTCACATATGAAATGCAGTTGTTAAGTAGTAACTTTTATTATTACTGGTTTGAGTTGTTGTTTAAACTGTTCCAGACTTTTTAAGGAATATTTTCAGTTTGAAAATATAGAGATTGAGTGTAAGTGTTTTTGGAGCAAACCGATCCCAGAGAAGAATCTGACATACTTCCTCAGTTTATCCATGGGGCTGAGATCCAACCAGTCTGCAGAGACCCGGATTGGACCATCACAGTGTACTGGGGTTTGTTTCCTCATGTGATTATAAACTTTCACATGAGACTGGGCCCTGTTCTAGGCATTTCTGGGGGTCATTCCATGGGCTTTGGGGGAGTCCCATGAGTTTACATTGAGGAGAGCATCCTTGGAGCCTCAGAAAACTGAGCAGCCCATCACCGCTGGTCTCTTGGTGCTGCAAAGGCAACTCAGATGCCAGCAAGTTCCATGCCGGGGGTATAATGAGGCATGAAGTCCCAGGAGGACGGGGAGGAAGACAGGAGTGTCCGAACAGGATGACCTTTCTCCTCTCCAGCTGATTCGCGCCCTGTGGAAATGGTCTTGGCATTTCAGTGCTGGCATCTGGCTTTTTTTTTTTTTTCTTTCTTTCTTTTTGTAGAGATGGAGTCAGGCCGTGTTGCCCAGGGTGGTCTCAAACTCCTGGTCTCAGGTGATCCTCCGCCTCAGCCTCCCCAAGTGTTGAGATTCTAGGCCTGAACCACTGTGCCTGTCAGTGTTTTCTTTTTAAAAATTATACCAGGTGAACAAAACCTGTTTGCAACCTCTGGCCTAAGCCCGTTTGTGAATTGATCCCCTTCTCCTCTCCTGCTCCCCATGTTGTTGACTTTAAAGCTCTATTCTCGGCCCCTAGCCCATCTCCTAGTCCCTTTGATGATAAACAGTGCCATGAACACAGCTCAGAGCTGACAAATGGGCCTCCTGGTCCAACAGTCCATCTATCTGGGAGGTTGCTGAAAGCGAAACCTCCCAGGCTACCTGAACATATACTTCTGAAGCCCCTAAACTCCACCAGGTAATGAAAGATACCCAGGGAAATTAGAACAGCGGCAATAAAAACAACATTTCAACCGGGACACAAGCTCTGGGTGACTTTACTCAGGAGGGTTTTTTCTCCTACTGGCCCTTTATATAATTCTCCACAGTGATGGGTATATTACAGCCATCTGGCAAACCAACAGCCTTGTGAAAGACAGAAAACACATAACTGCCCCCGGTTTTTAACTGACTTTCCTTTGCAAAATTTTGCCCTTCACTAGCAATGTATCCCGTCTCCGCACTTCTGCAGGCCGCTCCCTAATGGCAAGAAAGAATAGAAATCTGAAATGTCTGCATTTTGACTATAGCCCTTCCAGTTTGCCCTCTCTCAAAGGCATTTTTAAGAACGAGCAGCATTGTTGAAATGTCACAGACATTTATTTGCATGGTATCATAACAGATTTTAATTTGACGAGGAAACTGCCTAAGAGGAAGGATTGAAAAGCCAGTGCAAGGTGATTTGGAAGAGGTTTGCTTCGCGAAAATTATTTAAATGCATTCTGGCAGCTCCTATTTGAAGGTTAATTGTGATCCCGACTGTTAGGGAAAACCTAATTAATAATAATGGGAAAAAACTACATTTAAGTAATATTAAGGTTGTGACAAGCATTTTATAAAAGCAAGAACTCATTGCTGAAGTTTAGACTTGCTCTTCCAACCTGTGGCCCATTGTTCTCAGGTAGTGAAGCAGATAAAACACATTAATTAAATATTTCGAAGCACTTTGCTGGTTCTTCTTATTTATTATCTTGTGTGAGGTTGACATCTTGGCAATTTCTGAGAACAAAAGAATACACAGAGAAGTAGATTTGTTCTTTATCAGCGGGATTATATTTAAATATAATTTTTGGCCAGGCACAGTGGCTTATGCCTGTGATCCCAATGTTTTGAGGGTCCAAAGCAGGAGAATTGCTTAAGGTCAGGAGTTCAAGACCAGCCTGGACAACATAGCAAGCTCCTGTCTCTAAAAAATTTTTTAAAAGCTATTAGTTGGGTGTGGGGGCATGTACCCGTGGTTTCAACTATGCAGGAGACTGAGGCAGGAAGATTGCTTGAGCCCAGGAGGTCGAGATTGCAGTGAGCTATAATCACACCAGTACATTCCGCCCTGGGCGACAGTGAGACCCTATCTCTTAAAAAAAAAAAAAAAAATCTGTCTGTCTGTCTGTCTGTCTGTCTGTCTATCTATCTATCTATCTATCTATCTATCCATCTATCTGTCTATCTCACTCACTCACTCTGGTGCCCAGGCTGGAGTGCAGTTTTGCGATCTCGGCTCACTGCAACCTCTGCCTCCCAGGTTCAAGTGATTCTCATGCCTCAGCCTCCGGAGAGGCTGGGACTTACATGCACGTGCCACCACACCCTGATAATTTTTGTATATTTTTTAGTAGAGACGCGGTTTTGCCATGTTGGCCAGGCTGGTTTTGAGGTCCTGACCTCTCAGGTGATCTGCCCGCCTCGGCCCCCGCAAAGTGCTGGTATTATCAAGCGTGAGCCCCAGCTAAATAAATATGTAATTTTTTTGTCTTTTTTTTTTTTTTTTCTGTCCAGGTGTGAGGGGCAGTCAGGTTGGGAGGAGCCCTGGAAGGGTTGAACCAGGTGGGCATGGCATGGAGGCATGAGTATAGGGCAAGTTGGCAAACTTTCTGTAAAGGACTGAATCGGAAACATGTCCCGCCTGATGGCCCTGTGGTCTCTGTCGCATCTGCTCAGCTCTGCCAGTGTGTCTCACAAACAGTCATAGACGATACATAAATGAATGGGTGGGGCTTTGTTCCAAGATAACTTTATGTGCAAAAACGGGCACTGGGGCTGGCTCTGGCCCTGGGCTGTAGTTTGCTGACCCCTGTGTGGAGTCTGGAATCTGGTGGCCAAGGTTTGAATTTAAGTCACTCCCAAGTCT
This sequence comes from Macaca thibetana thibetana, assembly GCF_024542745.1. Taxonomy (NCBI): domain Eukaryota; kingdom Metazoa; phylum Chordata; class Mammalia; order Primates; family Cercopithecidae; genus Macaca; species Macaca thibetana. The sequence continues at coordinate 63,431,653 of NC_065597.1, read as the reverse complement.
CTAACCCTGGACAAGTTTCTCTGTGCTGTTGTTTTCTTGGAGGACAGTGGATATTATACTAGCACCGAGCCTTGTGGTACTGTGGTGCAGGCGGCACTGAGGCTGGGGCAGTGTGGTGGGGCATGGGCCGCTGAGACTTGTGGGAAGTGGGGGCAGCCCCATTTGGTTGGAACGTGGTGCTTTTTATTCCTGTGGGCCAAAGCCTGAGGCATTTGGGAAAGACTGGATTAGGAATGGGGGCAGCGGCTGCAGGTGGAGAGAAACACTGAAGGCTTTAGGGGCGGGGCTGATGATGGTGGGACTGACCAGTGGGGCTGATGGGATGCTGGGTTGCTCTGTGAGAATCGGAGGGGTCATCCTACAGGAACCACATGACCCATCTGTGGGTCCCTTTATATCCTGTTGGACAACCTCTGTCTTCCCCCTGTAAGTCAATAAAACAGTCCCCCTGACTCAATTTCATGTCTTCTGTGTCAGCCGTGTTACTGTCTTGATCAGTATCAGTGAAATCACAGCCCTCACAAAACTTCCTTTCCAGTGATGGGGTCTTTTTAAGCTTCTGACTGACGTCAGCTTTTGTAGCAGGATGGGCGTCCTGTAATTTGAGGAGATTGGATGGTGTGTTAATTAGCTAGAGCTGCCCTAACAGAGTACCATGGGTTGGGTGTCATCACAGAAATGTGTCTTCTCACCTTCTGGAGGCTGCAAGGCTGAGATCAAGGTGTTGGCGGGGTTGTTTTCTTCTGAGGCCTCTCTCCTTGGTTCATAGACGGCCGTCTTCCCCCTGTGGTCTTTCTCCTGTGCATGACTCCGTCTTAATCTCCTCTTCTTAGAAGGACGGCAGTCATGTCGGATTAGGGCCCACCTAAATGACCTCATCTAACCTTAGTTACCTCCTTAAAGCCTCTGTCTGCAGGTACAGTCACATTCTCAAGTCCTGGGGGTTTGGATTTGAATGTGTGAATTATGGGGTAACTCAGTTCAGCCTATAACAGATGGAGTTGCTTGGCACATGGAAACAGCCAGAGAGAGAGAGAGAGAGAGAGAGAGAGGAAATCGGAAATGAGGCTGTTGATGCTTGGAGGAAGGACAGGCAGGAAGGGTCCTAAATTGGGTTACCTGTTGAGGTCACTTCCATGAGGTGGCCATTTGGGATTAGGTCTGAGCATCATTCTACTGAGTGCCAGGTGGACAGGGCCCTTCCTGACACCATCCTGCTCATGGCACCGTCCTGTGGATTTCCGCATAATCTCCTTGAGGAGTTGAACCCCACCCGGAGACCGTATTCAGACACTGTCACCTGGTGGTACGAGCAGTGTCACAAAGTCAGACTGTTGTGGGTTTCTAAAGCCAGCTTAGGTCACCACTTTCCAGCACCTCAGGCTGCCCATTCGTAAAATGGAGCTGCACGTACCTCTCCCTTATAGTCCTGGGAAGATTGCTCGAGAATCTGCATATGGCACCTTTGGCACAGTGCCTCCCGCAGAGTAGACCTCGGTAAACGCTAGTTGTTCTTTTATCCTAGTTGTTGCTTTTATTATTTTACCACTACTCTTTGTATTACGCTTAACCAGAGATGTTTCTAGCTTGTTGATATCTCTTGACCTTTCAGCTATAGATTATTTATTATAGCAACTAACTTGAAAAGTCATGCATTTGTGGTTTCGTGTATCTTAGAAGTAAAGAAAATTCTTCTACAAACCAAACAGAAAGCCCTTGGCTGCCTCATATCCCCAGTGACAATATTTTTCACAGTGTTAACAACTCTCAGAAGCATAGGCTGTGACCTCCGCCCCAAAGCACTTGACTCTTAGCCAGGGAGAGGCCGTGGGGAGGACGACTTCTGGAACTTGAGTGATTCTTGTGTGCACAGATTCCTCGTTCTCTGTCCCCAGAGGCCTTGGTTCTCTGAACTTCTCGGTCACCTCCACTGTCTTACCGCATTCAAACCTTTCTTGGAAAAGAATTGTTCATCCTTTCACTTGGATGCCCTCTACATTTGAACACGTTTCTGTCACAGTCTGCTAAGTCTTTTTTTCATCTATGTATCTCTTCCTGAGTATTTCATCTATGTATCTCTTCCTATGTATTTTTTCCTTATTGCCAGAAATGCTTCTTTAAATGATTTTGGCAAAGATGGAATTGATTGGCTCATGTAACAGACAATTCTGAGAACGCTGGCTGAAGGTATGGCTGGATGTGGGAGCTGAAGCGATGTGATGTCAGGACACTGTCTCCCTGATTCCCTGGACTCGGTTTCCTATCGGCTTTGTTCTCAGTGGGCTTCTCATCTATGTGACAAAATAACCCCCTGGCCAGGCATGATGGCTCACACCTGTAATCCCAACACTTTGGGAGGCTGAGGCAGGAGGATGGCCTGAGGGCAGGAGTTCACGACCAGCTTAGGCAACATCGGGAGACCCAGTCTACAAAAAATAAAAAACAAAATTGAGCTGGGCATGGTGGTGCATACCTGTGGTCCTAGTTACTCAGGAGGCTGAGGCAGGAGGATCTCTTGAGCCCAGGGGTTCAAGACTGCAGTTAGCTATGATTATGCTGCTGCACTCCAGCCTGAGCAACATGGTGAGATCTTGTCTCAAAAAATATATATATAGAAATAATAAAAGTGAAAAATACCCCAGCAGTCTTGGCTTCCATCTCAGTCCCTTAGCAACTGTAGGCAAAGACCTGGGATGGATGCTGGGTTGCTACTAGCAGCTGTGTCCAGTTGAACTCTCCACAGGCAGAGTGCTGGCTTACTGGGTTTTGTCATCCCAGCCACTTACATGGTGCCTGGCACATAAACTCCAAGATCGAACAATGTTGTTTGGTAAAGATAATTTGGTTCCTCGCTGGGAACTAGCCCTCCTCTTAATGGTTTTTATGATTGTATTTTTAGTGGCATAAATGATTGGAGAGTGGTTTGTACCTTGCACAACCCCATGCAATGAACAGAAGTGTATATTATCTTCAGGTCTATGCATGCCAGCTGCGAAGCATGTTTATCTGCTATGCATTGGCTCACAGTCCACTGGCAACGAGTCTTCTGCCTTAGATCACTCAGGTGGGATTGAGGTGTTGGCACACATGCCAAGTGGCCCTTCTCTTTTCTGCTTCTGTTGAATGACTTGACTTGTATTTTTCAGACCTGTTTGTTGAATAGTACAAAGATCACTCTTCCTCTTTGACAAGGGCTCTTTTTTTCTGAAGGGACTAAGGTGCGTTAGCAGTTATTTGTACCCTGTCTTGTTCCAGAAAGCATTTGAGTGGCGTATCTTACACATAGGGGCAGGAGCTTGGGCTGTTGCATCTGAGACACTGTCCTGATGGGCACACTCCTCAACATCTCTGAACCTCATTTTCCCCATCTGTGAAATGGGGATAACGAAGACCCATTGCAGAATGTTGTTTTGAGAATTAAATAATTTTCAGCTTAAGTATGAGTCACTTTTGTTGTTATTGCGGGAGGCTTAGGATCAGTGACATGAAACAGTTGGCCTGGTGCCTGGGATGGAGATGTGCTGAGGGCGTGGTGGCCCCCTTGTGGCCTTGAGTAAAAGACTTAATCTCTCTGTGCCTGTTTCCTCACCTCGAGACCAGCCTGACCAACATGGTGAAACCACGTTTCCACTAAAAATAGAGAAAATGGCCGGGCATGGTGGCGGGTGCCTGTAATCCCAGCTACTCGGGAGGCTGAGGCAGGAGAGTCACTTGAACCCAGGAGGCAGAGGTTGCAGTGAGCTGAGATCCCGCCATGGCATTCCAGCCTGAAATGGGCTTGATGGTCCTAAGTAATGATAGTCAACACTCACGCAAAGCATCTGTGATCCAGGCTTTCCGTGCGTGAACCGTTTAATCCTCCGGCCAGCTCTGAATGACAGGTGCTCACCATCGTCACCTTTTGACAGAATATGGAAACTGAGTCCCAGCGGGTTGAAATAGTAGCCTGAGGTGACATCTCCGCAGGCAGCGCAGCCAGGCAGCCGGACCCCAGAGTCCTGGTTCTTAACCAGCGCGCGAGTCCTGGCGGCGCTGGTGGCAGGTTTCAGGGCTGAGGGTGGCATCCTTGCTCCCAGAAAATCACTTCAGATATTTCTAGGCCTGGATCCTATTTGGTCGCTCAGCAGCCCAGTGTGGGTCTGGCTGGTGGAGAAGTTTGGGGGCAGCTTCACGTTCAGATGGAAAAGCTGGTCTTCTCTGTACCTGCCTCTGAAGGCTCCTGGGGCAGAGCCCTGACACAGAACATGGTTGGCCACTCCAGGCATGTTAGCCCACCGGCTTGTAGGCTGCGGAAGGCTTTCTTGGCTGTCATCCACAGACCAGGAGCAATTCAGTTTCTCATCTTCTTTGGACCTGTGAAGCCAACTGCAGTTCCTTGCTTCAGAGCCTGCATCTGTGTTTGGAAGGGGGCTGTGGCTGCACTCCCCAGGCTCCTACCTTGAATCCTCTGCTGGTGTGAGCTTGGCAGGCCTGACTGGCCCTTCTCCAGAGAGACCTTTGGCCTCAGCTGCGTGAGCCCAGCTTTCTAGGCTGCTGGACTTGGCTGCCCGGTTTCATTCCCAGAAACTCCTACACAGAGATCATGAGATTACAGGACAGAACCTTCTCTACATGCTCCAAGTGGGTCCCTTGGTCATGCATTTCTCGGGTCTAGCTTGGTACCAGAAAAGGATACAGAAGCTGTCTAAAATTTGATTTAATTTTTATTTATTTATACCCGGTCTTGTTCCAAAAAGCGTTTGAAGCAGCATAGCTTACATGTAGGTGCTGAGAGCATGAGCTGTTGTATCAGACAGTGTGTCATTGTGGGCATATTCCTTAATGTCTCTGAGCCTCAGTTTCCCCACCTGTGAAATGGGAACAACAGAATACCTGTTCCAGGATTGTTTTGTTTTGTTTTGTTTTGTTTTGTTTTTGTTTTTGAGATGAAGCGTCACTCTGTTGCCCAGGCTGGAGTGCAGTGGCAGTGATCTTGGCTCACTGCAGCCTCTACCTCCTGGGTTCAAGTGAATCTCCTGCCTCAGTCTCCGAAGTAGCTGGAACTACAGGCGCCTGCCACCACATCTGGCTAACTTTTGTATTTTTAGTAGAGATGTTGTTTCACCATGTTGGCCAGGCTGGTCTTGAACTCCTGACCTCAGGTGATCTGCCCACCTCAGCCTCCCAAAGTGCTGGGATTATAAGCGTGAGCCACCACGCCTGGCCAGAATATTGTTTTAAGAATTAAACAATTTGGCCAAGCACAGTGAATGCCCCAGGAGCCTTAGCAGGCAAGTGCTGGCACACGCCTGTAGTCCCAGCTACTTGGGAGGCTGTTGGAGGAGGATTGCTTGAAACTAGTAGGTGGAGCCTGCAGTGAGCCGAGATCACACCACTGCACTGGAGCCTGGGTGACAGAGCGAAACTCTGTCTCAAAGAAAAAAGAAAAAAAAAAAAAAAAAGAAGAATTAAATAATTTACAGTGTGAGCATTACTTACTTCTGCTGTTATTGATGCTGTTATTAACTTTACTATTATCCTCATCCTGGAAGAAAATTGATGGTCAGGGAAAATGAACTTTCACCTGACTCAGAGCCAGGTGTGCTTGTGGTGTGTGCACGTGCATCCTTTTGTGTGTGTGCGCGCGCACGGGCATATGCATGCACGTGTGCGTGTCTTCAGCTCGTTGCCAAATGGTTGCATCTGGCTTTCCCCTGCATGAAACTCTATCATTTTCCGTAGGTTCTGAGCAAATTAGCATTGGCATCTAGCTGGGTTGCTCATTTGCTAGTCGTGCCTGTTAGGAAAGTCTTGTTAAAGCTGTTTTATTGGTGGCATTTTAAAAATGTGTTACGCTCTGTGTGTGCCTTTTGCCTGTTAAAGTGGTGACTCTGTCCTTCCCCATCCTCGCCGTATTGAAGGCCGTGATCACAAAGCTTGAGAAAGACCCAGTGCTGGGTGGGATGGTTGTGGGCTCCCCCGAGGTCTATGGGTGGGTGCTTCTGACGCTCAAGAACCTCATCCTTAGGCCCACCTTCCAGGTCCACCTGCATCCCAGCCCCTGGCCGCCACCAGGGTTGGGCACCTCTGTCTTTCTCTTATCCTCCCAGCCTGATCTCTTGTGATTCCCTGTTCCCAGTCTTGATTCTTCTGGCCTCTGGTCTCCTCGTCAGTCCTCACAGTCCTGTCTGCTCCTCTTTCATTTCATCTTGGCTGCTGTTGCCCTCCTTCTTCCTCACTCCATGTGCCCTGGTCCTTCAAGCCTCACCTCCAAGCTCCCTCCTCTCCTGGGCCCACTTTGAGACCCTCATGGCCACGCCTGCTCTTGCGGTGAGTGTGTACAGATGCCCTGATGGCGATATTTCAGAGGGGAGGACATGGAACAAGGGAGGAAAGAAAGGAGGGAATGGAGTATTTAGCACACTGGATATTTAGCAGTGTAGTTTTCTTCATTCATGGGACGCTGGGTACTACGTTTTGTAGGCAATCAGTTAATTTTTTTTTTTTTTTTTTTTTGAGACAGAGTCTTGTTCTGTTGCCCAGGCTGGAGTGCAGTGGCATTGTCTTAGCTCACTGCAACCTCCGCGTACCAGGTTCAAACGATTCTCGTGCCTCAACCTCCCAAGTAGCTGGGACTACAGGTGTGTGCTGCCTCGCCTGGCTAATTTTTGTATTTTTCGTAGAGATGGGGTTTCACCACATTGGTCAGGCTGGTCTTGAACTCCTGACCTCGTGATCCACCTGCCTCGCCCTCCCAAAGTGTTGGGATTACACGCGTGAGCCACCACGCCTGGCCACAATCAGTTAATTTTTACAGCTCTTAGGATGTTCGTGGAGTTTTCCCTGTTTGAGAGAGAAGAAACCTGAAGCTCAGATATTAAGTAATTTGATCAATTACGTTTGATCAATGATCAGTATGGGTGTATTGAATTCGGTGTATTCAACAACGTGTATCAAGCACCTGTGATGAGCCTGGTGCTGTCCAGGTGCTGGGCTTATGGCTGTGATCGAGAGGGTGTGATTTCCTCTTCCCCAGGGCTCCCAGTCCAGATTCTCTGATCTTTTCGTGGTTCCTGATAAGAATTTCTTCCCAAGCAGGTGAGAAGTCTTATTACTTCAGCCATTATCTGTCTCTCTCACAGAGCGTATGTCCTGGGGGCTGGGCAGGAAGGAGGGTCCTACCCTGTAGGATGACTGAGGTAGGAAAGGGCATGTTTAGCCAAGTCCATTCCGGCTGTTCTTAGAGACCCGAATGGAGAATGACAGGTGCGGCTGCCAGACGGATGCATCTCGCGTTTCTGTGCCCTGTGTTTATCTTTGCCATCTCACTGCTATGAATGCAACCTCACGGGGATGTTCGTTGTCTCCCTCTGTGGCTGGTGGGTCTGTTTGTTAAATATCTGGGATGTTTAATTTCTAGATGGCCTTGTAGGGAAGAGAAAACATGGCTCATCCCTTTCAACTAGACGTAGGGAATCACTTCAAAGACACTGTCACCTCTGAAGCCATCCACTTTACGTCTTTGAGGTTTTGAGTGAAGACAAGTGTAGTAAAATGACAAATGTTGATTTAAAAACCTAAGCAGTTTGGAGATCTTTGGGATGGGATGTTTTAAAACAAAGCACACCACCAAGGAACTTGCTTAGCTTGGGGCAACTTTCACAGCAACTGTTTGTTGGTGGGTCCTTTGATAGAGAAACATTAGAGTCTTCGAGGTCTGGGGCTTTGCTTTTGTGAAGCTCTGTTTTCCTGCGTAGGTGAGTCCCACCTTGAGGAAAAAATCATCCCCGGGTGCATTTGAATGTTCTTTTGTGTTCAGCACTGTGCAAACCGCTTTGCATGAATGATCTCACTTAATCTTGATGCATAAAACAGGGATATAGGGATGCTATTCTGATGACAAAGTATCCTTCCTCCCGAAGATGAAATCATTATGGGACTCTTTAAATCAAAGATAGGAATCTGGCACCCTGGGCCACATATAGCCCATAGATCTGTTTGATTTGGCTAATGCAGTTTTTAGGATTGAATTTATCGAATTTATTTATTTTATGTATTTATTTTTTTGAGACGGAGTCTCGCTTTGTCACCCAGGCTGGAGTGCAGTGGTGTGATACTGGCTCACTGCAAGCTCCGCCTCCTGGGTTCACGCAATTCTCCTGTCTCAGCCTCCTAAGTAGCTGGGACTACAGGTGCCCGCCACCACGCCTGGCTAATTTTTTATATTTTTAGTAGAGACGGGGTTTCACCGTGTTAGCCAGGATAGTCTCGATCTCCTGACCTCGTGATCCGCCTGCCTCGGCCCCCCAAAGTGTATTGAATTTATTGACATTGCTGAACCATCAGGCCATTTCCCATAAAGTTCACTATTTCCAATTTCCCTTGAGTAAATGGAAAGCTCCCACAGCGGTGGGTGTGTTCACTTGGGGCTCAGTATTGGTGGCCCTGTTTTCAAGAGGGCAGTCGTCACCTTGTCATCCCGTCCCCACCTGGCCTGCTTCTCTAGCTTATTTTACCTGCCTGGTCCCTGTAGGCATTTGTGTCAGCCCCTTCTGGTTTAAGTTATCAGCCCCAGAGCCTTTTTAAAAAAGGCAACAGTCTTTCAAATGTGATGTCATACACAAACCTTTGGGCCTGTCATCCATCGAGCCTTCCATCAGCAAATATGCGTCAGAAAACAAACCCTGCCAAGATGCATGCGAGGGGAGGTTGACTGTCACTTCACTACTGTTCCTGTGGGAAATGGCATCAACTGCAGCAGGGGAGAGGTGAGCAGGACGCTGAGCAGCACTTCCCAGAGGGTGTCCCAGGTACAGTCTCCAGGAAGGCGGGTCATCGTCTCGCTATTGTCTTAGATGTCTGAGTTACAGATCTTTGAGGACCTTGGACTCCAGGACAGGAGGGAGGTAGAGAGAGGAGTCATCCAGACTTGGAAAAGATTCTTTAATTTTACCCGAAGTGAACCTCTTGCTCCTGGGAGTATAAGAATTCATTTCATCAAGCAAAAAAAGCTCAAGTCAGTGATGTTTAATGATGATTATGAGGCCAGATGAAATGGCTCACACCTGTAATCCCAGCACTTTGAGAGACTAAGATGGAAGGATCTCTTCAGGTCAAGAGTTCAAGACCAGCCTGGGCAACATAGGGAGATTCCCCGCTGCTCATCACTACAAAACATTAAGAAAACTAGCTGGGCTTGGTGGCACGTGCCTGTATTCGTAGCTACTCAGGAGGCTGAGGTGGGAGGATCTCTTGAGCTAGGTTTTTGAGGCTGCGATGAGCTATGATGGAGCTACTGCACTCCAGACTGGGTGACAGAGCGAGACCGTATCAGGGTTGGGGGTTTGGGGGAAGCTGGTGGTCATGATGAGAGCAGTCAATGCTCTTTGCATTTCCTTGTGTGCTAGACAGTGTGTTAAGTGCTTTCCCCAGATTATTTCAGTGAATTTTTCACAATAACTCAGTAAAATGGGTACCATAGTTCTCCCTCCCATTTACTAATGAAGACGCCAAGGCCCAGCCAGGATCACCACATGCTCAAGCTCATGTGACTCGTTGCTGGCAGGATCAGGATTTGAACCCAGGCAGTTGGACCCGACCTCCACTGCTACCCTCTCCTGCTTCCTGTGGGTCAAAGCACATCCAGGAAGACAGTCTGTCTGGGTCTGTGTTTGTGACAACAGCCCAGCACTTGGCGTCTTTATGAAACCCTTACTAAATCAAACAAGAAGAACCCATTGGTATTTTGGGACATAGAGAAATACAATATTTACATTTTAAATAAATTAGACCCAGAGACAGTGGTGATTCTCAGAGTAGCTAACAGGAGGTGGGCATGACTTAATATTGTGGGTCTTCCAGCTTGTAGGAGAAAGTTTTGGTTCGGAGCTCACTGTAACACAGTTAAAGCCAAGGTATTCAGAACAGACTCTGCTCAGCATCGTGCGTTGACACAGGAGCCATAAGTAAATTTGATGGTGGAGCAGTTCTTGGCAAGAATTTAACAGCAAATCTTGGAGCAGGTGACGTGGAACTCTGTCCCCAGTGCCCTGTGTCTGCCACTGTGTTGTTCAGATTGGCCTGGACATGTTGGCACGTTTCGCTGGATGGTCTGTGTTGTTGTCATGCCCATACTTGAAATTTATCCCCTCAGAGAAAAGAAATTGGAGTACTGTGTTTTCTCTTTACTCAGGGTTTGCTTTCAGAGTGGTGACATTTGCACTTCATTGTGTATTCTGAAGGGTTGGCAAGTGACAAGTCACCTGTCCTTCCATTTTAGAGATGGAAAATCAAGGTATGAGAGAACTCTGTTGGCTGAGTACAGTGGCTCATGCTTGTAATCCCAGCCCTTTGGGAGGCCAAAGCAGGAGGATCACTTGAGTCCAGGAGTTGGAGACCAGCCTGGCCAACATGGTGAAACCCCGTCTGTACTAAAAATACCAAAATTAGCTGGGTACGGTGGTGCATGCCTGTAATCCCAGCTACTCAGAAGGCTGATATGGGAAGATCACTTGAGCCCAGGAAGTTGTGGCTGCAATGAGCTATGGTGGTGCCACTGCCCTCCAGCTTGGGCAACAAGACAAGACCCTGTCTCAAAAACAAACAAGCAAAAAACAGACACCACAAAAGCCTTGGAAGGCAGAGAGACTGGGCATCATTGGGCACCAAAGCTGGCCAGGCCTGGGAGATGTTTTCTCAGTTTGGTCTGAACCATCGTGGGCAGCAGGTAGTGGTAAACTCCTTTACAGACAAGAAAGTGAGTTTGCATAAAGCATGTCACCTTCTGAAGGTCACCCAGCTGGCAGGTGATGGGGCTGGGAGGCAAAAGTAGGTTTGTTTTCCCTCCAGAAGTTCCTTTCATGTCACACTGAGTCCAGGATTGCTGGAGGTAGATCTTTTAATTTTTTTTTTACTTTTCTCAGCTTTATTGAGGTATAAATGGTAACTGGAAATTATGTGGATTTAAGGTACGCCATGTGATGGGTGTTTTGTTGTTGTTTTTGTTTGAGACAGGGTCTTGCTTTGTCCCCCAGGCTGGAGTGCAGTGGTGTGATCTCAGGTCACTGCAGTGTTGACATCCTGGGCTCAAGTGATCATCCCACCTCAGCTTCCCCAGTAGCTGAGACTACAGGCACGTACCATCATGTCCCGGCTAATTTTTATATTTTCTGTAGAAACGAGGTTTCCCCATGTCATCCAGGCTGGTCCCGAACACCTGGGTTCAAGCAATCTGCTCACCTCGGCCTGCCAAAGTGCTAGGATTACAGGTGTGAGCCACTGCGCCTGGTCACAAATCTCACTTTGAAGAAGAATACTTGCAAACATGTAACCCATTTGCCCCAGATTTTATTGACTAAGGGAAGGATTATCGTTCAGTGATGGTGATGGGGTGGTTTCCCTAGCCAAATGAGAACAGTGACTTCGTGGAGAAACCCTGAGATTTTGATTTTGCTGCCACTGTCACATCTTCCCTCATCATCTCAAGTCTGGGATAGTCCTCTTTAGGACCTGGGTATAAAAGCTCCAAAGAAGCAAACAGGTTGCAAGTGGAAGTTTCTGTGGCCGAGGAACGGTCGTGACACTTCCATGGCCCTCTCACGGCCGCTTCACCTTGAAAGTGCTGCAGTCCTTGGGCTGAATCCAGGTTCTCTTCGCAGTGGCTGCCAGAGGAGCCGATGAAGCACCTGCGTTTGGAGCTATTCAGTGCATCCTGGAATCGGTGTTTGACTTATTTTCTTAGCAGAAGTAGATTTCTATCTAATGTGTCATCAGTGTTCTCTGGGGCTGAGTCATTAGGGAGGTGGGAGGCTGTTCAATTGTTTAGGCCAGACATTGCCTCTGCAGTTTGCCGAAGGCACGGCTTTTGTTTTCTTTGAAAAGGAAAGTGTTGGAGTCCAGTGGACTTTCTTAAGCAGTGTGGAGGTAACTCATGAGCCCTGGGGTTGAGCGAGGAAGGGAAGTACACTCTGTTCAGAACCCTGGGGATGTTCAGAACCCTGGGGGTAAATAACGAAGCTCCTCGGGGACCGGGCCAGCAGAGGAACTGCCTTCCTTGGCTGCCTGCCCACTGGGAGGTATTCCCAGGAACAAAGAAGCTCATCCCCTCTTAGGTTCTCATTGCGCATCAGGTGTTGTGCACAGGACCCCATGGGGGTGTCACATTCTCCTCACAGCTTCAGGAAACCTGTATCATTAAAATTTCCACTTGCAGATGAGAAAACTGAGTCTCAGAAAGGCCGTGTAATTTGTGTGAAGTCACACAGTAGCATTCACGCCATGTCTCCCAGAACCCACAGCCCGTACCATATCCCTGTGGGCAAATCAGAAATGGCTGGCTTGATAAGGGACATCATCCTTGACCTGTTGCCTTCCTGGATGGCAGGGGCCTGGGAGATGAGACTCTATGGAATCTCTCTGTGCAGCCCCCTACCCCATCCCCACCCCCAGGCCCACCTTCCACGTGGGAGGCACTTGTGGAATATTGATGGAAAGATGTCGAAAGAAACATGTTTAACAACATATGGCCCAAAAGCATAACATTGTTTCCAGATAGAGGATGCATGATGCTGCCCTACAGCTTAAGAGTCCCCCAGATAAGGAGTGTCAAATGGAGGGAGAGGTTGAACTTGTTCTACCTGTGACTGTCATGGACTATCCTAGGACTACACACAGACAACTTTGAATTCAGTGGAAAGAGACATGCACTATCGTCACTGTTTCATGATGAGTGGTGGCTGGCCATGGTGGCTCACACCTGTAATCTCAGCATTTTGAGAGACTGAGGCAGGTGGATCACCTGAGGTCAGGAGTTCGAGACCAGCCTGGCCAACATGGCGAAACCCCGTGTCTACTAAAAATACAAAAAAAATTAGCCAGGCTTGGTGGCACATGCCTGTAATCCCAACTACTTATGTGGCTGAGGCAGGAGAATCTCTTGAACCTGGGAGGCAGAGGTTGTGGTAACCTGAGATCATGCCATGGCACTCCAGCCTGGGCAACACAGTGAGACTCTGTCTCAAAAAAAAAAAAAAAAAAAAAGGAGAGGTAGTGAGTTTCTTGTGAGTGGAGGTGTTCAAGCAGAAACTGGGCAGTTACTTGGTGGCTTTGTGAGTCAGGATTCTAATCCAAATGACAGAAAAATCAAACTGGGCTTAATAAAAAATGAAACTTTTTGATGGATGAAAACAGGACATCCAGGAATTGGTGTAACCTTTGGCAGGGTTGCATCCAGAGGTCAGATGAGCGAATGTGGATGTTCTCTTCCTGCTGTTGCTCTCTGTTTTCTTTTCTGTGGTCTTCATTCTTAGGAAGGCTCCCTCTATATGTGATGGATCCTAGCAGCTCCAGGCTTATGTCCTATGAGCTTAGCAATTCTGGTCATGAAGAGAGAGTTTTTCTCCCAGTAGCTCTAACAAGATTCTTGGCATTGACTCTTATCGGCCTGACTTGAGTCTTCTGCCATCCCTGAACCAGTCACTGTGGCCACAGGATGAAATACACTGATTGCAGGGTCAGGGCATATGCCCACCAGTCAGTGGGGGCCTTTGGTCAGCTTCCCCAGACCACTGGGAAGAGATGTGGTTTCTTAAGAAAAAGCAGGATTCCATTAGCTGAAAAAGAGGGGATTCGTCTTGGACAGAGAGAAAAAGAGAGAGATTCACCATGAGGGCCACTGAAAAAGGGTCTTTTAGCATCAAATGAGGAATTGGAGAAGATCACTTTTTCGATTTAAATCCAGGATGTAATGATCACATTTAGATTCTTAGCCAAAAATTGTTTTCTTTTTCATCTTCGTCTTCATCACCATCATCATCATCATCTTCTTCTTCTCCATCATCCTCCTCTTCTTCCCTGGAGAAACTAACTAGAATGGAATCTAGCTGTAGAAATCCCGGTTAATTTCTCAGATGTAGAATCAGACTCTGCAAAGGAAGGAGAATTTCGAATGAAGCCTGACATTTTGTTTGAAGTCCTCTTCTCTGTAATGGGGCATAAAGACAATGTCCCTCAGTCAATGGTCATTCCTAACCTTGGGCTCAAGGATGTAAGCTCAAAGGAGGAAGGAGCTTTTATCTGTTTGTTCCCTGTTGTATCCCCAGTGTCTAGACAGTGCTTGGCATGTAATAGTAAAGGTAGATGGATGGAGGGATGGATGGATGAATGGATGGATGTGGGAGGCAGAATGGGAAGAGCATGGTTTTGCATAAAACACATTTGTCTTTGGAGTTCTGGAAACGCTGGTCTGTGAGTCATCTGGAGCAGAGTGACCACTTGGGGTCAGTGTGAGGTTATTACCAGTAACTTGCACCTGGTGGCCAGGTAGACAAGAGGCTAGGACTGCGAGAACAGTTGGGAGGGACCGGAAGGGATGATCTCCTCCGTCTCTCTTTCACAACCCTCACAGCAAACATCTCTAAGAGTCTGATTAGGTCACCCTGAACATGTGGTATCTTGCGCGTTGAAGCATCTTTGTGGGTTCTTGAAGGCCTGAGATCCTCCAGTGGAGAGTGTTCCTTGGTGTCCCACTTTATAGCCGTTTATGTGGAGTCTTTGCCTTCCATCCACTAAAGGGACCCATATCCTTTGTCTGTCACCATTAGCATCTTTCCTTTATTTACTTCACCATCAGGTTATGAGAACTCATCCTACAGTCTCTTCTAAGCCCCTGTTTCCTTACCTGTAGAATGGGCCTGATGCCTTGAAGGGACATGATGATTACAGTGCAGGAATATTGATAAAGGACCCAGAAGAATGTCTGGCCTGTGGAATGCATCCAACCTGTGGTTACTATTATGATTGGAGCCCAAGGAGAGATTCGAATTGTATTTGGTGCTTTCACAGACAAATTCATTAGAAAGTACTTCCTGGGCCCATATAGTAGACAGAATACAAGCCTTGTGATGGATAGACCTGGGTTCAAATTCTGACTTCACCACTTGTGATCTGTATGACCTTGAACAAATGATTTAATGTGTCTGAGTCCAGTTTCTTCTCGGGAAAAAGGATATCATGATACCTACTTCCTATGGCTGTTGCAAAGCTGCCTTTAACGAATATCTTTGGTCTCTGTGCCTTTCCTCAGACTTTCAGGCCTATTGTGAGAAAGCTGGAAAGATATAGGGTCGTCACGTTGACACGTGTCAGAATAGGGTTGGTTCTGCCACAGTAACAAATGATCGTCAGTCTCGGTCTTTAACAAAATAAAAAGCTTATTTCCTGTTCATATATGTCCAACATAGGTTGCCCAAGGGCAACAGTGGGACCGTTCTGCTCTACACAGTGACTCAGAAATCTAGGTGGACAGAGGCTCCCATCTTGTAGCCACATCATGGCTATCTCACTTAGTGTGGCAGGGGAGGGATGGTGCAGGGTTGCACACCAGCACATTTGTCACTTCCACCTGGAGCTCAGTGGCTCTGAGTCAAAAGCTTGTGCCCTGTTGTGCAGAGGGGGCTGGGAAGTTTGGGGAGCAGGTAGGGTGCATGGTGAGCACCAGTATCTCCGCCACAAGGACCCGCTTGTTGTCTCCATGACATTCCCGTTGTAGGGATTAGAGAAGCTCTGGGCTGGTGACTCCATAGCCGCCAGGTCATTTCCAGCACAGTGCTTTGTGCCAGGGAGTAAAGAAATTTAGGCTTGAGACCCCAGCTTCATAGGTGCTGCTGAGAACGTGAACTGTTTTACCTCTCCCAGATTCTGGGAGGTAGATGTGGTCTTGTAATGCTGACTGCTGAATAGAAAACAGAAGAAGATCGCATTTGATGAGCCACTCTGTTGGGGGTGGCCCAGGCAGGGAAGCACTGTGATACTTTTGCAGTTATCTTCACAGAGTATGTCATGGGGATATGAGTCACCCAGAGAAAAAGTTTTACTGCCTGTTACCCTCTGCAAGGAAAGAAAAGTCACAGATGTCTGCTGCATGCCTGCTGAGGGCAAGAGTGTATGCTTGGCATTTTAACATGCAAGATCTCAGTCGTATCTTCAGTGTCCCTTGGAGAGAAGAGGTTACAGTCTCCATGTTGCTGGTGAAACCATGAGGCTTAGGGGTGTTCAGAGCTGTATAGAAACAATGGCTGCCCCTGTTCATAGGACACAGCCAGTGAAGTGTGGTCCCAGATTCAAGCCCTTTACATTCCATGTTGTTGTTTTAAACTATACCATCTCATCTTTCCATTGTAATGTCCGTGGGGCTTAAGGAAGTAGTAGGGATGTGCCCAGTTCTGTGTGTCAATCAAAGCTGTAAGAATCAGAACCTCGTGTCTTTTACGAAGCTTGAGTTGTGTATTGGCTCATTTAGTCCTCATAACAACGCTGTCATGTAAGAGCTCCTATGGCCACCATTTTTCAGATGTAGAAACTGGGGCCCAGAGAGGTTGAATGACTTACCCAAGGTCACCCAGCAAGTTACTGGCAGACTGGGACAGAATCCTGGCCATCCAGCTCCAAGATCATTCCCCAGACCACTACCCCACACTGTTCATTCACATTTGAGCACAGTCTTCCCTCTGTCCAGGTGTTGGTGTTCACGAATTACTACTTGGCAGGAATGAATAGCTGCGTACGTCTTCCTGGGCGGAGCAAGCCAGCCGTTACCTGAACGAGGCTCTTGGCACTTTACGGGAGTGCTGTTGGGTATGAGAAAGAGACTCAAAGGAAAACAACATTTTGATGCTCATAAAATTTAATGTTCTTTCATTTACTTTCTCTTGAAACTTGGACATAATTTATTGAGCCCATGGTTGAAATATTCAGGAGGTCTCTGTGTGTGACTTCGAAAGGAATATGATTAAAAACACACACCAGCCTCCACTGCTTTCTCAAGACGTTAGAACACGACAAAGAGCCACACAATTTCAGAATTTACATCTTTATGTGAAAGCCTGTGCCTTCCAGCACCTTGCAAAATAAATGGAAAAGCAGCACTTCAGGGTGAAATATTTTCCAGAAAAGTTTCTGAATTGGTGTGCTAGTGTTAGCCTCATGGTACTAAGTAACTTCCTGGGTCCAGCAGCCAATTCTCCGGGATAAGAAGAAGCTGCCCCAGGCCCTGTGCCGGGCTGGCTGCTCTGAAGTCACATCTTCACCACGTTTAAAATCCTGCTCAACATGATGGAGCTCCACTTTATAGCCGAGGAAATGGGAGCAGATGCATGACGGGGCTTGGATGTTAACCTGTTCTCCTGCCGGCTGACCTCTGCCTGCCTCCAGCCTCAGCTTAGTATCACAAGCCCCAGGGCAGGTAGCTGCCTCCCCTTCATGTTTCCAGGGACCTCAGTCTTCCTGCTGTGCCACTGGCCACTTTGTCTGAGAACTATTGGCCACCTAGATCCCCAGGAGATAGGGAGCTCTGTGAGCACAGGGGCAGGGTCCTTGCCACACTGATGCCCAGAGCTCAGTTCAGTACCTGGTACACAGTTGGTCAATAAATGTTTGTTGAATGAATGAAGAAACATGAATGAATGACTGAATAAGCAAATGAATTGGTGCTTCTAGGCCTGTGCAGGGAGGTGCATTTGACCTCTGATATGGTTTGGCTAGGTCCCCACCCAAATCTCATCTTGAATTGTAGCTCCCATCATTCCCACATGTTGTGGGAGGGGCCCGGTGGGAGATAACTGAATCATGGAGGTGGTTCCCCTCTACTGTTCTTGTGGTAGTGAGTCTCATGAGATCTGATGGTTTTATGAGAGGTTTCCTCTTTCTCTTGGCTCTCATTCCCTCTCTTGTCTGCCACCATATAAGACGTGCCTTTCACCTTCTGCCAGATTGTGAGGCCTCCCCAGTCAGGTGGAACTGTGAGTCCATTAAACTTCTTTTTCTTTATAAATTACCCAGTCTTGGGTATGTCTTTATCAGTAGCATGAGAACAGAACTAATACGACCTCACAAAGGGAGAGGGTTTATAAAATAACCGCAGAGCAGAGAGAGATTGTCCAGCATGGTGGTGTAAGAAAGGACTCTGGTTCCAATCCCATGGCCTTTAGTGTTAGCTTTGCCTGGGACTGAACCTCCGTGAGCCTCTGTTTGCTCAATCTGTAGGTGGAACCACTAGCTAGAATATAGAAACCACCAGGGCAAGAGTCTCTCTTGTTTGCTGCTGTATCCACAGTGTTTAAAACAGGGCTTGGCAAATGATAGATGTGGTAGATGCTCAATAGATGTTCGTGGAATGAATGAACGAATGAATCTGAGAATTTTCAGATATCGACGATAAGTTTCTTGAGGAGCCATGGACGGGTCTCGTATGGATAAGTTAACACAAGGATGGGGCTTATTATTGGGTCTGGCGTCCAATACATGCTCAGTAAATGTTTGCTCTTGATGACAGTGGCCTCACTGGATCCTCCTCTTCCTCTTTCTCCTCCTGGGCTGCCTGCCTGGTGGGCTGGAGAAGGCCTTCTGCACTGGGGAGGAGAGGAGGCCAACGCTGCGCTGCCTTCTAACTCCCAGGTCCTGGGAAATCAATAGCCGCCCTCTGCGAGCCAGCCTGTAACCACCGTGCTTTTGAAAGGAGAGGCCAGCAGAGCCTTTTAAAGTAATTCTGGCCCCATTTTCACAGGCCTAGCTGAGCTCTGTGTTTTGTGCTTGTGATGGAACTATAATTATACCCATTGTGTGGCACCAAGTAAACCACCTCATATGCTATGTTTACAGAAAGAAGCCTCTTCCCCCTTTTCCGTTGACCCTCCCGTAATCGATGCAGCAGAAATAAGCCCTGCAAGTGTCTGCTGTTGTCAGTGGCTTTGGCAGTGATCCCGGGTAACACACGTGGAGTTGGGTAAGATCCTGTGCCCTGTGCTAGAGCTGTGAACTGCCCAGGAAGCATTACCATCTGCAGAAGTGCATGCTACACCTTCTTCTGGGGGAGCCTCATGTAAAACATAGAACATGGGTCTGGACGTTAGCTACTGCAGCCATCTCCATGAGACCATGGGCAAGTGTTCTAGTCCCTGTGGGCCTCAGTTTCCTCCCATATAAAATAGGAACAACACCAGCACCTAGTATGATGTCTAAGGCTTCTGTGTGCAGTTGTGCTGGTTGTACACTGCACAACAGCTTATGGCTCTGGGGGGACCCGTGGGAGCTGTATCTAGCTGTGCTCCACTCCCTGAACTCAGGTCTCATGGGGCTGTGGCCGGTCAGGGCGCTCCCTTTTATTGCATGAAAGAGCCTTTATGTCAAACATGATGTACTTGACATGTAGTAAGTGCTCAGAAAACAGTAACTATTGTTGCCACTCATACCGGAGGATGACCTATGGAAGAGGTGGATGAATGGATTGAAGGCATTGGGCAAGGAGATCAACTGAGATTTGAGTGACGTTGTGAAGGGTGGATAGAATTTTAGGATGTGTGCATGGTGGGAAGGTGGGGGTGCAGCCGTATTCTCATTCCATCCATATGGGTCCTTCTCTTGAAATGTTTTCTCCCCTCTCCTCCCACCTCCTCTCCCACCAGTTGCTTTTATGCCATGCCAAGAAAATCAGTGGAAAGCTATTGAAGAACTTTTTTTTAAAGTTTGGATTGTAGACAAATGTGAATGTGGACAGAACAGTAGAATGCACCTCTGTGTGCCCAGCACATAGTCCCGTCAACTTCAGCAGCCACCAACCCAAGCCAATCCCACTCCCCCACCCCCGCCATTCCCAGTATTATTTTGAAGCAAATTGCAGACATCATGCAGTCTAGTTTGTAATTGTTATTGAAGGGTTTTAAGCAGTAAAGGGGTGTGATCCTTTAGAAAGATCATTTGAGCATCAGCTGGTGGCGGGGGCAGCAGGGAGGCGGTGGTGTTTGTCTAGGTGGGAGGGGGCTTCTGAACCTAGGTTTGGCAACAAGGATGGAGGAGCGGGGACAGACCTTGGAGACATGAAGGATGTAGATTCTACAGGACCAGTGGCACTGGACGCTTCTGCTGGTGCCTCTTTGATGGATAATCATGGTAATTAACATTTATGGAGTACTTCATATATGCCAAACCCTGAGTTAAGCACTTCTTTCTTTTGTTATTTAAACCTCACAAAAGCCCTGTGAATTTTGCGTTGTTGTTAATGTAATTTTATGGATGAGAAACTGAGGCCCAGAGAGGTGAAGGTACATTGCCCAAAGCCACATCTAGGAAGTAAGGAATGGTGGGTTTTAATCCAAAACGGCCTGGCTCTGCCCCACCCCCTTCCATACTGCTCTCACAGGACAGGTGTGAATCAGAGAACCCGCTTAAAGACCCTCACAGCTGCATCAGTGCCTCTTGCTTGTTCTCAGAGGAACACACCTTTCAGCAGAGGGCTGGGGCTCAGGGTTTTGTTCTTGCTTTCTTTCCCCTGTCGTTGCTCATTTGTCTCAAACAGCCACCAGGAAGGTGACGGCTGCTATTGTAACATGGTCATTTCTGTGGATTCTGCCTTGGCTTTTGGAGGGCTGTTGGTGTGGGGCAGGAGAGCATCAGTGTCTCCAGGCTGGTAGCAGCTGCTGCTGCTTTGTGAAGCCTCCCTCCCTGGCTTGCCTGTGTATTCTCCAAAAGGCCACGTGTCGGGAGAAGTGATGACCAACATTGGGGACTGAGGCCCGGCAGCTCTGTGGCCGAGCTATGACAGTTACCTAAACCTCTGCTTTTCAGAGG
This sequence comes from Macaca thibetana thibetana, assembly GCF_024542745.1. Lineage (NCBI taxonomy): Eukaryota > Metazoa > Chordata > Mammalia > Primates > Cercopithecidae > Macaca > Macaca thibetana. The sequence continues at coordinate 63,411,055 of NC_065597.1, read as the reverse complement.
CGTCCCCTTACTAATTGATCTGTTGTTAGTGATAGGTGTTTTCCCTCTTTAAAGTGTAATCCCATCCTGATGTGTGTAAGAATTACCTCTCCCCATCTCAGTGTTCTGAGCGCGGAGGGGCTTGTTGCAGAGGCAATCAAGGGAGCGTTTGAAATGTGAAGTTATCACCAGGGTTACTTACAAGCCTCTACTTAGTGGCTCTGCAGACAGAGCCTGCACAGCACTGGCCCGGTGGCACTTCAGGATGATCTGCCCCACAGGTCTCAGCTGAATCTATTGCATGGTAGCTTTATGGTGTGGCATTGAGGAGGATGAGTCCCAAGATTCCAGAGCACCTGGCTCATCAGGGCGAGCCCAAATAACTTCCTGGGGCCAGCCCTCCACACACCTGAACCAAAGCAAAAGGTGGATTGGAATGAAGAAAGAAACAAGAGAGACTCCAAAGATGGTAGACGCAGGACCATGAGCTCTGGAGCCAGACTGACCACCTCCTTCCCTTCCAGACTGCATGACTTGGGACAGTCAAATCACCCTTCTGAGCCTCAGTTTTCCTCATCTATAAAATGGGAGTAAATCTCCACCTCCCAGGCTTGTAATGTGTGCTAATGTGTAAAACACAGAGCGCTGTCAGACCCATAACAGGTGCTCATTCTGTTACATCGTGTCCTCATCATAGCAGGTGCTGGTGACTGCCCGAACTCTTTCATCCCTTTGTACCTCATGAGAAACTTGTACAATAGGTGACAGTATCCTCGTTTGACAAATAAGATACCAGGAATTAGAGCTAGGTGCAGTGGGTCATGCCTGTAATCATAGCCCTTTGGGAGGCAGAGGCAGGAGGCTCGCTTGTGTCCAGGAATTCAAAACCAGCCTGAGAGACATAGCCATATCCTGTCTTTACAAAAGAAAAAAAAAAAATTAGCTGAGCATGGTGGCACATGCCTGTAGTCCCAGCTACTCAGCAGGCTGAGACAGGAGGATCGCTTGAACCCAGGAGGTCGAGGCTGCAGTGAGCCGTGATTGTACCACAGCACTCCAGCCTGGGCCACAGAATAAGACTCCGTCTCTGGAAAACAAAATTTAAAAAATAGGATACCAGGAATCAAAGACGTGTAATTCTTTTTTTTTCTTGAGACAGAATCTTGCTATGTTGCCAGGCTGGAGTGCAGTGGCATGATCTCGGCTCACTCCAACCTCCGCCTCCCAGGTTCAAACGATTCTCCTGCCTCAGCTTCCCGAGTAGCTGGAACAACAGGCCTGCGCCACCAGGCCCAGCTCATTTTTTTGTATTTTTTTAGTATAGACGGTGTTTCACCATGTTGGCCAGGATGGTCTTGATTTCCTGACCTTGTGATCTGCCTGCTTCGGCCTCCCAAAGTGCTGGGATTACAGGCTTGAGCCACCGCGCCCAGCCTGAGACGTGTGATTCTTTATACAAGGTCACCCAGCAGTGAGTAGACAAGGCCCCTGGATTTGACCTCCAGGGGCCTTGTTTTTTCTCCTTGACATGGAACATTTGGAAGTCATGTCTGCCAGTCGCCTGGATTGTCTTCACATTGGGATTTTCGTTTGAAGCAATTCTCTGTGTTGCCTTCACCTGAAGCAAAAACCATCTTGGAGAAGGCTTACCCTAGCTGCTGGGGAGCTCCTAGACTCTTCTCTGGGAGTCTCCTTTGGCGTTGGATTGGCCGAGGTTCTTACTCTCGGTGCCCCTTCCCTTACTGCTAGGTCCCCCTGAGGGGGATGTGGGAGCAGCCAGAGCCTACGTGGTTTTTCCCCTCTGCCTGCTAATGGCAGTCATTCGCTATGGGGTTGACGGCTCCTTTCCCCGGCTCTGTGTGTATGTACGTGTGTGCGTGACAGTGTCCCTTACCTTCGAGATGCCCCCAGCCCTCCGTCCGTGGCTCAGCACCCTTCCAGGTCCTCTGCTTTTCACTGATACCTTGAGATGCCAGCTCAGCATCACAGTGGTGGCGTATGCTGAGAGGGAGGAGAGAGGAGTGTGGCCAAGAACACAGGCTTGGGAATCCAAATCCCGCTTCTGCTGCATACTTCCTGTGTGGCCTTGGGCAAGTTGCACACCCTTTCTGTGCCTCAGTTTTCTTAGCTACAAAATTAGGGACAGTCACACAACTTACCTCCCAGAGGAGTTGTAGGGTTCAGGTGAGTACTGCTTGCAGAGGACATGGAACATTCCTGGTGCGCAGGGAGTGCCCCTGAGTCTGCCCTCCCCGCCCCCCGCCACTGTCACCATCGCCCCTCCGGGAAGACAGCACCCTCATTTTACAGAACACTTCCCCGTTGCTCAGCTTGTTTAAAAGTCTTGTGGCCTCCCAGTAGAGGAGCAGAGAGTGCTGAATTAAAAGCAGGAAGCTTGGTGTGTAGTCGTGGCTCTGTTAGGGAATAAAAGGAACTGGATGGCTTTAGACAGGCCACTTGCCCCACCAAGCCCACGTTTCCTCCACTCTCAAACGGGCGCAGTGTTTCTCTTCGTGGGTTATTTATTTGTGGCCTGAAAGGCCATGTGATAAGAAGAGCATGGGCTTTGGAGCCCTAATAACTGGGATTCAGATCTCACTGTCACTGCCTGGACCCATAGTGCCAAGGTCAAAGAGGTCAATGGCTACTGGAATTGTGTGAGGATTTCCTGTGACTCTGTGTCTGGTGCTAGATCTGGACACCTATTATTTCTTTTCTTTTTCTTTCTTTCTTTCTTTCTTTTTTTTTTGAAATAGAGTTTCGTTCTTCTTGCCCAGGCTGGAGTGCAGTGGTGCGATCTCGGCTCACCGCCACCTCCGCCTCCCAGGTTCAAGCGACTCTTCTGCCTCAGCCTTCTGAGTAGCTGGGATTACAGGCATGTGCCATCATGCCTAGCTAATTTTTTGTATTTTTAGTAGAGATGGGGTTTCTCCATGTTGGTCAGGACACCCATTATTTCAATTAAAATTTCTAGTTTTCTTAGTTTTCAAGGCTGAATGGACACTATAAGACAATGTAGAGGTTGAGCATCCCAAATCCAAAAACTATAAATTCAAGATGTTCCGGAATTTGAAATGTTTTGAGCGCTGACATAATGCTCAAAGGAAATGCTCATTGGAGCATTTTGGATTTCACATTTCAGATTTGGGATGCTTAACCTGTAAGTATAATGAAATACTCCAAAGTCCAAAAATTTCAAAATCCAAAATACTTCTGGTCCCACGCATTTTGGATAAGGGATACTTAACTTGTATATGCAGCTAAAAGAATGACGGGTGTTGTTAGCATTGGTTTTATCCCATTTTTCTTTTCAGCTCTCTTGAATTTTATCCAAACATGGCTGTAGTTTGGCTTTTTTTCATTATTTTTTATCCTTGTTTTTCATAATTATTAATGCAAGAGATTGCTTCAAACACAGCACTTAGAGGTCAATGCTTCTCAAACTATAAGAACCAATTTTCTTTTTAAAAAAGCTTTTAATTCATTGCAGACTGATATTTTTATAAATTACCAAAAAACAATCTAGAAAAGCCCTGAAGCTCCTGTGTTGACAGCAATATGAAATTGTTTGAAACATTTCTAAACGCTTGCTTCCAGTTCCTTTCCTCCTCTGGTCTCATACTGGTAGAAAACAGGTGGCACACCCACACCAGTTTGTGGGCCACCCTGTGCATGTCCCTGTTGTAGACTCACTTGCTGTGTGTGTGTGGCACTTGCCATGTCATTACTGAGGTAGCAACGCTGCATGTGACAGTTACAATTGGCCCTCTGTATCTGTGACTCTGCATCTGTGATTCAACCAGTGGAGGAGTAAAAATGCCAGGCGGGGAGAATGCATCTGTACTGAACGTGTACAGACTTTTTTCCTTGTCTTTATTCCCTAAACAATACGGTATAACAATTGTTTACATAGCACTTACATCATATCAGGGACTGTAAGTAATTTGGAGAAGATCTAGAGTATACAGGAGGAGGGAGGTGTGTAGGTTCTATTGTAGATACTACACCATTTTATAGAAGGGACGTAAGTGTCCGTGGATTTTGGTATCCGTGTGGAGTCCTGGGACCAATCCCCCACAGATAGCGAGGGATGACTGTACCGCCCCCATCCTGTTGTGGGCAGGCGGGGTTCATGCCGTTTTCTTCTGGCTTGTAGCTTTGTTCGCATCAGCGAGAGTTCAGAGGTGGAGAGCTGACAAGTGGAGGAGCTTCTGCGACATCCCCATTTTACAAATGAGGAACAGGGAAACAGTTTTCTATAAGTAGGGAATGGCCCAACTGCTGTTCAAAGCTGAGTCTGTGAAATGCTCCCTTTGTGTTTACCAGTGGCTGTCAGTTCTGACTGATCATTACAGTCAACACGGGCTTTAAAAAGTATTCTTTGAGGTCCTTCCCCTCAGTCTACTGAATCAGAATTTCAGGGGCCAAGACCTAGAAACCCGCATTTTTCAGAAGCCCTTCCAGTGACCAGTGATCAGCTTGGATTGGGAGCCACGGGTCCAAACCATGTCACTTCCCTCTACTCTGCGGTACAAACCAATTGTTCTTAACCACCAAAGAGATTAGCTTCCTACCATATCCAAGATGGAGTGCAAAGAGCACAGATAGTAGGGCCATTAAGGTGTGGGTTCCAATCCCCACTCTGTCATTTCCTTGCCCTGATATTTGAGGCTTACGAGCCAACCTCTCTGCGCCTCATTGGTAAGGAAAGCATGCCTGCCCTGCAGGGGGTTGCAGGAATTATATGAGCTGGTGCACCTAATGCCTGTAAAAGGCCTAACACTTAGTTGGTGCTCTGGAGCATGTGAATGCAAAGTGGACGCTGTCTAGGTTCACTTTTTAACTAGACAGGTGCAATGCCATCATCATAGAAACAGGCTTCAGGCCCCTTCCCACAACCAGAGTAAACAGGGCCGGAAAACGGGTTGTTTTATAAAACTTACAGATTCTAAGGCATCGAAGTGAATAATCTTGGAGAGTTTTGAGTATGTGACCCAAAGAGCCTCAGTTGCTATTGAAATTTGGGGAGTGTCTTGATCGAATTAATCAAGAAGCATCTAATTTGTTAGCCGGAGGAGGGTGAAGCATGATTTACTTGAATGTGATTAGATGGAGGGAACGTTCCGATATGAAACGAAATGCCAGAGGCCTTTTTGAAAAACTTATAATCCTTTCATGATTTGGCAGGTAATTATGATAATTCCAGGTATTTTCATAGACTTAAAAGTTTTTTCACAGCAACATTGTTACTGGAGATCATGTTTCCTGATACTCCAGCTGGAAGGAATTGCTCCATCTACTAAAGCCCCGAAGGCATCATTTTCCAAAGCCCAACTCAAATGTCACCTTCTTGGTGATGCTTTCCCCCATCTTTTAGACCAGGGTTACCAAATAGGCATCATCTTGCTGGTCAACACACTGATTGATCAGTTATGACTGCCTAGGTATCTTCTTGAGGAACGGGCGCAGTGATTGATTAGTGCTGTCTGCCAAGGGAACAGCGGGCAGGGGAGTAGTGGAATCCTGAGATACTTAACCAGTCCCCTTTGATGGGCATTTAGGTGGATCCTAGCCATTTGGAGCTAAGCTTGTATTTTGAGCTCACTTGCAAGTAGAGAGGCAAGATTTCTGCCCAGCCATGATTTGTCAAATCAAAGGTGAGTGATTTAAAAAATTTGATATACAGTGCCAAATAGGCAAGTTACCTAAACTTCTTGAATCTTCTACCTTCTCTCCAGCCCAAAAGATGAAACCCAGATGGTGACGCAAAGTCTTTGCATCTCATTAACTGATAAGTTGTGCACTTTCCAAGCACAAGTTCAGAACCACAACTTCTACTGGCCAGATGGTGTCCTTGGGCCTCTTGGAGAATGAAGGCTTCATTCCTGGTCCTCTGTCCCGTGCTGGGCTGGGTTTGGGGCTGTGTCAGCCCTGGTCAGTGTATCTCCACCTGGCATTTGCTTTTGATTTGTCACTGTGATAGTGTTGTCAAATGGCATCTCCTCCTTAGCTACCTGCAGATTGATTAATTTTCATGAAATACAACTAAGAGTAGAAGGAAGCACATCAGACTCTCAAACTGGTGATGTCAGGACACAAGTGCCTGGTGGGGATATAGGCATTGGATATGGCTTGGGAGGCTGCCTGGCATGTGCCAAGGCTCATTAGAAAAGTGATTCCTGAATGTTAACTCTTGGAGGGGTGGGCCTTCCCTGATACACTGTCTTCTTTCCGAGTCACTCTTTCATAATTTACCAAATGTCAAAGGATGTAAACTGTGTGGCTCTCCTTCCTCCTCCCTAAGATCCCAGCACCGTGCCTGGAAGATGGTTAGCAGCTCTGTGGTGCTCTTGCTTCAGGGCACACTGAGTGCTCCCCACAGCATTTCTAGCTCCTCTGTGTGGCACGTCATGGTCTTTCTCCACCTGGCCCCTGGAGAACTGCTTGTCTGCCACTTCCTGCATGTCCCCTGTCATGATCACCCATGACATAAAACCAGCTCTCATCTACTGGGAACTTATCCTGCCCCAGATGTGCTGCCAAGCCTGCTAAGTGCGGCATCTCCTGCCATCCTCACAGTGGCCTGGTAAAATGGGTGTGGATTTTAATGCCCATTTCACAGACGCACAGCCACAGGCTCGCACCAGAACACACACACAGTCAGTAACTGATCTAGCCCGGGCCCATCTTGCACCAAGGCCTGACGCCTGCACCACCTCTCTCCGCCTCCTCCCTGCCAGCCTCTGGTGCCAGCATTTGCACCTGTAGTTTCCTCCACTGGTCATACCTTTCTCTTCCTTGTCTGCAGGGTGACCTCCTAGAACTCAGCAGGTTTATGGAGCAGAGAAGGCCTGTGAGGGCTGAGTGAGTTAGTGAGACCCACAGACGGAGAAAGGGGATTGGAGAGAAAGGCTGGGGCTGCATCTTGAAGGAGTTTGGATTTTACTCTTAGAGCTGTAGAAGCAATGAAAGTATTAAACAGCAGATGACAATATTAGATGTTACTTTGGGGAGATCATTGTGCCTGCTTGGAGGAGAATGGATTGGAGGGCACCTGTTCTCTCTCTGTCCTATTTTCTGTGGCTGTTGAAAAATAAGAAGGTCAGATGAGAACCCATAAGTGCCCTCAGAGCCTAATAAAAATTTCAAGAGGCAGTGGTTGTGCAACCTACTTTTATTTTTGTGATAACAGGAACTATTTGTGATTTCACATTCTCTCTTCTGAGGCTCTTTCTGAGTCCTGAATTTATTTCTAGTTATACTGGAGTTTGGAAATAGTTATTTGAGGAACAGTAAGCTCAGTATGGTTTACGTAAGATGAAAGCTGTTTATACCAATGGCTGCAGGTAGGGATATGTAATATAAAAACTCAGAGTTTCAGAGCTTAGCTTAGTAACAATGAACATTGTAGTTTTAATGGTTTCTGGAAATTATTTTTATCAACTTTTGTCTCTTAAATTGCATCGGATTTTTCCTTTTCATTCCCCAGTGAAATGAAAGATTTGCCTGATGTGGTCAAGTTCTGCTCTTCTGGCTGCAAAAGAGAACCAGGGTTTTGACAGCTTATGGTAAACACCACTTGGAGCTGGGACGTTTCGATGTTTTCTGCATTTATGGAAAATTGCAGTAACACTCTGGCTCCCACTGCAAAACAAAACAGAAACAAAACATAAAACCCTGCTTTGCTTTGAAAATGGCAGTGGCATTTATTTAAGGCTCACATTTTGTGGGGGCACATTGGCAGGTATTTAGCAGTAATATCAGCAGCTGTGGATTTCCAGCTTGCTGCGTGGTGAATGGATTCACAGCCCGGAGGAAGCTCGTGGAGGGTTTATATGATTTCTGTGTGTGTGGGGCACACAGGTATTATCAGCAATACTGTATTTGTTTGTTAAAGGCCAAAAGACGATCGACTCAAGCTTTTCTTATCCAAAAGGAATAAGGCAACAAAGGAATATTAATTTTACATCTGTACAAAGAAAAAATCTGTCAGAAAGGTTCAGTGACTTATTCTGCCTTTGTTAATTGCATGGTTCTTGCAGTATCTTTTGTGTTATTTTCACTTACTATTTCACACTGGTTTGAAAGCCTCTGTACCTCAGGGACAGAAGGGGGTACCTTTGGAGGGGAACTCACAGAGCAAGTTAATGGAAGCCTGATATATTTCATGTTGATTGCACAATGGCTCCCTTGTATTTCAGATGAAGAATTTTAATTCTTTATAAAGGGTCTACGTGGCTTCTCTCACTGATGAATGGGAGCTCAAATAAGGAAAAGTAGAAAGAATGAGAAGGAAACATACGCCACATACCCCTTTGGCTATCATTCATATCTTGGTGGATTTTCTTCTGTGACTTACCCTTCATACAACAACAACAACAAAAAAGGAGGGCTCCCTTTTATTCCTCCTGAGATAAGACACACATTAGTGACCCCTGTTTTTTCACAAAGCTTTTCCCTGTGTCCCTCCTTTATTCTGACAGTGTCTTGTATAGCTCATGTAAAGTACTTCTTGCAAATGGCCTGGTATTGTTTTTATACTGCATACAGTGTAGTTAGTGCATAGGTGAGGCCTGGGGCATTGGAGGGGTGATCTCCTGGGAAGGGCAGGGAGCTAAGGGCCTAGGTAAGGATCTGCCTGACCTGGCATTCTGGGGATTTCTCTTAAAACATGCTTGCAAGATTCTTCCTTCAGGGTTCTTGGAGAATATAGCAGGATTACGTCTCACATTTCTCTAAAATGCTTAAGTAAATTATAGTTAAATAGTCTGTACCTTAACTATAGACTGTCTATAGCCACCTCCAGTGTTATTTATTGGGGATCAGCTGAGAATATCGAATAACTCAATTTGGAAAAATTTAGCAGCTCACAGCAGGCCCAGATGGGTTGCTTGTGGGCAGAGTGGATTGGTAGGACCGCAGTGTATAGCCAGGGCTCCGGCGTCAGTTTCTTGTTAGATGTTTGGCCTTGGGCGAGCTCACTATATTCCTGAGACACCGTTTCTTTTTTTGTAAGGTGGGAATAATAACATCCACCTCAGAGAGACAGTGTGATGAAGCTGCAAAGAGCGCTCTGGGAGGATTTAGCCTGACAGGGAACAAACAGTGACTTCAGGGTAGCTGCACTGCTGTGATTTCATCTGTCACCATTGTTGTCACTATCCTTGATAAAGCTCTGGTTCTGTTTTCTTGATTTTCTGAGCCAAGGACCTGATAAACCAAATGGTCAGTTATTCTCGTGCCGTTAGCAAAATTCTTGACAAGTATAAGTCAGCTGCGGAAGAAAGCCTTTACTAGATAGAACAGCATTCATTTATTAAGAATCAGGCTGGGTGCGGTGGCTCACGCCTGTAATCCCAGCACTTTGGGAGGCCGAGGCGGGTGGATCACTTGAGGTCAGGAGTTCAAGACCAGCCTGGCCAACATGGTGAAACCCTGTCTCTACTAAAAATACAGGGCGTGGTGGTACATGCCTGTAATCCCAGCTCTTGGGATGCTGAGGCAGGAGAACTGCATGAACCTGGGAGGCAGAGGTTGCAGTGAGCTGAGATCGTGTCACTGTACTCCAGCCTGGGTGACAGAGCAAGACCTTACTTAAAAGAAAAAGAAAAAAAAAAGAGAAAAAAAAGCCCAAGGTCCAAACATGATCTGATACTATCTTATTTGGACCATAACTTCACACTGTTGACTCTGAAGCGTCAGTGTGAAGCAGGTCAAAACACATTGAGCTTACAGGTGGATTGCATGGTTCACAGGTAAGCGGTGTCATTGACTCCAGCCCCAACAGCCTACGGATGTTTCGCTGACAGGTGTCAGGAAGGAGAGTCCAGAGAAGGCGGGATCGGTCCCTGGGGAATGTCCGCCTCTAAGTCCCACCTTTCGGTGCTTGTGTTCCAGGTGGCAGAGATGCATGGTGAGCTGATTGAGTTCAACGAGCGCCTGCACAGGGCCCTGGTGGCCAAGGAAGCCCTCGTGTCCCAGATGAGGCAGGAGCTCATCGATCTCCGGGGACCGGTGAGTGTTCCCCCAACCCTTTGTGTCCGTCCAGCTTCTGCTGCCCACAGCCCGGGAGAAAAGCATAGAGACTAACAGAGCAAGCAACCATGTATCCACCGGCCAGATTTGCCCACATTCACCTCTGCCACATTTGCTATTTATTTTTTATGGGGATGGGGTAGAATAAGTAAAATGTTACAAGTTCTGTTGAAGCAACATTTCATGCTTCTCTTTCTAGTCATCTATAGTTAAAATTGGCATATAGTTCCGCCACCCATGTTTCCATACTTCCCTGCATGGATAAATTTCCATGAGCAGTAAACACTCTTGGTTTTGTGTTCTTAACTTTTACCTCCATGACATTACTTTTGTATGTATCTGTTTGCCACTTTTCTTTGCTTATTTGTTTTTAATTCAATATTGTGGTTTGAGGAGTAATCCACATACATCAGGTACAAGGCTTTTCAACCACAGCACTGCTGATATTTTGGATCATGTAATTCTTTATTGTGGGGGTTGTTCTGAGCATTATGGGATGTTTAGCAGCATCCCTGGGTTCCACCTATTAGAGGCCAGTGGCTTCACCTCGCCAGGTTTTGACAACCACAGATGTCTCCAGATATCGTCACATGTCCTCCGGATTTCAGAACCTGGTAGAATCACCCCTGGTTGAGATCCGCTGATCTAGATCACTTGCTTGCTTGGCTCTGTAGTTCTCTGTTGAATGAAATACCACAATATTTTTGGTTCAGTTGTGTCTTTGTAAACATTTAGGATGTCTCCACTATTTTGCTATTACGAACCACAACGCTGTGAGCATCTAACACTTGTCCTTTTGTGCAGACATATAATAGCTTCCTCATTTTACAACTTCTTTATTATGTAAAATGCCCACATTTAGGCAGGCTGTGTCATGCACACTTGTATCTCCTTTGTCAGGGTGGACAGTTATCTGTCATGGCCAATTGTGTTTCAGGTTATCTATGTCCGTTTCCTCCTTCTATATCATTTCAATCAAATTCTGGGTATTATTTCATGTACAGACATCTTTGTGTTTATCTCTAAAAATACGAAAAAAATAAATACAATATCCTTATCACCCCCATTACCAGTAATCCCTTTATGTCATCACAGTCAGTGTTCAAATTTCCAATTGCCTCATACCTTTGAATAGCTTTTTTGATTCAGGATCCACGTGAGATCCATGCATTGTGATTGGTTAATATGTGTCTATGTTGCTTTTCCTTTAAATTTTAAGAATTAGGGTAAAATATACCTAACATAACTTTTACCATTTTCACCATCATTAAGTGTACAGTTGAGTGGCATTAAGTATGTTCACACAGTGTGAGGCCATCGCTACCACCCCTCTCCAGAACTGTTCCATCTTCCCCGACTGAAACTGTCCCCGTTAAACACTCAGTCCCTGCTCCCGACTCCCCCAGCCCTTGGCGACCATTCTACTTTGTTTGCCTACGAATCCACTACTGTCTTAGGTTTCTTTTCTTCAGCAGAGTCTTCTCTCATCTCTCTCTCTCCCCTTCTCTCTCGTAATTTGTTTACTGAAGACACTGGATTTGCCTTACAGAGGTTTACACCACCTCAGTTTTGCTGCTGGTATCTCTGTCGTGCGATTCGATATGCTGCTTCATTTCCTGTATTTCCTTCTATTACAGGCTTGGATTCAGGTTTAATTTTGCTGATGATATGACTCTGTTGTTGGGCGGTGCTTTCTGTCGGGAGATGCATATGTTTGCTACCTTTTTGTGATATTAGCAGCCATCTGTTATCACTTCCTGGGTCCATTACACAAACCTTTCTTTAAGGTCAGTACCTAAGTATGAAATTGCAGAGTTTTAGTGTATGGCATCTTAACCTTTACTGAGATTCACCATTTTATAAAGTAAAAGAACCTATTTATTATCCCTCTGTTTGTGTGCAAAAGTTCCTGCTGACACTGTTACATCCCTGCTGTGATATTTTATATATTTGTGTTTTCATCTGCTGTTCTGGCCCATAACTCCCACCGCCCTTGTTGTAAGGTTGGAGGCACTTTAGGCCTCAGAAGACAGAATCTCTCTGACCTTCTCCTGCCCTCTTTTCACCTCTTCCTTTTCCTACCCAAGGCAGGACTCTACTCTTCCCCTGCTTTCCGTAAAGGAATTGACCCACATTGTCTGTTTGTAGGTCGCAAGACCCCCATTTCAGAAGGGGTCCAGCGCCACCCCCGGGAGGAAAGAGTACTGCACAGAGAAGCCAGGAAGGATCTGGACAGACAGGCGCTGCAGGGTCTCCCCACTCAGTCTGTTAGTCTTAGACCCTACCCTTTTTATCCAATCACATCGCTAATCTTGATTATCCAGTGATGTCTCCATAAAAGGCCCAGGAAGACGAGATTCAGGGAGCTTCCAGGTAGCTAAACAGGTGGAGGTTACTGGAGGTTGATACACGGGGAGAGCATGGAAGCTCCACACCGCTTCCCATACCTTGGCCTATGCATGTCTTCACTGTATGCTTCGTAATATCCTTTATAATAAACCAGAAACTGTGTTTCTCTGAGTTCTGTGAGCTGCTCTAGCAAATTAATGGAACCCAAGAAGGGGATGGTGAGATCCGCATTTTATCGCTAGTGAGTCAGAAGCACAAGTCAAACAACCTGGGGCTTGTGGTTGACATCAGAAGTGAGGAGCGGTCTTGTGGGACTGAGCCTCACCCTGTGGGATCCGATGCTACCTCTGGGTAGATGTGTCAGAATTGAATCAGAGGACGCCCAGCTGGTATCCGCTGCAGAACTGATTGTTTGGTGGTAGGGAGAAACCCCCACACATTTCGTCCCAAGAAGTCGTCTTTGTTGATGGTTGCGGAGTGACAGCAGAAGGAAGACGGTTTGTGTTTTCCCACTCGTACCTACCAATGCCTTTTTGCATGAGATGGCTTTAACTTGTGTTTCCCTGACCACAGATGAGGTTGCCCATCTTTTCATTTGCCTGTTCCCCATTCTGGGTTGCACATCTGACTTCTCACAGCCTTTGTCCATTTTTCTACTGCACAGTATTTGACTTTCTTGCTTTCTCACTGTTTTTGTATCTCCTTTGCAGTTACATGTATTTTACATATCCCCTTCTAGCCTATGACTTAATCTTTCACTTTAAATAAAAGTAGAAAATTTAAAACATATGTAAAAGCACAGGGAATTATGTAACAAAAACCCATGTCCCTGTCACTCAGCCTCAGTAATAATCAACTCAAGGTCATTCTCGCTTTGCTCATACTCTGCTCATTACTTCTCAACTCAGATTATTTGGATGTATATCCAAGCCATCTTACACTTTCATTCATAAATACCCAATATTTACTGCTAAAATATATTCACAATACCATCATCACACCTTTTTTTATTTTATTTATTTTTTTGAGACTGAATCGTGCTCTATTGCCCAGGCTGGAGTGCAGTGGCGCGACCTCAGCTCAATGCAACCTCTGCCTCCCAGGTTCAAGCAATTCTCATGCCTTAGCCTCCCGAGTAGCTGGGATTACAGGTGCCCGCCATCACGCCTGGCTAATTTTTGTATTTTTGTTAGAGACAGGGTTTCACCATTTTGGTCAGGCTGGTCTCGAACTCCTGACCTCAAGTGATCTGCACACCTTTGCCTCCCAAAGTGCTGGGATCACAGGTGTGAGCCACTGCACCTGGCCTCACGCCTATTTTTAACAGTAATTTCATGATATTATGAAATACCCAGTCAGTGTTCAATATTCTCCAGTTAGCTCAAAAGAGTTTTCCATGTCTTTGTGTTGATCAGGATCCTGATAAAGTTCATATAGTGCAGTTGGTTGGTGCCCCTCTTCAGGCTCTTTTAATTTGTAGATTCCATTGCTATGTCTCTTTTTTTTCCCTTGTCTTTTTTGTCGTTATTGTGGAAGATACTTGGATCCTTGAACTGTAGGTTTTCCCAGGTAGGATTTTGCTAATTGTAATCCTATGGTGATGTTTGTCATATTCCTCTGTCCCTTACCTTTCCTTTAAATTGGTCATTCACTCTGGAGGCTTGACGAGCTTCAGGTTTGGTTTTTTTGCCACAGTGGTGTCACAGGTGGTGGTGTGTGTTTCCATCAGGAGGCTCATAAATGTTGGTGTAGGAAAGCACTATTTGAGGAGCCAGTTCACACTGGACCCCATCTGTTTCAGTGGGGCCAGTGTGCAAATGTAATCCCCATCCGCCACCCCCCACCATATTGAAAGCCTAATAGTGTAGTCCCTGACTGAGTTTGCTTCCCTAATTTCTGACACTCCAAGACTTTGTACATGTTTTTGTGGATTTCTTTAATTAGATAGTTAGGAGTTTCCTTAAGGGGAAACATACTTAGGAAGGACCTGTTGTATACTAAGAACCCTTTCAGGGAGGTAATATCATCTCCATTTTGCAGGTTTACTGAGGTTCAGAGAAGGCTCCAGTAATTCTGTGAGTGTGTATGTAATAGAGCCTGGATTCAGACTCAGGTTTAATTTCAAAGCCCATTTTCTTCAAGCTATACCAGCTCTAGAGAATTGCAGGAACAGGTATGGGAGAGGGAGCCCCTTGTGTTACCCATTTCCCCCAGCCAAGGTTCCAGCATCCCTGCAGTGGCCCTGCCACCTGTGTTGCACATTAGAGACTTGGCAACATCTAATCTGCCTCCTCTGAGAAAGGACAATGGGGTGTGGGGATGGAGGCCTGGCCCTGACCTGTCTCCCCGTGTGAGTGGGGTAGGTCTTGAAGGTGGGCCAGCCTCTCCCTTGTCCCTGCCCAACACCAAGGGTCCCAGCCTACTCCAAGGCTAGCCTTGCAAGAGGGGCTCAGTGGGCAACCAGGAACCAGACAGTGGTCCCGTTTCTTAGGACAGGTTCAGTTTGACCCTGTGAGTGTCAGGTAGTAAATGGTAGGTGACTATTGTCACTGCAGATAAATTTTTGGAGAGCAACATCAGTGTATCATTCTCATTGTGAATAATAAAGATGCCCAATTAACCAGTACAAATGAATAACTGCTGGTATTAATAGCTAATATTTGTTAATTGTTATCAGCCAAAAATTTGGCTTCCCTCTTGAATGTTAGTAATTCATTTAATCCTCATGTGGCCTCAGAGTAATTACTATTTTGATGCCCATTTTGCAGAAGACAAAGCTGAGACTCAGAAACGATGTAACTCTCCCAACATCCTACACTGAGAAGTGGCAGTTCTGGATCTGACTTAAAAAATTAAATTTTGTTTTTTTTTTAAATTTATTTTTTTCTTAAACTTTTTTTCATATTGTACAATAGGATATACTAATGGTAATATTTTTGCTTTTAACAGTTGGGAAGTATCAAAATTTTTGGATTCATGACAGACCTTGGCATCCCCATGCTAAAAAGTTAAGTAGTAAAAAGAGTAAAATAAATCTCTTCCTGTCTCTGACCCCCTGATTTTCCTACCCAGAAGCAGTAACTGTTAGCAGTCTTGGGTTTCTCTTTGCAGATATGAGTGACGCCTCAGCATGCTATTTTCACGTGCCTATACATGTTAATAATGAGTAGCCTGCTGAATGCATTCTTCTGTGTCCTACCTTTCCTCATTTAACAGTATGCTTTAAAGATCTTTTAATTTTACGTCACGAGTAGAACTGTCGTTCATTTTAAGAACTGTGTCTTGTTCCCTGGGGAAAACCATAATGGATTTCCCCAGGCCCCTGTTGGATGTTGCATGGTTTCCCGTTTTTGTTTTTACAGTAACGTTGGGCTAGCATCCTGGGTGGAAATCCTCATTGTAGATGAAATCCTGCCTTTAGACTGGAAGGCTGGCTGGCAGTGCACAGAGCTCAGTTAGACTGGGTGAAAACCCGGAGATCTTGCCCTGCAGGACTCTCGGGGCTTTGGAAAGGATGACCACCTCCTCCCAGCCTCCTCCACCTGCTGCAGGAATATCGCTTTTGAGGCCCATAATCCTTTCGGAGATCACGATGTAGTTCCAACAACGTGTTGGGCATACAAACGAAGTATTTTCCTCTTTTATGAGTTTGACAACTGAGTTGCAGAAGGATTTTGGTCGCTGCATCCCCGCCCCACCCCGCCCCACCAATGTCTCCTCGTGCTCCCCCAGGGTGCTGGACCTCCTGCCCTGTGCTGCCTCCCACTCAGGGCCTTCGCTCCTGGCGTTCCCTCGCCTGGAACACTGCTCAGTGCCAGAGCTGCATATCAGCTCCACGCTTCCTCAGGAACCCTCCCTGGCGCCCTGACAAGGTCAGATTTTCCATGTCGACTATGATGCCGACATGTGTCTCTCCCTTCCTGTCTTAATGTAATGTTACATTGATTTATCACTGATCAGTGTTATCTCTCCCGCGTCCACAAGGGCAAGTTTTTGTTTCTTTCTGCTCCCTTTGGGTTTCAGTGATTCACACGGTAGGTGTTCAGTAAATGTGGGTCGACTCATTGAGTGAATGAGTGAATGAATGAATGTCACCACTAGGCCCCCAGGCCATGCCAGCCCACCTCTCCTCTGTGCTATGCTCCTTCTGCCTAAGTCTGATGCCCTCCAGGACAGAGACAGTCATTTACACAGAGGCAGTTCTCATGGCATCAGATCCTTTCCTCCGGCAGGCTGTGATGGCCAGAAGCGAGGAGCAAGTAAAACGGTCATTAAAGGCCTGAAGACTGTCAGAAGAGCTCGCCGTTTGGACCGGAGTCCCCAGGGGATACCCCATTATTGCCTCAGGCCTGCTTTGGTTATCTCCCCAGAGTCAGACAGCCAGGGCAGAAGGAAGAAGGCTGTTTCCAGCTCAGTTTTCCTCCTGGAGTTGTCTTTTGCTTTTTTTTTTTCTGGCTCTTCACTGTGAGAGACATGTGTTACGGGAATCTCAGCCACTTCTCTCTTCCTTTCCATGGGGCCTGGATCCCTGACCACACTGCATTATAATGGCTTCCTCCCAGACCCCAGGGTGTTCGAGTGACTAAGGGTCAGGACTGTCTGCATTAGGTGGAAACCCAAATCTCCTCTTCTGTCTGCTGGGAATAAACATGTTGCTGACCGTAGCGCGAGGTTCTGTGAGGTTCTGCCAGTGAAACAGTGCTCTCTGTGCTGGCCCTCATGACCCATTTCCGACTCCGATCCCCCGTGCCTAGCACCATGCCCAGCATGTAGTAGGTGCTCAGTAAATGTTTGCTACATGATGAGTTCATTTTCATACAGAGAGGCTGAGCGCATAGACCAAATGAGAATTCAGAAAACAGACAAGCAGGGTTAGTGTCCTTTCAGTGGTATCTTTTTCTGACACAGGTTGAGTAGCTCTCTTCTGAAATGTTTGGGACCACAAGTGTTTCAGATTTCTTTGCATTTTGGAATATTTGCATTAAACTTGTGGGTTGAGCATCCCTAATCCAAAAGTCTGAAATCTGAAGTGCTCCAAAATCTAAAATTCTTTGGGTGCCAACAGGATGCTCAAATGCTCATTGGAACATTTTGGATTTCAGATTTTAGGATTAGGAGTGCTTAACTTGTATCACTATATATACTTTACTTTTTTTTAGAGACAGGGTCTTGCTCTCTTGCCCAGGCTGGAGTGCAGTGGCACCATCATAGCTCACTGTAACCTCAAACTCCTGGACTCAAGCAGTCCTCCTGCCTCAGTCTCTGGAGTAGCTAGGACTACAGGTGTGTGCCACCAAGCCTGGCTAATTATTTTATTTTATTTTTTTTAGAGGCAGGATCTCACTGCATTGTGCAGGCTGGTATTGAACACCTGGCATCAAGTGTTTCTCCTGCTTTGGCCTCCCAAACTGCTGGGATTACAGGCGTGAGCCACCAAACTTGGCCTGTGTATCCTTTTAAGCTAAGACACTTATTTTTAAGGAAAAGGAGTTTGGGATTAAGGACTGAATTTGTCTCTCTTTTTTTTTTTTTTTTTTTTTTTACTGTGAGTATTTTTAGGACTCTTATTATGTTTTTCCCCTTTGGTATAAGATGTGAATGAATGCTGGAGATTTTTACCTTTTAGCAGGATTTGATTATAGTCTGGGAGAACAGCTCCTAGTTTGAATAATAAATGGAGACAGGGAAATAGAACATTGTAAGACTGCAAGTTGTAGAGGTCAATTAAAGGCACAGCGTGGTGAAAGCTAAAGGTGAAGCCACTCATTAAATGCAATTTGTTCCCATGGCGGATGCAAACACGAGCTCACTTTATATAATGGACATTGGATTCCTCTTTTTTTCAGCCTCTTTGGCAAGGCTCTGTTTCTCTGTCCCTAGTCCCGTTTCTGATCATCTCCACTTAAGCAGAAAAGATGGTCTGGCTTGGTATGACTTACTGCCTGTGGAACCACTGCCCTGACTCCAAGCATCCATGCTGTCGGCTCCTTCCCCCGACCCCCACTCTCTCACTCGTCCCCTCCCTTGTCTGTACCACCCTTTGGTAGAGTTTTGCTGTGTGTTTGTTGTGCATTTTTTTCCCTTGCACCCTCTAGACAGTCCTTATAATTTTCTGGTTAGGCTCATTTTTCAGCTGAGCAAATGAGGTACAGAGAGGTTGTGTGGCTCACCCAAAGGCACACAGCTTCTTGGCAGCACCTGAATGTAAACCCAGGACTCTGTTGTTCCATACCACCACACTGCTTACTCTTTTATATTATGTTTTCCAATTTCAAGCAAAATTTGGTGTCTGTTGTGCTCCAGGCACAGCACTCTGGATGGATTTAAACAGTCAGATGCTTCTGTGGTGAAGCTCTCAAACATGCCCATTCTTGATCTGCAAAGTGGATCTCTCCCTTTCTTACCTCTTCTTCTCACTTCATGCATCAGGAGTTGCGTGTGTGTGTGTGTATGTGTGTGTTTAGCATACTCATGACATGGTGTTTATGTCAGAAAGGCTCTTCAGAGGCCGGGCACGGTGTCTCACACCTGTAATCCCAGCACTGTGGGAGGCCGAGGCAGGTGGATCACTTGAGGTCAGGAGTTCGAGACTGGCCTAGCCAACATGGTGAAACTCCGTCTCTACTAAAAATACAAAAATTAGCCATGCATGGTGGTGTGTGCCTCTACTCACAGCTACTCGGGAGGCTGAGTCAGGAGAATCACCCTTGAACCCGGACAGTAGAGGTTGCATTGAGCCGAGATCACGCTGCTACACGCTCCAGCCTGGGTGACAGAGCAAGACTCCACCTCAAAAAAAAAAAAAAAAAAAAAAAAAAGCTCTTTGGAAACTTGTAATCTAGAGAAGGCAGAGTTTCCCGAAAGCAGAACAGTGATTGAATGGGGGGTTTGCATAGTTGCTTCATGTATTTTTTAAAAAGGAACTGGGGTTCTGTGATGCAATAAGCCTGAAAAATGTTGGATTAAAGATAGTTTGATGGTCTTCTACACTGTGGAATTTCCCTCAAGGGTCACACACCAGGGTGCTCCATGACTCTCCAAAAGGGATGGGCTAGGTATAGTAGCATTTCCCAAAATTATTTCCCCAAGGAACACTATTGCAGTCATTATTTCGCAGAATTATTTCCCTGAGGAACATCTTCTCTTAGAAGATGGTCATGGAACTATTTTCCGAAGAGTGCATTTGGGAAAGGTAGCGCCATTGAGTGTCATGTTTTTTATTGATGTACTAGCTAGCCGGGAGCTCATCAGAGCCTGCCTTATCTCATGAGCCTGCCCTGGCATGGAGTCTGCAGGGCCTGGAGGAGAGGAGGTGACATAGCGTGGCTGTGGGGTGCAGTGGGCCTGCCTGTGTTGAGTCCCAGGTCCAGCTGGCCTCCCACCCACTCACCAGCCTGGTCAGGGTTTGATCTGAACAGCCCTGCCTTTCCCAGGCACTTTGGGTCTCTGCCACCTGGGCTGTCTCTTACCTTCTGCATTTTCTCCCACTCTCTCCGTTTCTCCTCCTGTTTTTGTATCTTTGTTTCTTCTTTGGTCTCTGTGTGCTTCTCTTTTTGTTGTTCTTTTGTGTCTGCCTTTCTCTCACTCCCTTTCTCTCCTTTTGTTTCTCTCTCTGCTTCTTTGTATTTGTCTCTCTCTCTCTCTCTCTCTCATTTCCTCTGTCTCTCCCCCCGCCTGATCTATCTTTCTCTGTGTTTGCAACTCTCTCCCTCTCCCTTCCCTTCTGCTCTCCCATTGTCTCCAGTTTAATAAACATTTACATTGCTGTATTTTGCCATGATAATTGCTATTCATTGCAATTGCCTGAAAAACTACAAAGCCTTTCCATCTCCCCTTCATCATCCAAGCCTTGTGTGTTTTGTGAGGGTCCCTGTGGGGTGGGCCATTGCCTGCCTTCCACCGTATGGCTGGCCCCTGATGAGTGTTTCTGGAGCATTTTGTGCTGTGGCGCTTGCCACTCTGCAGTACCACTTGGTGTTGACTTTTCCATTTTCCCCTGTGGACCAGGAGCTTCCCTGAGACAGAGACTGTTGTCCTCATTTTCCTACCCTCAGAGCCTGGAACACGTAGTCACTCAGGGAGCACATGACGTATACATCTGAGTGTGCACCTGGAGGATCTCTGGCAACGCTCTGTTCACTAGCACGTTCGATTATCGAGAAAGCTGCCTTCCCGTCCTGCTCGATAACACCCCATGTGGGTCCTCGCTGTGAGCCGTCTGTGTTTCCTGGGGCACCTTGTTTCCTCTGAGATGACTGAGCTGATGGGAGAGAAAGATGAGTAATTTCACATCCAGGGATGAGATAGATGGAAAAACCCCATCCCAAGTTTTGTAATAAGTTTCACTTTAAAATAAAATGCTCCCTGGGACTTTCTTGGTATCTTTAAAACCTTCGGAGGGAGTGATCTCATTTGAAGGCTGATGCTATTTAAGTATGGAAGCTTAATAAGAAATCTATTTTTCTGCCGGGTGGCGCTTGCCGCATAGCTAATGATCAAGTACCAAATTGTCTGCTGCCCCGCGGCAACGTTAAACTTCGTGTTCCAAATTATAAGAGGCTTTTTAACTCAGCGGTTGGACATCCCTGTTTTAATCGTCCGCCGTCTTGAAGGAGATTATTTTTAAAAGTGCCATTTAAGAGGGGCTACTAAAAATATATCTCACATAGAGGCTTAACTCAGAAATATTAGTCTTTGACACAAAATCATTTGGAAAAATGCTGTGGAACCCACTTTAAACCTCTCAGATCCAGAGAAGAAAAGCCTGTCTTTGGGCCTAGCTGTGTTTTCCTTCCCATGGCCAAATACCCCAAGTGATCACATGCTCCTTGCTGTTCATGCAGGTACCTCTTGCACCTGGGGGGAGTTGGAAGTATTAAACTCACCGATCTTTCTTTTCTGATGCTCCTGTGTGAAACTCTCATCCTTTACCTGGCTTGCTCATCACCATGGGTCGTCAGTTTTCCCTGGGGACCCGTGACGGTCTGGACTCTAGGGTTTGAGTGGATAGAGTCTGGTTATCCAAGGCATCCAGGTGTGGAACTTTACACTTCCCTGAAGATCAGAGTTTCGTGTCTGTGGGCAGATGCAGTATATGAAAGCTTAACTTTAAAGTTGGTCCTGTGTTGATTCAAACAGAAAGCATTGTCAAGGTGCAAAATGATCAAGATTTAGAAACTTGGTACTATGTAACGACTTCAGCTGTGAGTCGAGGGAGGCATTTTCCACACTGGATTACGTTGCCTGTCAGTCACTTGTGTTTTGTGAGGCAGACTACGGAGATGTAGTGGATATGGAAAATACAGTCTCTGCCTTTGAAAAGGTCAAAGCCCAGAGTATATTTCGTGTGACTTGTGTCTCTCTGGCTTCACTTCATGGGGGTTTGGCATGGAGACAGAGGTCCTGCTTGGAGAATGCTGAGGTCTTGCCTGCTGTGGATCCTGAAGGAGTAGAAGCCGGGATCGGAAGGCAGCTTTTGACCCCTCCGCCGCACCTGTCCTCTCTTCTCTTCTCCAGCATATGTTTGTGAACGCGTGGTTTGAGTTTGCCACTCACAGCCTCACCTGCAGGAGAAGTGATGGGCAGTGACCACCAGGATGCTCCTGGGGCTCACATGCCCCCTGTTCTCATTTTAATTACCACCCAGTCCTTCTTGAAATGGTCTCTTTGTTCTTTGAATTTCATCTGAACCAGGTGCTCAGATTTGGATTCATCAAAATCCTGAGCTCATGACCCACATTCGTTATTGGTGCAAGAAGGCCTGCTCTTATTGAATACAAGTAAGCGTCCTCTGATCTCATTCTTTGTCTCTTATGGAAACTGCCCCAGACTCCACTCACCTCTCCCACAGGGAGGAATCTCAAGACCGCGGTTCTTTGCTCCTTCCTGGTATGCATGTTATTAGCATGTTCGTTTTTTGTTGTTTTTTTTTTTTTGAGACGGAGTCTCGCTCTGTCACTCAGACTGGAGTGCAGTGGCGCAATCTCAGCTCACTACAATCTCTGCCTCCCAGGTTCAAGCAATTCTCCTGCCTCAGCCTCCTGAGTAGCTGGGATTACAGGCGTGCACCACCACGTCCAGCTAATTTTTGTATTTTTAGTAGAGGTGGGGTTTTGCCAGGTTGGCCAGGCTGGTCTTGAACTCGTGGCCTCAAGTGATCCACCCACTTTGGCCTCCCAAAGTGCTGGGATTACAGGCGTGAGCCACCGTACCCAGCCACATGTTCATATCTTAATATGATGTCATGAGCATGGAAAAGGGGTTCCTGTGCCTGGGGCAACCACATGGGACTCCTCTAGAAGCTGGTCTAGGCCAGGTCCTCTCCTCTACATGGTCAGATGATGACACTGTTCTTGACCATTTCATTTTTGTCATCCTAAAAATGTGGGTCCTCCCAGTGCTTTCCATTCTGTCTCAATGCCACCTTGTAAATCTCACTGGCCATGACACATCCATCTAGATACTAATTTAATTTATTCAATTTCTGCTAAATTAACACACACAATATTTCCAGGGATACATAATAACCACATGATTATATTAATAGTTGTATGAACCTTCTAACTAAATATACTTATTCCTTAATTTAATATATTTCTTTACCTTCATTAAGAGTTCACTTCTGGTTAGTCATACCTTCTGCACAAGTTGGATCTGATGTTCTTTATATTTTTTGAAAGATTTCTTCTTATTTTAAAAAATATTTCTTTGAGGCCAGGCACAGTGGCTCACGTATCTGTAAGCCTGTAATAGACATACCTGTAATCCCAGCACTTTGGGAGGCTGAGGTGGGCAGATCACCTGAGGTCAGGAGTTTGTGAGCAGCCTGGTCAACATGGTGAAACCCCGCCTCTACTGAAAATATAAAAAATTAACTGGGCATGGTAGCATGTGGCTTTAATCCCAGTTACTTGGGAGGCTGAAGCAGGAGAATCACTTGAACCTGGGAGGTAGAGGCTGCAGTGAGCCAAGATGGTGCCATTGCACTCCAGCCTGAGAGACAGAGCAAGACTCCATCTCAAAAAGAAAAGAAAAGAGAAGAAAACAAAAAACAACAACAACAACAACAAGGTGGCTGCGTGTGGTGGCTCACACTTGTAATCCCAGCACTTTGGGAGGCCGAGGAGAGCGGATCACCTGAGGTCAGGAGTTCGAGATCAGCCTGGCGCCAACATGGTAAAAACCCATCTCTACTAAGAATACAAAAATGAGCCAGGTTTGATGGCAGGTGCCTGTAATCCCAGTTACTTGGGAGGGTGAGGCAGAATAATTGCTTGAACCTGGGAGGTGGAGGTTGCAGTGAGTGGAGATTGCGCCATTGTACTTCAGCCTGGGTGACAGTGAAACTCCGTCTCAAAACAAATAAATGAAGGCACGTCTCTGCTTCCTTGTCTCCCGGGCCATCATTCACATAGACACTTTGGGTCAGGCAGTAAGCAGCACCAAGGGTATCTCCTGGCATGTTCTAGGAGACTTCCCCATCTCCCTAAAATGAATTTATATAATCTCCTAGTAAAAGTCAATGCTGTTTTGCTGTGTGTTTCATGGAGTTTGATTCCCTGGCCAGCTGGTCTGTGGGAACCAGAGCAGATTGTACCTAGATTCATTGCTTTCTCTTTTTCTGAGCGACCAGCACGTTATGTGATTAGATGGGAATAGATACGTTTTGGTAAAGGAATCCCTGATTTAGTTGCAAAAAGCCAAGCTATTGGCTCCCCTTGACTTGTTCTTCTGGAAATGACCTCTTCTTGAGGGGTGGGCACCATGTTAGTATTACCTACACCCCAGTGTTCCTGGGATGCGCCTTTCTTGCCCATGAGGTCTGCAGAGCTGCGGTCCTGATTTCTGAGGAAGGTGATTTTGTTCATCAGAGTTCAAATGGTGTTCTCCCAGATATTCGAAAACGGAGGGCCTCGTCCACCCCAAAGCAGTGACTGTGGTTTGGGATGCAACTGATATTGCCAGCCAGACACTGGGGATCAGCCAAGGCTTTTGATAAAGTTGGAAGAACTTCAAGCTTCTTTAGACTGACCCTTCCTTCCTTCCTTCCTTCCTTCCTTCCTTCCTTCCTTCCTTCCTTCCTTCCTCCCTTCCTCCCTTCCTCCCTTCCTCCCTCCCTCCCTCCCTCCCTCCCTCCCTCTCTCTCTCTTCCCTTCTCCCTCCCTCCCTCTGTTCCTTCCTTCCCTCTTTCCTTCCTTTTCTCTTTCCTAAATAGAGACAGGGTCTTTCTCTGTCATCCAGGCTGGAGTGCAGTGGTGCAATCATAGCTCACTTGAGCCTCAAACTCCTGGGCTCAGCCATCCTTGCACTTCAGCCTCTAGAGAAGCTGGCACTATAGGTGCATACCACCATGCCTGGCTAATTTTGTTGTTTTGAAAATTTTTTTGTAGAGACAGGGTCTTTCTATGTTGCCCATACTGATCTCGAGCTTCTGGGCTCAAGCAGTCCTGCCTCAGCCACCCAAAGTGCTGGGATTACAGGCGTGAGCCACTGTACCCAGCCAGATTTTTATTTCTGCTCTGGGAAGGTGGCTTCCTTTCGTTTCTCCCGTCCAGGGTGTCACTGCCTATGCCAGCCTGAGTGTGTGGGCCTCCTGTGGGAATCGCCACCCTGTCCTGTTAGAGCAAAGCTCGGAGCCAACTCTTGCCCCCAGTGCTGCAGTGCAACGCAGATGTTTTTTAGCTTTGCTTTAAAAATAATATGGCAGATGGTGAAGCAGGACCTGACTTTCGCCTTCGCCCTCATGTCTTGCCGTCTGCTGTTTCTCCACCGAGTCCTGTCCCTCAGCATTGGCTCTTCCTGTTCCTTCTACTTCCGTCGCTCTGCCTTTTCACCATTTGTCTTTTGGAAGACATGCTTTAACATTTTTTCTAAGTTACATAAATAATATAAAAATACATTTCTGAAAGAATATAAATAATGCAAAACTATATAGAGTACAAAAGACAAGTGTTACCTCCTAGCGATCCTGCTATGAAGCATTTGGTATATACCCTTCCAGGTATTTTTTATGCATTTGCATATAGGCAGGCATATATATACACACACACATGCACAACACACATCTATTGTTAACACAAAATCGGATCATTTATACTGTTCCGATTGTTTTGTGACTTTGCATTCTTCAATCATGAATATATGTCGACTTCCTCCTTTTTCACACTCTTCCAAATCTTCCCCATCCTTCAAGGTCTCGTTCATTCTTTGACAAAGCTCCTAGTGGCCCTGTCAATACTGCGTTTTGGTAGGTATGTTTCCGTTGTTCTTTAAATTCCTGTAATCCTTTTTCCCTCTGGACCGCTCGTTTTATCTAATCTTATGTTGTTCTTTGTTTATTCATTAGTTAATTAGTTCTGTTGAGCTACACCCAGTCAATTTGTCTCCCAAGAAGATTGTCATCCAGTGGAAGACACAGACATACTAAACATCCTTGCCGTGGAGGTTGATGAGGGCGTGGCAGATGGCAGGCTGTTGACGCACAGTAGTTGAATGAAAGAATGAGCAATGAGTAAGAAATAGAATTATGTAGGTATCAAGTATAATGATAGCACAATGGTGGGGTTAATTACCTGCTGGGGTATGTCTTGGAAGGTTTTAAAGAGGAGACGTTTAACTTGAGTTTTTAAGGATGAGTTGAAGTTGATCAGGAAGATGGGCCTGTTAGGCAGCGGAAATGGTGGTGTGAATTAACGTGATTTGTTCAAAATATCATTGCTAGTTTCATGGATGTATCCTTTGGCTTCTCCATGAGACAATGAAGTTCTTATAAATGGGAGTGTCATTTACACTCTTACCTGCAGACAGGTATACCGGCACTTATTACGTACCAAATCCTATTCCATGAGCTCTATATGTAGTAGCAAGCAGTGATGTGGGTTCTCGTGTCTCGATTTTAGAGATGAGGAGACTAAGGCACAGATAAGATAGGTAACATCCCCAAGTCTGCATGTCCCCATGACTAGTAGGAGATGGAGCTAATAAGTCTCTTTTTAGAGTCTTCATGTCCTCCCCTTTATTTCTTTACACTTTGTATTTTTAATTTTTTTAAGAGACAGTCTCGCTCTGTTGCCCAGACTGGAGTGCAGTGGTGCAGTCATAGCTCACTGCAGCCGCCAACTTGTGGGCTCAAGCAGTTCTCCGACCTCAGCCTCCTGAGTAGCTGGGATTACAGGCATGCACCACTACACTTGGCTAACTCTTAAATTTTTGTAGTGATGGGGTTTCACTATATTGCCCAGGCTGGTCTCAAACTCCTGGGCTCAAGTGATCCTCCTGCCTCGGCCTCCCATAGTGCTGGGATTACAAGTGTGAGCTGCTATGCCTGGCCCATATCCTCATCTTGAAGTGGGACTAGGAATGCCCACCAAAGAGAGTTGTATGAGGTTTACATTAAACAGTAAATGCCTCTAAATCATCCAAAGTAGGGAGTAAAATATCAGCTTATATCATAAACTTGGTTAAAATAGCATTCTGCTGCTCTATTTTTCTACATAATACTAACACTGCTTGGCATAGAGTTGTTTATTTCCTCTCTTCTTTGTCCATTTTATGTATGACTGTGTCCCCAGCACCTGAATACAGGGTATAAAGCATTTGCCGAATGCGTGAACCTCAGTTCCCACTTCTCACCTTAGCATCCTGACTACAGACGCCCAGAACACACGTGGGGGAATTTGACTGAAATGAAGGACTCTGTGCCTGCCCCACAAACCACCAAGGGACTGTGGGTTTATTTGTCTCAAGATGGTCAACACTGCTGTTTTCATTTTTTACTTGCTGTCAAATATAAAGAGGTATCATATGTTGCCCGCCTCTGATTTTCCTGATGTCTCAATTTAAATGGTTTCCAATTTGGGTATGAAATTATCCATCAGTCACAAAGAGAACGGGTGCCTTCAGCAGTGGCTGTGTTGGAATAAGCCAGGGCTTAATTGGAGAAGCTATTGGTGGAGGAGCAAGGGCTGGCTGGCAGAGGCTTGTCCCTGCTCCTCTGGGTCCCCTCTGGAATACCACTTCTTCCCCTGGATGGTGGGCTGTGTCTAGCCCATTCCCCAAGATCCAGTTTGGATGACACTTCATCTGTTTATTCATTGGATGCTAATAGTGTCTTCCGTATGCCAGGGACTGACCTAGGCACCAGCGATGTAGAGAGCAGGCCTTGGTCACTGTCCCCCGGACTCACAGTCTGCAGCCTGGTGGAGGAGACACCATGTGAGCTGAGCTACGATGACCGAATCCAGTCCCTCACCAGATTCTGTAACCTACAAATGTCTGTCGCTCAGAATCTCTTTATTTTGGTCAGTCACTTCCACAGAGGATTGTCCGAAGAGATGCATCTGTCAAGCTCTTGGGTCTGTCTGTAGAGTGCGAGGCGTGTAGCCCTGGTGATAGTAGAGTGATGTTAGATGGCTCAGGGTCAGGTGCTGAATAATATGGGCTGCTAGGGAAGGTGTTCCCCTTTTGTTTTCCTTTCGGCCATGCTGGTGTGGTCTCAGTTTGGTGCTAGTCCGGCTTTAACTCCTGGAGACCCTGACAAAGTGAGTTTAGGCCTCTGAGTCATGTTGCCGTTGGCCACTGGGAAGTTCCAAGCTCTCAGACGCGGCTGCAGTAGACTGCGCTCAGAACGTCCAGACACCTTGATGCCAAGGCTTAACCCCTGATCGACTGCAGGAGAATCTCTTTGATTGTACCTGGGCACCCCTCATTGTTTTGCATGATTCCGATGCTCCTGGTGTTGAGAACCACTAACACTTAGGATTTAATCACAGTTGGCTTTCATCAGATCCAGTTGCCTTCTAGTGATACTGGCTTTCTATTTGCTAGAGTGATATATACTTGCCTTTTTAAGTAAATGTTAAAAGTGAAAAAAGATGAATGGTGTAATCCAGCTGCTCAGGAGGATCACTTGAGCCCGGGAGCTCGAGACCAGCCTAGGCAACATAGTGAGACCCTGTCTTAAAAAAAAAAAAAAAAAAAAATGAGAGGATTGAAAAGGCAAAATTATTCAGCAACAGTGCAAGTTGGGGCGAGTGTGGCAAGAATCCTGGTGGTGCTTTGTGATGCACCAGGGTTTGGGGAACCCTCCTCTAGATTTTATCTATGGATTGCAGTTTTAGCCCCCATTATTTTGACCCCCATAGACTCATTGGGAATGATTTGGCATTATGCCAATGATTCATTAAGTGCGAGCACCAGAAATAGCTAAATGAAACTCACTATTTAGCGATTGTGTCTTTCTCCGCATAACAAATTGTCCCAACACTGAGAGGAAAAACGACATTTGACAGTGACAACATTTACCATCTCACAGTTTCTGTGGGCCTGGAGTCCCGGTGCCACTCAGCTGGTTCTCTCTCCAGGGTCTCTCTCAGGCTGCAAACCGCAGCCTCAGCCGGCGACTGCAGACACCTCAGGGCTCCCCTAGGGAAGGATCTGCGTCCAAGCTAACCCGTGTGGTTGTTGGCGGGATTCGGTTTCTTAAGGGCTCTTGGACTGAGGGCCTCAGTTCCTCTCAGGCTGCTGGCTGGAGGCCACCCCAGGTTTCTTGCCTACCCAGATCTCTTCACCGTGGCCAAAGAAAGCAAAAGAGAGAGCCCAACTAAATGGCAGTCAGGATGTTTTGTAGTCTAAGCTTCAGAAGTAGCATTCTGGCCGGGAGCGGTGGCTCACGCCTGTAATTCTAGCATTTTGGGAGGCTGAGGTGGGGGGCATTTGAGCTCAGGAGTTGGAGACCAGCCTGGCCAACATGGTGAAACCCCTTCTCTACTAAAAACACAAAAATTAGCCAGGCGGTAGTAACACATACCTGTGATCCCAGCTACTTGGGAGACTGAGGCAGGAGAATCGCTTGAGCCCGGGAGGCAGAGGTTGCAGTGAGCTGAGATCAAGCCACTGTACTCCAGTTTGGGCGACAGAGTGAGACCCTGTCTCAAAAAAAACAAAACAACAACAAAAAAAGTGGCATTCTATGACTTCTACAATATTCTACTATAATCTGTTCATTAGGGCAGAGGCAAGTCACTGGGGCCAAGCCACACTCAGGGGATTGCCCAGGAGGTGAAGACCAGGAAATAGAGCCACTGGGGTCTGTTTTAGAAGGCTGCACACCACAGGAATATCACTGAAGACAACCCCCACACCATATCCCTGGCATCTTTACTGGCCCCCCGGAGCGAGTTCTCACAGGCTGAATGCCAGGTGAAGCCGAGCAATCACTAGTTATTTTATGGACAAAGTGAGCCTTATAACCTTTTTTGCGCTCCACTTTGGTCACAAATCATCTCAGCCAAAATTACTGTTTCCCTACAATTGATTATATAGGAATGATTGGTTGTATTGAAAATCTATGGTAGGGGCCAGGCATGGTGGCTCATACCTGTAATCTCAGCACTTTGGGAGGCCAAGGCAGGTGGATCATTTGAGGTCAGGAGTTCAAGACCAGCCTGGCCAACAAGGTGAAACCCCATCTCTACTAAAAATACAAAAATTAGCTGGGCGTGGTGGCCAGCACCTATAATCCCAGCTACTCCGGAGGCTGAGGCAGGGAGAACTGCTTGAACCTGGGAGGTGGAGGTTGCAGTGAGCTGAGATTGCACCCCCGCACTCCAGCCTGGGCAACAAAGCAAGATTCTGTGTCAAAAAAAAAAAAAAGAAAAAAAGAGAGAGAGAAGAAAGGAAGGAAGGAAGGAAGAGATGGAGGGAGGGAGGGAGGGAGGGAGGGAGGGAGGGAGGGAGGGAGGGAGGGAGGGAGGGAGGGAGGAAGGAAGGAAGGAAGGAAGGAAGGAAGGAAGGAAGGAAGGAAGGAAGGAAGGAAGGAAGGAAGGAAGGAAGGAAGGAAGGAAGGAAATTCTGTGGCAGGAGTTTCAGCAGACTGACTCACTCTGGCCTTTTCTTCAACAATGTACTTTATTTCCCTTCTCTTTATTCTGTCTGTTTGCCCCATTCTATCCTACATTGTATATTTTCTTACATGTCTGTAATTTCATGTCTTGAGGGTTGGTTTGGGGAACTTGGTTTCTGTGAATTTTACTCCGTCTTGGCTGTTGGTTTCTGAGGTCCAGAGGTTTTTCTGGATCTGGAGTTTTCTAACCAGGAGAATGTGGGCAAGGCTTCCATTGAAAGCCCCAAGTCAGCCGGAGTGAAGATCGGGATCAAGGACCTGGGGACCAATGGCCAGACTTTCTGTGTTCTCCAGGCCTATACAAGCCTTTCTGCTGCAGTAACTATGTGGTTTCAGGCAAGGAGCTTTATGTCTCTGAGCCTCAGTTTTCACATCTGTTAACCAGGGTGTAGTATATTAGTCAATGTAGGTTGAGTTACACTGCAATAACAATCCCATAATGTCATGAACAGAAAACACATAGATTTCTGTCTCTTTCATGTCACTTGTCCTTCGTGAAGTTGGCTGGGCCACTCCTCTGTGTTGTCACCATCCTCACCCACAGACCCAGGTTGTAGCAGAGAGGCAGGCGACATTGGCCAAGCACACTCGGACTCTGAAAGCTTCCACCCAGAAATTACATGTAACATTTCTCTTATTTCAGTGGTAAAGCAAGTTCCACAGATACATCTAACTGTAAGTGGGTGGG
The DNA here is from genome assembly GCF_024542745.1 of Macaca thibetana thibetana. Taxonomy (NCBI): domain Eukaryota; kingdom Metazoa; phylum Chordata; class Mammalia; order Primates; family Cercopithecidae; genus Macaca; species Macaca thibetana. The sequence continues at coordinate 63,380,102 of NC_065597.1, read as the reverse complement.
GAGGGGCAGTCTTCCAGGCTCCTGGAAAGACAGAGCATAGTTACTTGTGAGTGGTCCTGATCACTCGACTGGCGGGTTATGAGGCTTCAGACAGGTCGTAGATGCAGAGCTGTGCGCGCCCGGTACCTAGTAAGCACTCAGCAGATAGTGGTGCTGATGGTGGTTACGGGGGTGATGGGAATGATGCTGATTAGAGAACTAAAGCTTATCTCGGGCCTGCAGTTTACAAAACCTTGGTCTTACTCAGCCACTCATTTAGCCCATGTGTGTTGAGTTTTTCACTGTCCCGAGTTGTAGGTACTGTGCTTTGAACTCGGGATCAAAGAGAAGACTGCCATGGTCTGTGGTCTTGAACAGCCCACAGTCTGTCCTTGGCAACAGGGATTGAGGGTTTTCATTTGGGTTTTCCTTTTCAGGCCTTGGCATGGTTAGGAAATCTTACAAATGAAAGAAATGCTGGAGCTGGATGAGACCTTTGGGATCATGGTTTTTGTATTAGTTAGGATGATTTCAATGGAAGAAACAGAAAACGCAGTACAAACTGGCCTCTGCGAAGCAAGGAATTCATTATGTTAGATACTAAAAAAGTCCAGAGGTAGGTGAGTGCCTCAGTGCATTTTGTGTTGCTACAAAGGAATTCCTGGTGCTGGGTAATTTATGAGGAAAAGGTTTATTTGGCTTACGATTTTGATGACTGCAAAGTTCAAGATTGGGTATCTGCACTCGTGGCAGAAGGCAGAGGGGAGTTGCTATGTGCAGAGATCACATCAGTGAGAATGGAAGCAAGAGAGTGGGGAGGTGCCAGGCTCTTTTAAACAACCAGCTCTTGCAGAAACTAATAGAGGCTGGGCGCGGTGGCTCAAGCCTATAATCCCAGCACTTGGGGAGGCCAAGGTGGGCGGACCACTTGAGGTCAGGAGTTCGAGACCAGCCTGGCCAACATGGTGAACCTTGTCTCTACTACAAATACAAAAATTAGCCAGATGCGGTGGTGTGTGCCTGTAGTCTCAGCTACTCGTGAGGCTAAGGCAGGAGAATCACTTGAAACTGAGAGGTGGAGGTTGCATTGAGCCAAGAGGGCTTCGTCCCCAGCACCCAAATACCGCTCATGAGGCCCCGCTTCTAACATTGAACGAATTTCAACATGAGGTTTGGAGGGGACAGGCATGCCAACCATAGTAGCAAGTGTCAGCTTCACGGTGACCCAGAGGCCTGGGATATCATGGAAACCTGGTCCATTTCTGCCTGATTCTGTTCTCACTGCTCCCTTTCACTCCCCCAGCCCAGTCCCCTCAAGGAAACAGCAGTAGCTGCAGTGTTCTTAGGCTGTTTAGACTCAAGAGAAAGAGCAAGTCTCTGCCCAGGGTTGCCAGCAGAAACCCCCGGATTCACTCTGAACCATGTGAGAGTAATTGACCCATCCTGAACCAGTCACTGCGGCCAGAAGGACAAGATACGCTGATTGGCCGAAATCAGTTAGTGCTCACCTTTGGATCACATCTCTTGGAAGGATGGTTTCCCAACAGGAGAGTGCAGGTGGGGCAGCAGACAGCCATAGTCCCCCTCCTTTTCCTGCCCCTTCTTTTCTTCCTTTTCTTAAAAAATAGATAATGAACTTATTTGTTTTTAAGACAAGGTCTTTGTTTCTCAAGCAGGGGTGCAGTGGTGAGTCACTACAGCCTCACCCTCCTGGAGTAAAATTATCCTCCCACCTCAGACTCCCAAATAGCTGTGACCATGCCTGGCTAATTAAAAAAATTTTTTTTTGTAGGGATGGGGGCTCCCTTTGTTGCCCAGGTTGATCTTTAACTCCTGGGCTCAAGCGCTCTACCCGCCTCGGACTCCTAAAGTGTTGGGATTACAGGCATGAGCCACTACTCTCAGCCGTTTTCCTTTCTTTAGGGAAGAAATTGAAGCTCAGAGCAGGGAAAAGACTTGGCTGCTGCCACTCAGCTTATTAGAAGTAGGGCAGGCCGGCCGGGCGGGGTGGCTCAAGCCTGTAATCCCAGCACTTTGGGAGGCCGAGACGGGTGGATCACGAGGTCAGGAGATCGAGACCATCCTGGCTAACACAGTGAAACCCCGTCTCTACTAAAAAAATACAAAAAAATAGCTGGGCGAGGTGGCGGGCGCCTATAGTCCCAGCTACTCGGGAGGCTGAGGCAGGAGAATGGCGCAAACCCGGGAGGCGGAGCTTGCAGTGAGCTGAGATCCGGCCACTGCACTCCAGCCTGGGCGACAGCACGAGATTCCCTCTCAAAAAAAAAAAAAAAAAAAAAAAGTAGGGCAGGCCGTGGGTCCAGGACGGTGCCCTGTTGCTGCATTGACTCTGTTCCAAAAACATCTTCTCAAAGAGTCATCAGTTTCAAAAGGGTATTGGGGAAGCAGTAATAAAGTGAGGTGATTATAAAAGGGATGTTAATTGCACTATGCCTGGCATTTTCAATTAGTAGAACTTTGTTATTTATTGCTTATTGACAGAAAAGATGAGAAATGAGGCTGATTTCTCTCTGGCAGGGCTGCTGCCTGGGTTTGATCTCTGTGAGGAACAGGTCAGGGCTCTAATTGAGGGTTTTGGTGATTGGCTTCCTAAGTCATCGATCCCGTTGAGTGGGGCCTGCCCAGCAGTGATGAGACTGTTGTTTAGCTGATGATGGGAGGCTCTGGTGTGTGTATCTGGGGGCATGTGTTAACTTTTACATATGAATATTTCTGGAAGGTACTTTTTTGGAATTACTGCTAGCTTCAATATTGAATGTCACAGAGCAAGTTGTCCAGGAGGCAGATTCTGCTATATGACCTCTTGGTGTTTGAAGACAGAACTCCCAAGAATTCCCTCTTACTTTCTGCTACCAATACCCTAATCTCTTAACCTTGCAGAATGGAATTATCTGGAAGCTGCATCAGCACATGAGACCACAGGAGGAGTCCTTAGCTGGCCTAAGGGCTGATCAGAATGACCTTGGTCTTGGTTCCAGGGGTTCAGAAATATAAGTGGATCAGGAGGGTACTGGCTTAGAGAATCTGAGGTTGAGGAAGGCCACTTACATGTCCAAACTGTTCTCATCTACCCCCCAACCACCCAACCACCCACCTATCATCCATCCATTCATTCCCCCCAACCCACCCACCCATCCCTTCACCTGTCATCCCTCCACCTATCCACACACCCATCATCTACCCACCATCCACCCACCCACCTACCATTCATCCACCCATCCACCCACCCCTCATCCCTCCACCTATCCACCTACCACCCACCACCCACCATCCATCCACCCACCCACCATCCATCCATCCACCCACCTACCCATTCACCCACCCACCATCCATCCTCCCACCTACCACCCATCCTCTGTCATCCATCCACCCGTCATCCACCCAGCCACCCACCCACCATTCATTCACCCACCCATCCTCCTATCCACCCACTCATCCACCCACCCACCCACCCACCATTCATCCACCCACCCATCATTCACCTATCCACCCCTATCCACCCAGCCACCTACCTACCCATCATTCATCCAGCCATCATTCATCCAACCACCCATCGTCCATCCACCTATCCACCCATCCACCCAGCCACCTACCCACCCATCATCCACCCACCCACTCATCATCCATCCACCCACCCACTCATCGTCCATTCACCCACCCATCATCCATCCACCCGCCTATCATCCATCCACGTATCCACCCATCATCCATCCACCCACCCACTGACCCATCATCCATCCACTTATTCACCCATCATCCATCCACCTATCCACCCACCCACTCATCATCCACCCACCCACCCACCCACCATTCACCCACCCACCCACCATTCACCCACCCATCATCCACCTATCCATCCAGCCACCTACCCACCCATCAGCCACCAACCCACTCATCATCCATCCACCCATCATCCATCTACCCACCCACCCATCATTGATCCACCCACCCATCATCCATCCACCTATCCACCCAGCCACCCACCCACCCATCATCCATCCACCTATCTACCCAGCCACCCACCCTACCCATCATCCATCCATACACCCATCATCCATCCACCTGTCCACCCAGCCACCCACCCACCCATCCATCCACCCACCCACCCACCCATCATCCATCCACCCACCTACCATCCATCCACCCACCCATCATCCATCCACCTATCCACCCAGCCATCCACCCACCCACTCATCATCCATCCATACACCCATCATCCATCCACCTATCCACCCAGCCACCCACCCCACCCATCATCCATCCACCTATCCACCCAGCCACCCACCCCACCCATCATCCATCCATCTATCCACCCAGCCACCAACTCACCCATCATCCACCCACCGGTCATCCATCCATCCACTCATCCATCATCCATCCACTCACCCATTATCCATCCACTCACCCACCCACCCATCATGCATCTTCCCATTCACCCCTGCGCCTATCATCCATCTACCCACCCCACCCAGCCATCCGGCATTTCTAAGAGCTTGTAGAGTAGTGGATATGGCTGTGCAAATGAATTTAGAAAATGATTTGTACCTAAAGTCATCACGTTCATCATGAGGAATATGTCTTCAAGCAGCTTCCAAAACCCAGCCATCTGAAATGACCACCCGTGCCAATGAATAACACTCGGGTTCCACATCAAGGGAGACAGCAGCCCTCCCTGACCCCTGCCTCTCATTCACTCAGGAGGTATTTGCTGAGCACCGTGAGGCCCTGAGATAGACGACACCAAACTCAGAATGCGGGGAAGTAATATTTTCCTGCTTTCTAACTGAGAAAAGTGAAGGTCAGAGAGGTCAGGTGCTTTCCTAAGATAGCAGAGTCATGGTGTGAGCCTCGCTCCATCTGACCCCACAGCCATGGTCTTGCGAGTTGAGTTTCAACCTAGTGTGTGGACTCTGGAGCCCACGCTGCCTGCTTCCAGTCCTCACTGTGCCACTTAGAACTCTGTGCCCTTCAGCAAGTTAAGTCAACTCTCTGAGTCTATTTACCCATCAGTAAAATGAGGATGATCATGATATCTACTCCTTGGGAGGATGATGTTTAAAAAAATGCTTAACCTGGGGCCTGGTGCTGGGCATGCAATTACCCGACATTAGCTGCCAGTGTTAGTTTCTTAGGGCTGCTGTAACCAATTACCATAAACGTGCTGGCTTAAAACAACATACGTTTATTTGCTTGCAGTTCTGGAGGCCAGAATGTGCAATCATGGTGCCAGCAGTGGCAGGGCTGTGTTCCCCCTGGAGGCTCTAAGGGAAGATCTTTCCCTGTCTCTTCTAGCCTTGGATGGCTCCAGGCATCCCTTGGTTTATGGCCGTGTCACACCGATCTCCGCCTCTGTCTTCACCTGGCTTCTCCCTGGTGCCTCTCTGTATGTCTCTTATAAGGACACCTGCCATGGGATTTAGGGCCCACCTGGATAATCCAGAATGTTCTCATCTCAAGAGTCTGAATTACATCTGCAAAGACCCTTTTTTCCACATTGACAAGTTACATTTATAGGTTCTGAGGCTTAGGATGTGGACGTATCTTTTTGGAGGACGCCATTCAACTTACCACAGCTGCTATTATTTAAAAAATGTGTTTAGAAGATACAAGTAATACATGAATACATTCTCAGTATAAACCTTTAGACATTAAGTTAAGCATCTCTTTGGCCACCACTGTCACCTCCATTTGCATCCCCCGAGGGTCACCATCGTGATGAGCTTGGAGCTTATCCTTCCAGACCTTTCTATTGGGGTAGAAAGATACATGACATCTTTACATACGTGGATTATTGTCCTGTTGCCAAGCACTGGGATAGGTCTTGGGTATTCTGAGATAAGACACAGCATTATAAGAACATCATTTGAAAAAGCATCTTAAACACTTCATTACATACGTGACAGTTCAGGTTAATAGCATAGCTGATGAGTAACTTTCTTTTTTTTTTTTTTATTTTTTTGATACGGAGTCTCGCTCTGTCCCCCAGGCTGGAGTGCAGTGGTGCGATCTTGGCTCACTGCAACCTCCGCCTCCCAGGTTCAAGCTGTTCTCCTGCCTCAGCCTCCCGAGTAGCTGGGATTACAGGTGCCCACCACCATGCCCGGCTAATTTTTGTATTTTTAGTAGAGACGGGGTTTCACCATGTTGGCCAGGCTGGTCTCAAATTCCTGGCCTCAGGTGATCTACCTGTGTCAGCCTCCCAAAGTGCTAGGATTACAGGTGTGAACCACCACACCCTGGCCTAATGAGTAACTTTCTTAGTAACATTTAAAAAAAAAAAGATATGCCAACTTTCTTTTTTTTTTTTTTTTTTTTTTTTTTTTTTTTGCTATCAAATACCATATCTTATTCATTGTTTCTATTTTTTGTACCCATTAGCCATACCATCCTCCCCCCCTCCTCCCTCCACTGCCCTTCCCAGCCTCTGGTAACTATCATTCTATTTTCTGTCTATGTGAGTTCAAATGTTTTCATTTTTAGCTCCCACATATAAGTGAGAACATGAGATGTTTGTCTTTCGGTGCCTGTCATATTTCACTTAACATAATGGCCTCCAGTTCCATCCACGTTGTTGCTAAATGACAGGCTCATTTTTTGTTAATGGCTGAATAGTACTCCATTTTGTATATGTACCACATTTTCTCTACCCATTCATCTGTTGGTGGACATTTAGGTTGCTTCCAAATCTTGGTTGTTGCGAATAGTGCTGCAGTAAACACGGGAGTGTGGATCTCTCTTCAATGTACTGATTTTCTTTCTTTTGGGTATATACCCAGCAGTGGGATTGCTGGATGATATGGTAGCTCTATTTTTAGTTTTCTGAGAAACCTCCAAACTTTCCTCCATAGTGGTTGTACGAATTTACCTTCCCATCAACAGTGTACAAGGGTTCCCTTTTCTCCACATCCTCGCCAGCATTTATTGTTGCCTGTCTTTTGGATTCAAACCATTTGAACTGGGGTAACACGATATCTCATTGTAGTTTTGATTTGCATTTCTGTAATCAGTGATTGGAGCACCTTTTCATATACCTGTTTGCCATTTGTATGTCTTCTTTTGAGAAATGTGTATTCAGATCTTTTGCCTAGTTTTTAATTGGATTATTAGATTTTTTTCCTGTTGAGTTGCTTGAGTTCCTTGTACAGTCTGTTTATTAATTGCTTGCCAGATGTGTAGTTTGCAGATATTTTCTCCCATTCTTTGGGTTGTTTCTTCACTTTGCTCATTGTTTTCTTTGCTGTGCAGAAGCTTTTGAACTTGATGTGATCCCATTTGTCCATTTTTGCTTTGGTTGCCTGTTGGGGTTTATGTAACTTTCTTAGAAAGTCTCCGTGACCCACAGACTTCTGGGGTAGTAGGAATTAAACCCATGATCTCCGTGCAATGTAGGCAGTGGTGTAATGGGCACATATAAAAAGTGCTGTGGAGGCCAGGCACAGTGGCTCATGCCCGTAATTCCAGCACTTTGGGAGGCCAAGGCAGGTGGATCACCTGAGGTCAGGAGTTGAAGACCAGCCTGACCAACGTGATGAAACCCCAACTCTACTAAAAATACAAAAGTAACTGGGCATGGCGGCGCACGCCTATAGTACCAGCTACTTGGGAGGCTGAGGCAGGAGAATTGCTTGAACCTGGGAGGCAGAGGTTGCAGTGAGCCCGAGATCACGCCACTGAACTCCAGCCTGGGCAACAAGAGCGAAACTCCGTCTCAAAAAAGAAAAAATAAAGTTCTGTGGGGACACAGGGGAGAAGGGATTATCAGTTCTAAAGTCTTTGCTTATTGGGGGACACCTAAGCTTTGTAGGCTTTGAAAGAATAAACCTTGGCAGACCCACATCTGGGGACTTGTGGAAGGAAAGAACCCGGAAGGGATGTTGCCTGCAGCAGGAAGTGAATCCCGAGTCAAGTTGTTCCTAGAGGACCTTGATTGTCATCCTTAAAGAGTTGGAGTTTCTCTCATGGGGCGGTGGGATTCACATTGTGTCCCGCAGGGCTCTAGGGCTCAAGGCAGGGGAGAAGTGAAGGAAGGAGGAGGCCAGCACTCCAGGCCCTCACCCGGCCTTTGTCCCCACAGTCTCTGCTTTCTGCCAGGTGACATTTGCAGGAGCTAATGAGTGGTTTGAGGGGGCTGTAGTTACCTCCCACCCTGTGTCCATCAGCTGTACCCAAAACTTCCCAAATAAACATGCAAACGAAGGAAAAGCCTGTGTGCTCTAGGCCACTTTGCTGTATCGACAACTCACAATAATAGACATAGAGTGACAGAAAGACCTGACAAGATGCCACTTGGCTTCCTTTTTCAAGTAACTCTGTAGGATTTTCCCACATAACGGATACAGAAGGAATTGATTGTTGGGAAATGGGGCAGCAAGATGGACAGCGTTCTCCAGGACCAATGGGATGCGCAGCCTCCTGAGCTCCGGCCTCACCAGCTCCAGAACAAAGGTGGGGATGAGGACTGAGGGACACATCACGTCTTCTGACAGCAGAAGATGATGTCTGCGAACCCAGCTTAATGTGCATGGCCTTGTCCCCAGGCAGGGGCAGCCTCAGCTGGCCAGGTGTCCCCGTCACTGCAGAGTTCTGTTCTTGGACTGGCTGCGCAGGGAGACTCCAGGGCACCAAAACATCTTCCTGCCTCACCCTCAGGCTCTCTGAGCCAGTACCTCCTGATCCAGGTCTATTTCTGAACTCCGAGATCCAAGACCAAGGTCATTCTCATCAGCCCTTAAGCCAGCTAAGGACTCTTCCCGGCTCCTTGTGTGCTGGTGTGGCTTCCAGATAATGATAGCCAAGGTCATACTTGCTGAGCGCTCTGGTGATTCAGGCACTCTTCTTAGTACTTTATGCAAATTATCTCATTGAGTCCTTAGAGCAAACCTCTGAGGGAGGTGGAATTACCATATTCATTCCACGGAGGAGGAAGCCGAAGGGCAGAGAGGTGGAGCCACTTGCCCTGCTCACAGCTAGGAGGAGGCAGTTCCCAATGTGAGCTGGGTGGCTGGTTCTGCCTGCACCTCCTTCACTGCTCTGCCCACCTGCTCTCCATCCACCGACCACCAGATCACTGTCCCAGAGAGCAAGTGTGACACTCTTGCCAGTAGCACAGGGTTCTTGGTAAGATGCCATTCAAGAGAAGGAATCTGCTTTAAAAAATAAATAAATAAACCTTGAGACTGCAGGGAATGGAAAACCCATAGATGCTTTTCAAATGTGAGATGAGTCTTTCCCAAACAGGCGGCAGCGACTGTGCCTGCTCCATGTTAATCAGAAAAGGGTTGAAGGGTGAAAAATTAAACAAAAAAGCCTTCTTTTCCAGAAGACAGGAAAGAGCAAATAAGAGAGAGCCACACCTAGGTCGGGTGTGGTGGCTCATGCCTGTAATGCCAGCACTTTGGCAGGCCGAGGTGAGCGGATCACTTGAAGCCAGGAGTTCGAGACCAGCCTGGCCAACATGGTGAACCCCTGTCTGTACTAAAAATACAAAAATTAGCTGGGCATGGTGGCATACGCCTGTCATCCCAGCTACTCTGGAGGCCAAGGCAGGAGAATCACTTGAACCCGGGATGCAGAGGCTGCCGTGAGTCGAGATTGTGCCACTGCACTCCAGCCTGGGCGACAGAGCGAGACTCAGTCTCATTAAAAAAAGAGAGCCACACCTAGATTCCCATTACTGATCCATTAAAACCGAGTTAGCGATTCCATTCCTGCTGCCTCGGCACTGACTGGGAGGGAAGCTGGCTGCAGCAGTTCTCTTTGTTCCTCATCACACAACCGAATGGCCTAGGAGAGGCCGAGAGAGAAGGCTGCAGCTTGCTCTGGTGCCCCATTCTTCCCAGGGCTGCAGCACCGGTCTACTTGGAATAGCACTTGAGCCTTGGGAGAGCGATGAGGAGAAATGCTGGCGTCTCAGAAGTGGAGAACAGGTTCCCATCCAAGCTGAGCTGAGGGGACGATGGCTCAGGTCAAAGCTGGCTACACTCCCCTTGCCATTTGTTATCTTTTTAGTGCAGGGATGTGAAAGGGAGGGGCTGGGGAGGGAGGGTGAGAAAGGCTGTTTTATTGAGTGTTTATTATTGTGGACCCGGCAGGATGCTAGGTGTTTTACAAATAGGACGTTGCAGGTGGGTGAGTACTGGCCCTCTTTTACAGATGAGGAAACTGAGGCTCAAGATTTTCTGTTAATAAGTGTTGAGGCCCGAGTCTACTTGACCTTAAGCCATCTGACGTTAAGACCCTGTGTCTTCTCCGGGAGACCTTGGTAGCCAAAAGTAATCAGTGAAGAGCTTTATGAGAACATTCTTCCCCTATCTCCATGCCTCCATGCCTAAAGCAGCCTCCGGGATGTGGCATTCTTTCTTGTGACTGGTGGAAATTAAACTCTAAGGAAGAACCCTGGAGGAAATATTCCAGAGTTGTTTTGCTTTTATCTGCAAATTAGCAGCAAACACAGAGCCTTTTCATCCACAGATATCATCATTGTGCTTAAAATGTTAAAAATACAGTCCACGTGTGTGGTTAACAGCAAATGACCCAGTCATACACATGCTGGGATTGCCAGAGCATCTTCACTTTCCTTTCAAGGCACCACCTTTTGCAGGTGCCGAGCTTTAGGGCTCCCTTCTTTCAGAGGAGGTGAGCCTGGATTCTTTTTCTGCACCCATGTTTCTTCTAGGGGAGACAGCAGGTGTTATAGAAGGAGCACAAATTGGGATTGAGCCACAGTTGGCTTTGAATTCTTGCTGTGTCTGTGGGCACATCACTTAGCCTCTCTGAGCCTCTGTAGAATATGGGAAACAGGTTACTCAAAGAATGACATGAGTGGGTGCAAATAAATGTCTGACTCCTTAACGTCTTGACATTTCTTCTCTATCGGAGCCAGGGGCCTTGTTTGATTCTCAAGTCCCTGACATTTTATAAAGCTGTGGAGATCAAAGATTTATTCCTCCCTACCTAGACAAATGAGATTTCCCTGAAATTACAAATGATTTTTCTACGTCTTTCCAGCTATCAGTTAGGAATTGGCAAACATTTTCCGTAAATGCCCAGATAGTAGATGACTCTGCGGGTCATGCTGTCTCTCTCACCATGACTCCACTTTGCTGATGCAGCCTGAAAGTGGTCATAGATGATGCATAACCGGCTGTTGAGTGTGAGTGTGTTCCCATAAAACTCCGTTTACAAAAACAGGCTGGATTTGGCCCAGGAGCCATAGTTTGCCGATCCCTGATGTAGAGTTTGGAGAGGTACTGGGTTTAGGTGCCAGAAATGCAGAAATGAACGAGTCCTTGCCCCGGAGGGTTCTCGGTGTAACACACTTGCATGTAGTGCTGGTAAGGGATATTCTTTTTGCAAGAGGACATTTAAGGTAACAGGAAAGGCAGGTACCTTTGGTTGTTCTTACAGGCTGGCATCACTAGCAGATCAACCCAGGTGTATCTAAATCTGCTCCTGCCTGTAAGGATGAGCTCCTCAGACCTGCCGCTTAAACATCCTTGATATCTCTCAGTGCTGTTAAATGCTGCTCGGTGGTCCCAGGCCAATTTTTACATCACAGTTTTCCTTGGGATTGTAGTGTGTCTTCGGAAATCCTACATCCACTCCCCATGTTACTGTAACAGTAGCACGAGCCAGTTCAGATTCTCGGTTTTGCACAGCTGCCTTTCTTTGGCATCATCTGGTTGATCTGTGCCTCAGTTTCCCTGGCTGTTCAATAGGAGTTAAGGATGAAATAGTGCATGAGAACTGATATGATTTGGGTGTGTCCCCACCCACATCTCATCTTGAATTGTAGCCCCCATAGTTCCCACGTGTTGTGGGAGGGACCTGGTGGGAGATAATGGAATCACAGGGGCGGTTTCTCCCATACTGTTCTCGTGGTAGTGATTAAGTCTCATGAGATCTGAGGGTTTTATAAGGAGTTTCCCCTTTCTCTTGGCTCTTGTTCTTCTCCTGCCTGCCACCATGTAAGATGTGACTTGCTCTTTATTTCTGCCATGATTGTGCGGCCTCCCCAGCCATGTGGAACTGTGAGTCCGTTAAACTCTTTCTTTTATAATTACCTTTATCAGCAGTGTGAGAACAGACTAATACAAGAACATTTGTTCCATGTTTGCTGAACTTAAAAAAAATCATGTTTGTGTAACCCTTTAAGAGCAACTCATCCTTCGCAACTCAGTAGGGGGCATGGGTCAATAGGGAGAGCACAGGAAGGGCTCTGGCCACTGAGCCTTGAAACATCTCCTAGAAACCCTGGGACCTGGGAAGAGAGGCTAAAAACACCACAGATGTGGGGCAAAGCAGGAGAAGCCTGCAGCCCAGGGCCCCAGCCACTGTAAGGCTGCTCATTTACTCTTCAGACCGTTCCCCTCATCTGAAGTGGGAACAAGTTTGGGTTAGCTGAATACTCTCCACTCATTGCGGTAAGTCTGAGTGTTTCACCAACTGGTTGAAAACTCATAAGTTAAGAATAGTTCTATATTGGTAGCTTCAGCCTGGAGGGATGCTAGGCAGTTGTTGATCTGTGCTTTTCTTATAGGTGATTCTTAAAAGTCTGTTGATATAAAGGGGATGGCAGAGAGTTTGGCACGTTACCCCTTGTGTGCAGTTCAGGGGTGTGTGTGTGTGTGTGTGTGTATGTGTGTGTGTATGCACATGCGCGCAGCCTCCTGGCGGTTCACCTCTTGTCTCCCATCTCTGCTCTGCAGCCAGAGTGACTGACTGAAGTGTGAGCTGGACCAGACTCTCTCTTGCTTAAATCCCTCAGAGGTTTCCCCCGTTGGAGCACAGACCAAAGCCATTCTCATCTCCCTCATGCTTCAGGCTCCTCCCAAATGCCTCATCCATCCCTGTCCTCCGTGGACTTTTCACAGCCTTAACTGTCTAATGAATTGTGCTGACTGCTGTGTGGAGGCTGTCTCTCCTGGTGGATTGTATGCTTCGCAAGCCCCGGGGCTTCCTCTCCCCCTGGCACCTGCAGAGAGTCTCACTACTGAGTGGAATGTAGTGCAAATCTGTGGAATAAACATAGGCATAACTAGTGTGCATTTGTGGAATGGAGCAGTCAGCCCCTCACTCCGGGCGAGGGCTGCTCGACACCCAAACCGCCGTGCCCTCAGTGGGGTTTCCACAGAGCCCAGAATGTTTCTCCGCCAGGTACTGGGCTGGGGCGGTTCTTGCAGGATCCTATTGGAGCTTCCCAACAGCCCCACCCAGGGAAGCTTCTATTGTCCCCATTTTCCAGGAGGGAAGTAAGGCCCAGAGAAGAGGAGTGGTTTATTCTCGGCCACACAACTGAGTCAGAGCTCAGGCCCGGCAGACCTAAGTCTTGTTCAGTCTTTAAAGTAAAAAAAAAACAACAAAAAAAACACTTATTTAGAATGAGGAAGTAAATCACAACAGATTATCTTTATTTGTTGTTTAGAGATGGGGTCTCACTCTGTCACTCTGGCTGGGGTGCAGTGCCGCAGTCACGCCTCACTGCAGCTTCTCCCTCCCGGGATCGGGCGATCCTTCCACTTCAGCCTCATGAGTAGTTGGGACTATAGGAGCATGCCACCATTTCCAGCTGCTTTTTAAATATTCTGTAGAGATGGGGTCTCCCTGTGTTGCCCAGACTGGCCTTAGTCTCCTGGGCTCAAGCAATCCTCCTGCCTTGGCCTCCTGAGTTACTGGGATTATAAGCATGAGCCACCATGCCCAGCCTTACAAATTATCATTGGTAAACAGCTGATACATACCACAAATACCACAGAATCCAGACAAATATCATAGTTTAATTAATCATCCATCAGGCACATTTCTCTGATCCGTTTTCTCCTACATTTTTAAACTGCATACTCTGATAGCCTGTTTAGAAGACAGTACTGTTACATCATTTTCTGTACAGAGAGTAGAAAGATAATTCAGTCGTTGTTCCAGCATGGTGGAACAAAAACTTTCCAGCGTTTTGCTTGAAATTTTAAAAGCAATTATATGAAAGAATTTTACAGTGAACACCTGTATACCTACCACTTAGAGTCTACCATTAACAGTTTGCTGTACTTTATCATCGTTTTTTTATCCATCCATCTATGCATGCATCCATCCAGCCATTCATTCATTCATCTGTCCATTTTATCTTTTTTGGGATGCATTTCATAGTAAATTGCTGCTATCGGTACATGTTTCTTCCAAAATACTTCAGTATGCACGTAGAACTTTGCCATCACCCCAGAATGGCCCTTCATGCCATTTCCTGGTGTTCTCCACTCCACTCTCCCCGAGGCATTCACTGTTCTGATTTTCTTTCCACCACAGACATGATAGTTTCTTTCTTTTGATTTAAAATTGCGTGATTGTTATGTTGATTTTTTGAAAGGTTAACAAGTCATGTACGTGGTAAAAATTTATAAGGTCTAAAGTTTTACAGATAGGAATAAATCCTCCTCTCTCCTCTGACACTTGCTTCTCAGTGCCATCCCTCAAAGGCATCCATGGCTAGCAGGTTCTTATGTGTCTTTATAGAAATGGTTCCTGCGTATAGACACGTGTGTCTCCCGACACGCTACTTCTTCATGAGGATAGTAGTTCACCTGACACATTGTTTTGTGTCTAGCTTTTGTAATTTGACATTATATCTTAGAGATCTTCTCCTCCTTAGAGGGGATGACTGCTGTTCTTTTCGTAACTGCACAGCCTGGCTGTGACTGTGCTGTATTTTATATCACCATTTCATTCCTTGTTTCCAGGCTTTTATTACCCTAAGTGATGTTGCAACAAATGTCTTTGTATCCTTATCTCTGTGCTTATGTTGTCCATCACTCTTTATTTCTTGGAAAGAAAGTAGATGTCCATTCTTAGTGAATTAGTAAGTTCAATTATTTCCCCATGCCCTTTGCCTCCAACCCCTTCCCTACTCCAGCCATTCATTCATCCATCTGTCCATTTTTACCTCTGCCTGTCTATCCATCCAATGGGAACATTCACTGAGCAGTCAGATGTGCCTGCCTACCACCTTGGACTCTGAGAATATTGTCCTCGACACCCCCATTATCTTTTGGGAAAAACAAATATGTCAAAAACTAATTCACAGAAGTGTGATAGTCTATGTTTGTGTGAGGTTTCAGGGCTGCCCAGAGGATAAAATAAAAACTCTTTAAAGCTCTTATTTGCCAAGTTTTTACTCCTAGTAAAGAGTCCTTGACCTCGTGTTTTTAAAAACCACAGAGAACAGAGAACAAAAACAACAAAACAAAAACCACAGAGATATGATACCTCTAGTTGTATGTTTGTAAATCAAATGAAAAAACTAACAGAACCCTGAAAGTGCTCCAGAACTGGGCTGGCTTTGTCATGAAGGGCATGGATAGCTCAGGCCGACTTTATGATCATATCATCAGGCCTGAGCCTGTTGCTTGGCTTGACCAACCAAGCTGAGAGACAGAGCTGTGCCATTTCCCATTATGTTCCTTATTATGAGATGAGAAAGCAAGCTCATTGGTGGAATGGAAAAGTTGTCATTTTTTTTGGCAGTAAAAAGGGAGAGCTAATTGCATAAGGGCAGGCTATTTGAAAACAGGAATGAGTGAGAAAGCGACTCTGGAAAACAAATTATGGCTGTCTCTTCATGATTGGAACAAAGATTTGCTGGCTCCATAGCATCTTCCTTGTTGATTTTCTTTGGAGCAGTGAATCTGAGAACCTGGTAATTAGAAGGAAGAAAATAAGATTCTCTTTCTTTGATTCTTTCTTTTGTCTCCAAACTATCTTATCCTTCCCATGCATCAAGATTTTGAATTTGCTATAAAGCAGTCTAAAAATCTGTTGGCATCTCAGGGTGGAAACATAGTGTATCTTATGCTTCGTTTTTTCATTCATTCATTCATTCATTCATTCATTCATTCATTCAGTGTGTTAATTCAGTGCCTACATGTGCTGGGTTCTTGACCAGGCTGCAGTGTGTCATGGTGAACAGGTGAGTGTGGTAAGCACATATAGAGCTCTCTGAGCTCACAAGGAGAGTTCCAATCTGCAGATAACCAGCGTGGAGTCATTACAGGCTGAGGAATGTGAAACGTAGAGGGTTGCATTGGAGACACTGTTTAGTTCTGGTGGTCTGGGAAGGTGCCTCCTAGGAATTCATATTTTGGCTGAGTCTCAGGTGAGAAGAGCTAACCTTACAGAGAGGCTGAGGAAGAGGAGAAGGGAGCTGTAGCTTACAATAATACTTGCTTCACAGATTGTTTGAGGATTTACTGTGAGACCGTGAAGTCCTTGGCACATATAATTGTACAACACATGCTGGCCACTCCCCTTGCCTTTGCTGATTTTTTTGAATAGGGCAATCAGAGGCTGGTTGTCATGAGGTAGATAAGGAAGAAATCAAGGTTTACGGAAGCCAAGTGACTTCTCAAACCATCAGAGGAAACCCAGGATTAGAACGCAAAACGTCTGCATTTCCAGCTGTTCCTAAGAGCTTAGGTACTTGGCCCAGAGTCTGGAGGCTGACCTGTGTACCCAGAGATGGAAAAGGACCTGGGACTTCCTAGGGGCAAAGCCTCCTAAGTCATCCTGCAGCAGCAACAGCAAAATAAAATCAGAAAACCCCCAAGCTTTAAGGAGGCTCAAGGTTTTAGACCCAGTTGTACATCGTATATGTCTGCTTTGGAGCTATTGAGCCCTTTCAGACTTTCTTCACCCATCAGAGGTCCGTTTACCAGCTAAGGCTCTTGAGTATGAATAGGGTTACTTCATTTTCTGGGCATCCCAGAGGCAAGATGTGAAGAACGGAGACTTTGTAGTGGGAGGCAGTATAGCTTAGCAGTTAGAAGTGTAGGCTCTGGAGCCAGACCACCTGCATTTGAACTCCACCTATTCTACTTACTAGCCAAATGACCTTGGGCAAGTTACTTTTATGGAGTATATATTGCTGTATGTGAAACTACCCCAAAACTTGATGGCTTTAAAAAAATGGCTATTTTTTAATCTCTCATGATTCTGTGGGCTGACCGAGCTCAGCTGGGTGGTTCTTCTGCATCATGTGGTGTCGACCAGGGCTTGACTGAGTTGGACATCCAAGATAGCGCTCTCATTTGTCTGGCAGTTGGTGCTGGCAGCCCACCGGGACCTCAGATGGGATTATTGATCAGAATACCTCGTATGGCTTCTCCACCTGGAGAAAGCCTGAGCACCTGAAGTCACTGAGAGGCTGCTGAGTAGACTGAGATTTGGTTTGGGCTCCTGACATCTTTACTTCCTCTGTGTTTATTTACAGTGATCTCTCTTGTCCTTGCCCATGAAATCGGGAGCACACCTCTCCCCACCCACTGTGGAAGAGCTTTGTGGAGTGGGCAGCCTTTGATGATACTGGTGGTGGTGGTATCATTCTTGCACACCCCTCAGGACTAGAAGTGAGGGCAGCTGCAACGATGAAAGGGTTCCCTGTTCATCTTCAGTGCCCCCTTACCCGGACCCTTATTGTGCTATTGGGAGGAGGTGTAATTTTTTTTCTATGGCTCTGGCAAATTGGCTGATTTTCTTTTTCTCTCCCTCTTCTGTCTTTCCTTTTTATTTAAATAAATATTTATTCAGCACATAATGGATACTTTTCATTCTTTTTGGCGGAACCTCTAGTGTCTTCCCAGGTTTGAGGACTTGCCAGTCAAAGTGGCAGGGTGGACCTGTGTCAGAGTTCCACATGGCACTGGGGTCAGAGTTTCATGACTAGGGAGAAAGCTGTTGTCCTGGCCTGTACCTGCTCCCCACCTCCCCCAACAACCCAGGAAATCCTGAGTCAGGTGAGATGATGGAAACTTCTTTGCTGATGCAGCCCAGAAGTGGATTCCCCGTTGGTCTCATCTACCATTTCACATCCTTGTGTGTACAGCACCAAGGGTGTTTGCTCCGGCGTGATTCAGGAATCCTGGCTGCTCTGTTGCTCTAGTAACAGGATCTGCCTTTCCTTGCACCTGAAGACTGCCGTGTGAGTGCCCAGACCACAGGCATAGGGTGAGCTGCCTTCTCTGCAGGGTCAGGGAGAGGCGAATGGAGATAGCCATGTTGCTGATGGCTGCTTTATGCCCCCTATCGAGGGTAAACTAAAGAGAAGCCTGCATCCCAGGGATGTGTTCTCCAAGATTCCCCAGACTTCAGGAGGTCACAGGGGATGTTTGTGGCCAGTATCAGTAGAAAGTTGATTTTTCTTACAAAATAATCTCTTCTCCACACTCTTTATTGCCAGAATATAAAATAAAATCAGCTCTCTAAAGGGCTGCTGTCAAGTCTAGCTAATATCTGGCTGCAGTCTTGAAAAACAGTGAGAAAAGACAAAATTTGATGTTGAGTAAGCTCGGCCTTTAATTATTATCATGCATTTGCTACAGTGCCTGGCCTTGTTATCAAGTTATGTTCCATGGAGGTTAGAAAGTTCCCAAATTCTTTTTCCAAGCAGCCTCCCTGGTACTCATGTAGGCACACAAAATCTCCTGGTTTACTGATCCCAATAATGCCACGTAATTAGAAGAAAAGCCTCTAAGTCAGAAGGATTGAACAACTCCTGGGTACACATATCCACTCTTCAAAATGTTCCCTGAAAATCACCACCCCTGAAGGGAAACTTTTACCTACATAAAAGATACCTTGTTCCAGAATTTGTCATTTTTGAAGAAGCCCTTTGTTTTCTATAATTGTAGATTAATGTCTGTCCATAAAAAATCTGCCTTGTGTTTAACCTTGGTCCTTTTGGTTGCCTTCTGCCTGTGCTCTGTGGGGTAGATACAGCAAGACGCTCTTGTGATTGAGTTTCATGGGTGCAAACTCTGTTCACTTCCATTTGGAAATGAGGCTGCATTTAAAGGCGGTGGCGATTGTGTGTAGCAGTGGAGCTGGTGTCCTGATGGCCTGTGAGTCCCCCTCCAGCCTGCTCACTTGATCCCCATAGCATGTCCAGAAGAGCCTTTCCCAGCCTCACTGCTGAGGGGGAAACCCAGAGAAGAGGAGTGACCTGCTGGCGTCCTGGCCATTTTTTTTTTTTTTTTTTTTTTTTCCTGAGACGGAGTCTCACTCTGTCGCCCAGGCTGGAGTGCAGTGGCCGGATCTCAGCTCACTGCAAGCTCCGCCTCCCCAGTTTACACCATTCTCCTGCCTCAGCCTCCCAAGTAGCTGGGACTACAGGCGCCTGCCACCTTGCCTGGCTAGTTTTTTGTATTTTTTTTTTTAGTAGAGACGGGGTTTCACCGTGTTAGCCAGGATGGTCTCGATCTGACCTCGTGATCTGCCCGTCTCGGCCTCCCAAAGTGCTGGAATTACAGGCTTGAGCCACTGCGCCTGGTGTCCTGGCCATTTCTACTGGGCTCCACATGGATGTAAAAGGGGAGAATGGGTGTTGTCTAGAAGGTGACATGGCTTTAGAACCCTTTCTTTGCCCTTTTCCGTCCCTGATGCATAACTGTTTGGAAGGCACTGTCTCTGCCACCTTGCTTTCTGGATTTGAGTGACACGCATGGAGTGGGATGAGGTGGAAAGGGTATATGATTACTTAATAATGTGATATGCACTTAAATTAATATATATCTGCTTATGATTATGCAGTTAATATGTCTTCATTGTAGAAGGTACGGAAAAGTTCAAAATAGAAAATACAAATTCTCTTAATTTTTTTTTTTTGAAACAGGGTCATGCTCTGTCACCCAGGTTAGGGTGCAGTGGTGTGATCATGGGTCACTGCAGCCTTGAACTGCAGGACTCAAGTGATGCTCCCACGTCAGCCTCTGGAGTAGGTGGGACTACAGGCTTGTGCCACCATGCCTGGCTAATGTATTTTTCCATTATTTTTAGGAGAGACACGGTCTTGCTGTGTTGCCCAGGCTCGTCTTGAACTCCTGGGCTCAAGCAATCTGCCCACCTCGGCCTCCCAAAGTGTTGGAGTTACAGGCATGAGCCACTTCACCCAGCCTCCACTGCTGACTGAAGGAGAGCCTTCTAATGTGTCCTAACCTTCAGTTTCTTCATTTCTTCTTGAAGCCTTCAAGACTACTTCAATCTTACTTTCTTTTTTCACCTTTTAGCTGACTTTTCCTGTTTGCTGAGGGTTTATAGCAGAAAAGCTTTGAAGTTGGACAGATCCATTTCCTAAATGTGTGACCTTGGGCAAGTTTTACAGCCTCCCTGAGCCTCGGTTTCCTCATCTGTAAAGTGGGGAGAATAATACCTGTCCTCAAGTTCACTGTGAAGCTTGCTGGGGATTGCGGGTAGTGTGGGAACCCCGAGAGGTGAAAGGCGTGAAGTCAGTGTCCTCTTTTTTCCCTTCACTACCCCTCACCCTTCTCTGTTCCACTTGGTTTCTCTTAGTCTTGATCCTCCTCCTTAAAATTCTAGCCAGTTTAATTTCTAGCAGATCAAAAAAAGAAGCTCATTCCCTGGGTATGAGAAAAATATCAACATTTATTGAACGTCTACCACTACTGGGCATTTTGCTGTCTGCTTTACATAATAATTGCAATTCTTGTGACAGCTGTGAGAATCAGTTTCCTATCTGAGGGGTTGCTGAGGGTGGGTGGCTTACTGGGGGTCACGTGTACCTGTGAATGCCTGCCTGCCCTCACCCCCACCTCCACAGTGTGTGGTAAGGACCCCTAAGCGGTACTGCTGGTGGGCTCCACCATGCCACACAGTTTAGTTTCTCTCCTCTAGTCATCATATGGCCCTTCTGAGTCAGAAGGAGAAGCCGTATTCTGCTGCCTCAGATTGCTCATACATTACGAGGGGAAAGGATGGAGCCGTTGTGGGGGTGACTTTGGCCTTCTGTGTTTACCTACTGGGTGTGTCTGTGTGTGCGATGTTCATCATGGTGACAATGGATGTTTTTTGCATTGCACCTCAGATAACTTGCATCTCAGATCCTAATTAGGCCTTTACCGCTCCAAAATTACATGCTCTTACATGCCTGTGATTATCTCAATAGGATTATCCTTGTCCCTAAAGATAATTGAGATCTCTCATGGTGGCATATTTTTATTGCTGCAACATCCTCTCCAACCATCCCTCCACGCAGTCTCTTACTGTTTTCCAGTGACTGCTTTTACACTTCATTCTGAACAGGAAATACTCAGGGATCTCTGAGAGGCAGAATTAGTCTGTGATTATGCAAACCGTGGTAACCATTGTGCATTTTCTCTCCCCTCTCCCCCTTCTCCTGATGGTAGGTGCCTGGAGATTTGAGTCAAACGTCCGAAGACCAGAGTTTGTCGGATTTTGAAATGTAAGTCCATAGCCTGTGCTCACAAGGGATCCTTTGGAAACTGGACTCTGTTGTTGGCTTCTGTCCCAGAAGACCACAGAGGGAAACAGAAATTACTGTTCAGACCCACACCAGGTTGATGTGGTTCTTGTAGAGCTAGTAGGAGTCGTTCTCCTACAGCCTCAGTCTGGCCCTCAGATGTGTTTTATCTCCCCCTTGGGTATTTAAAAACTTTTTTTTTTTTTTCCTGGCTGACGTTTAGAAGCTGGAAGCTATCACATAAAAATACAAAATTCCTTTTTTTTCTTTAAAAATTAGACGTTTGTCCCTATGAGGCCACAGTCTGCTGGAGCTGAGTAAAAGCTGTCCCCTTTGCACAGGGCATGTGCTGTCCAATTGACCACAGTCCCGCTCTTTGCTGTTACCTGGAAGTGACCGACTTCACTCGTTGTATTATCTGTGTGGCCCTTGGGTTATTGGAAACAACAGTAGTCAGTGCCTTGGTTGGATTTTTGATTGGATTAGATTCAATTTGGTACCTCCACTGAGCACCCTTAGGGAGAGGTTAGTTGGTCATCAGACTTTTTTTTTTTTTTTGAGATGTAATCTCTCTCTGTCGCCCAGGCTGGAGTGCAGTGGCACGATCTCAGCTCATTGCACCCTCTGCCCACCAGGTTCAAGTGATTCTGCTGCCTCAGCCTTCCAAGTAGCTGGGATTATAGGCACACACCACCACACCTGGCTAATTTTTGTATTTTTTACTAGAGATGGGGTTTCACCCTGTTGACCAGCCTCATCTCAAACTCCTGACCTCAGGTGATCCACCCACCTCAGCCTCTCAAAGTGCTGGGATTACAGGCAGGAGCCACTGCACCCAGCTGATTTTTGTTCAGGATTTCTTAGGCTTTGGACAAACAGATCCTTTAGGCTGGTAAAGGAAATGGGATAAGTTCTCTCCTCTCTCATTCAGCTCTGGTGAGTTTAAGGTTCAACACCCCTTGGGAAGAAAAGCCTCTTCTCGAGCAGGCAGGGCTGGGCCTTGGAAAGAGCATTTCTTCAGAACCAGGCTGGCCTGCATTGAAATCTCAGGCATCATTCCAGCCATTTGACCTCACTGGGCCTCACTTTTCCTAATCTGTGAGGTGAAGGTCCTGATGTGAACCTTGCAGGGCTTGTGGTGGCAGTAAGAGTGAGGTTATGAAAGGCATGAGGGCATCACAGGGCTACTTGTGATGGGGCAACTGCTGAGGTCGGGGGTGGAGGTGGCCGTTAGGCTGATAGGGTGGAGAGGCTGAGGTTGGGTGAGAGGTGATGAATGAAAATCAAAGGTGAATTTGCCTGCCATGGGCTTGTGGGCAGGGGGAGCACAGCATGAAGAGGCTCCTGGAATGGCAGTCCAGTGGAGGGCAGCGGTGGGAAGAAACTGGGAAGACAGGAGAGAGCCACAGAGGGGAGTCCCAGACACGAGGCTGGAAGCACTCATTATTAAAGCAAGAATTCACCCAGGTCCTGCTGCAGGCAGGTGTCCAGGCAGGTCCCTGATAGAGGGGATCAATTAACCATGGTCCCTGCCCTCAAGTGGTCTCTGCCTGATCCAGGCAACGTTGTCTCTCCCCAGAGATTTGGAACCTCCCCCAACCAGTTTACTCATCTACACTAAATCCAGAGGGAGCAATGGCACCATTCCCCTCTCATCATAGAGACCGAAATCCTTCGTGGAGGTTGCGAGGAAGGCCCTCACTCATCTCTGGCTTCGTCCCCGGCCTTTGCCACTCCTCTCCCTGCATCAGCCTATCTGGCAGGTCCACTCCTCTAACCCACTTGGTCTTCTCCCTTTAGGGTTATTATTTTACCCGCTTAAACCACTTGTACACAGCATCGCCTCTGTGCTGGACACTGTTCTAACCTACTCAGTCCCTACAACAACCTTCAGAGATGGGTATCACCTCACAGATGATGAAATTGAGCTGGGATTCAAACCCAGGCAGTGCTGGTGTAGACTTAGTGCTCTTCACAAATGTTCATTCTCCTGCCTGAAGCACCATTTCTCATCCTCAACCTCCCTTCCCCAACTTGGCTAAGTCTAACTATCCCTTAAAGCCTGGCCCAAACATTGCTTCTGCAAAGAAGCCTTCTCTGGTGTCCCACACCAAAGCAGGCCCTGGAAGTCACTCTCCTTAGATCCAGTGTTCCTTGGTGGCACTTACAATAATAGTAAATAATTTATCTGTAACAGCTGTTGGCATATCTACACCTGACAACAAAGCTTCAGAACATATGATGTAAAAAAATCAACAGAAATGAAAGGAGAAACAAACAGCTCTACAATAAGAGTTGACCTCAGTACCCCACTTTTAGTAATGGATAGGATAACTAGATAGGAGATCAGTAAGGGGATAGAGGATTTGAACAACATGAGAAACCAATTAGATATAACAGGCTTATATAGAACATTCCCCAAATAGCGGAATGCACATTCTTCTCAAGTGCACATAACTTTCCAGGAAAGACCATATGTTAGGCCACAAAACCAGTCTCAATAAATTTTTTAAAATTGAAATTATCTAAAGTATCTTCCTTGACCACAAAAGAGTTAAAAAAAAAAAATTTTTTTTTTTTGAGATGGAGTTTCACTCTGTTGCCCAGGCTGGAGTGCAGTTGTGTGATCTCGGCTCGCTGCAACCTCTGCCTCCAGGTTCAAGTGATTCTCCTGCCTCAGCCTCACAAGTAGCTGGGACTATAGGCACGTGCCACCATGCCCAGCTAATTTTTGTATTTTTAGTAGAGATAGGGTTTCACCATCTTGACCAGTCTAGTCTCGAACTCTTGACCTCAGATGATCTGCCTACCTCAGCCTCCCAAAGTGCTGTGATTACAGGTGTGAGCCCCTGTACCCAGCCCACAACAGAGTAAATTTTATGGAGATTTGTCTGTCTCCCATGTTAAAACTGAATGCTCCATGAAGAAAGGGCTATGTCTGCATTTTTTATTGCTCTATCTCCAGTATCCAGAGTAGCTTCTCAATAAATACTTGTTTAATGAATGAGTGAAGGAACAAAAGCATGAACAAATGAACTAACACCTAGGAGGGAGATGGTCACGTAAACAATCAATTCTGATACAGTGTGGTCAATGCACTGAAAGAGAGAACCATCTAACCCAGACTGGGGTATCCTCGCTCTAACCCTGGGAGGTCGTCCAGTCCTCACCAATCCAGAAAAGTTAATAAAAACCAGAGTGCTAGTTATATTTCTGCCTTTGTAGCCTGACACAGAAATGAAAGGAGAATGTTCTAGGCACTAGTACAATTTCAGGGACCTTTCCAGGAGGAAAGTGATTAGATACACAAACCAGTTTTGATGGCTCAGAATTGCAAGGTTCGAATTGCATTGAGCCCTGGGGAAGTGGTCAGTGGGGTTTAATTTACCCCTCAAAGGAGGCCGGCTTCTCAGCTCAGAGATGAGAAGAAATGCTGTTTCAGGAGAGACCCATTACCTGAAGGGTTATTTTCATTGTGAAAATGAAATGGTCTTTACTCTAGAGGTTGTGAGAACATTGAGTCGTGGAATCTTCCATCACCGGTGTCTCAAATTGTGTTCCAAACCCAGAAGGCTGGCGAGTTTTTATGAGCTGCTCTTTACAGAGAAGGAGAGTTCAGGAGAAAGCATTTAGCCCTGGAACAGCTCTAATTAGAGGCGAAGGCTGGGACCTTACAGCCCTTCCAGAATGGTGCAGTGCCGTTTTGATAATTACTACAATTGATCTTGAAGTTTCAGGGACAGTCAGCTTATTAGCTCTGTGTAATTTGGATCCAGCCAGGTACAAATGTGATAGTGACTTACAAGTTAAGTTTAAAGTCATCACATAAGACAAAACAATCACAAAACCAAAGTATCTCTTACAAATAGCCCATGTGAGCTGAGAAATAAATGATTTTACTATAGGTAAAAGCATGGAACCGTTCATGGCAGGTACTCAGTAAATTATTTTGCATTTGACTTTAAACCTCGGTGTACTGGACCTATATACACAGTGTTTTTGGAAAAGTTGAAAGAGAGGTATTTGTACCCATCAGCCTGGTTTTCTAACTTGTCATTTTCTCTCGTTCCTCCTTCCTCCCATCCTAAACAGCTGTCACCCTTGTTGCCATGAGTGTTGGTCTCCTGATCTCATTTGTGGAGTCTGATCTTAAAATGGGCTCAGGGTCTAAAGTCAGCTCAGTAAGGAGGCAGCGTGACTGCTGGGTACTCCAGAAACGCTGAGCATTGCTGTGTGACCTCCTGTGATCGCGTCCTTGGGGCTTCCGGTTATTATCTTCATTTTCAGATGTGGAGACTGAGGTTCAGATACATTATGGGCCAGATCACTCCGTAAGAACTGAAGGGAGATCTTTCTCATTCCAGAGTACGGGGGAGGGGTGTGTGTGTGTGTGTGTGTGTGTGTGTGTGTGTGTGTGTGTGTGTGTGTGTATATATGGAGAGGGAGAGACACAGGCTCAGTGATAAGACTTAAACTTGTCCTTTAGCTTGCCATCAGGTGGGATGTTAAGTTGTCATAAATTGCTTGTGCATAATACCTCGTAGAGGAGAAAATTGTCTCCTTGCCTCTTTTGTATTTGTTATTGTTTTGTAAGTTAAAATGTCCAATGTTGGTCTCTCTCTCTTTTGGTTATAGATCAAACCGGGCGCTGATCAATGTCTGGATCCCCTCCGTGTTTCTCCGGGGCAAGGCAGCAAATGCATTCCACGTGTATCAGGTGAGTGCCTGGTTTTCAGGTGGACATCACAGCCGGGTGGAAAGACGCCCATTTGTCATGCTGTGGTGCTTTGCCTCTTGGTGGTGGGACAGTATGATTAGGAAGCCATGGCCCTCCATACACCCACATCGTAACTGCCCGGAGGCCTTATGTAAGAAGTCTGTGGCTTTCTGTGGGCAGGAGGATACAGTGGGCCTCTTCGTGCCAGTCAGGCTCGTATTGTGGCTGCTGTGGAATCTCAGCTCGGACTGCATGAGCAGAAACGGAGATGTGTTGGCTTGTATTGCATCTGAAAAGTCCAGTGGTAGGTCGGGCCTTGGGCATGGCTGGACCTGCCACCAGGAACCTGCTGCCGTCTCTTGTATCTGCTGCTTGGTGACCCTCTCAGGCCAGCTGTCTGTGGGTTGACAGGATGACCCCAGCAGCGCCAGGTTCTCAGCCCGTCTGGATGGGCGCGTCTCACTGGTCTGTCCTGGATCTTGAGCCTCTTCCTACACCTTGAGGTTGGGTGATGGACTCTGTGACTGGCCTGGGTCGGTTCGTGTGACCACCACTGGCCCCAGGGTGGACATTTACCTCACCTGACCACATGTCTGAGAGTGGGGAGAGGAGATTCCCCAAATGAGAGCCAGAGAATTCTTTCCAAAAGAAGGGGCAACCGACGCTTGACAAGCAGGACCTGTGAACGTCACCTCTGCTTTCTTGGGGTTAGCGATAGCCGCACCCAGGTGGGCATTGAGTGTCTGGGGCAGCGAGATGTGTGTCTGTTGAGGAGGTGATTTTACCCAATCAAGGGGACTCCGGTTCTCCATCTCCTCTCTGATTTTCTGAAGCTTCTTTTAGCCCTGCCCACATCTCATCTGCATGTCTGTCTTCCTTCTCTTCCTCTCTCTTACCATGAACTCTGATTTCCAGGCTTTTGTGCACCCTTGTTCTGGGACTGCTTTGTTCTCGGTACTGAGCCCCAGCTGCTTCCTGCTTCTCCTGTCTGCTTGTGCTAAAATAATTGTCTTTAGGTTTTGTTTTATTCCCCATGAGCTCTCTGCAAAGCCTTGGATTTTGTAGCCATTTTTCTTAGTGAGTAATTGACTTATTGAAGAAATTTTCTTGGCTATTAAGGTATTTTTTCCCCAAAGAGTGGGGTGTTGAAGAAAGGACACTGAACTTGAAAGCAGAATCCCTGGTTTAACACTATGACCTTAGATGAGTCTTAGTTTCTTCAGCTGTAAAATGGAGACAGTAATCTATCTTGTAAAACTGTTTGGAGATTAGAAATACCTGGCGTGCAGTAAACGCTCTATTCATTTCTCCCTTCCCAGATGACCGCTGGGCTTGGTCTCGGGTCTAAGCATAGTATGCACATCTTACTGGAACTCTTAGGGACAGATGAGCTAGACTTTGGCATGAGAAGGTTGTTTTAGTTGACATGTTCAGCTGGGCAACAGTCGTAGGAGAATCTTGAGTGTTTATGTTGTTCTCAGCTCCGGTTTAAAGAGAGAATTAGATATTATAGATTTTCAAAAATCCTCTTCTCTTTCTTTCTCCTTTTATCCCCCCCAAACCCAACTGCCTTATTTGACCCTTCAAGTTCTGCTTTGTGGTCATCAGAGAGCTGGAAGGTGCAGCCTGGAGGATGAAAACAGTGCAGCAGATGGCTTTATTTTAGAACAAAATTAAAACATGTTATCACTTGAGAGGTTTCCTTGACCTTTCAGTTTTGACTTTTCCCTCCTCTCACCCCATGAAGCAACTTGGCAATTTTTAGCTCCTGAAAGTCAGCTATGAAATGAGAGGGACCTCAGCAAATATGCCGTTGCCTGGGAGATGGTTTCCGCAATGGCCACCGTGGCAGTGAAGCCACTCTCTCCCCATCCTTCGCTGTGTGAAGCTCTCATGGGCGCAGCCCTGCTTCCAGCCAGTGCCAGGCCTGGCCGCTCCGCATCACTGGGAGCAACTTCATTCCACGCCTCTGGCCTTCTGTAGCCTTCCCTGGTGCTGGGGTGTGTGAAGTGGCGTCTCTTCCATGCAATTATTTTTCTCTTTTTAGCAAATGATGCTTCTGATTGGTGCCTGCAGAGCAAAATCAGAGCATCTGTTTGGAAGCATTTTAGAAAGCTTTTATTGCCATGTTTTTACTTTATATAAATGATATTGCATAAAAGGTGACTCATTTAAAAGACTGGTACTGTTAAAGAGTACTTATTTTAGAATTAAAAAAGTATGCTGGCCGTGCATGGTGGCTCATGCCTGTAATCCCAGCAGTTTGGGAGGCTGAGGCGGGCAGATCACCTGAGGTCAGGAGTTTGAGACCAGCCTATCCAACTTAGTGAAACCCCATCTCTAATAAAAATATAAAAATTAGCTGACCGTGGTGGTGGGCATCTGTAATCCCAGCTACTTGGGAGGCTGAGACAGGAGAATCGCTTGAACCCAGAGGCAGAGGTTGTAGTGAGCCAAGATTGCGCCACCGCACTCCAACCTGGGTGACAAGAATGAGACTCTGCCTCAAAAAGATATGAGATAATTTCTAGAGAAACATCTAAAAAAGAATGATAGAGGTAAAAAAAACACACACATCAGGATCAATGAAAATGTAAACTAAGAGTTTAAAAGGAAAAAGCAGAAAGTGTATATACGTATCATGAGATTCTACACTGTTGCGCTCATTGATTTATAAACTTCCCGTGGGCTTCCTGGCAGCCAGTGTGAGAGAGAAATGTGGTTATTTGGATAATTCTGTTGCTAATGATCATAAAATATGTTAATTCTTCAAAAGAAGCTCTAAAAGAAATTTCCACACAAGGTTTGAGATTAAACAATAAAAAAGGATAGAGGAGACAATTGCCAACTACATTCCCGTGACAGCCACTGTCTAGTTTTGGAAGATTTCCCTTGAACGAAAACAAGGACATAACCCCAAAGTGAGCATAAATTTGACTGGAGAGCCAAGACATAGAGCTTTCTCAGTAGAGCTCTGCCCCCCGTTACTGGAGCTACGCTATCCGTACCAGAGCTCCTAGCCGTGTGTGGCTCTTGAGATTTATATTAATTAAAATGAGATTTATATTAATTAAAATGGCCACGCCTGTAATGCCAGCACTTTGGGAGGTCAAGGAGGGCAGATCACGAGGTCAGGAGTTCGAGACCATCCTGGCCAACATGGTGAAACCCCGTCTCTACTAAAAATACAAAAATTAGCTAGGTGTGGTGGTGGGTACCTGTAATCCCAGCTACTTGGGAGGCTGAGGCAGGACAATCGCTTGAACCTGGGAGGCGGAGGTTGCAGTGAGCTAAGATCACACCACTGCACTCCAGCCTGGGAGACAGAGCGAGACCGTCTAAAAGAAAAAGAAAAAGAAAGAAAGAAAACGAAAGATTTGACTGGTCAGTTGCACCACATTTCACATGCTGAGCAGCCACACATGGCTGGTGGCTTCTGTTCTGGACAGCACAGATCTGGAACATTTATCCCGTACACAGAGGTCTGCAGGGCGGCTGCCTTGGAACAAGCCCTCCCAGCGTATGGGACGGCAAGATGGTGTCTTTGTGCCAAGTCAGGATTTAGAAGGACCACACTGGCCATGAAAGGGCACATCATGCAGGGATAAGGGCCTCCCCTTTTCAGCTCTTCATGGCTTCCAGCTCCTTGGAGGAGAAAGTCTCTGTGTCACTTTCTTACCTCTCATGTGCCTCTGATCTTTCTTCTTAGGAAAAGCAGCAAGGCTGGGGTCAATGCCTTTGGCGGGCGACAGACTTGAGGTTAATTAGATTTGTTTTCTTTGTATTCATTTTTACATTTGCCTTCTAGTTATGACACAGAATTCTATTTTTCCATTTACCATGGTGATGTACAGTCCCCCTTTAAAATTATTTTAGGTAGAAAGGAAATGAGTCAGCTTAAAGAAAGCTACTAAACAAACAATCATGAAAACAGTGCAAAGTTTAGCATGATGCTCTGTGAATGATTGATATTTGGGTAACACCGACATAAAGGAACAGATAGACTGTGATTAACAAAAACCAGTATAATAACTAGTAGCCACCTCTCACTGGTTTGTGTGTTGTGTAATAGCTCATTCAACCCTTGTAGCCACTCTGTGGGGTAAGAAACTCTTACCCCATTTTATAGGTGAAGAATCAAAGATACAGGGAAGCATCTCATTTACTGACATGTTTTTAGCCCCCAAAGCAGTCTCTGACAAGGTCCCAGTCTGTAGAGATTCTATGTTACTGAATCAAGCTCTTTAAAAATCCTAAAAGCAGCTGCACATGATGGCATGTGTCTGTAGTCCCAGCAACTCCAGAGGCTGAGGTAGGAAAATTGCTTGAGCCCAGGAGATGGAGCCTGCCGTGAGCTGTGATCGCATCTGTGAATAGCCCCTGTATTTCAGCCTACACAACACAGTGAGACCCTGTCTCGCCAAAAGAAATGTAAAAATTGGCCGGGCGCGGTGGCTCACGCCTGTAATCCCAGCACTTTGGGAGGCCGAGGCGGGCGGATCACGAGGTCAGGAGATCGAGACCATCCTGGCTAACACGGTGAAACCCCGTCTCTACTAAAAATGCAAAAAATTAGCCGGGCGAGGCGGCGGGCACCTGTAGTCCCAGCTACTCGGGAGGCTGAGGCAGGAGAATGGCGTGAACCCGGGAGGCGGAGCTTGCAGTGAGCCGAGATCGCGCCATTGCACTCCAGCCTGGGCGACTAAGCGAGACTCTGTCTCAAAAATAAATAAATAAATAAATAAATAAATAAATAAATAAATGTAAAAATTAACCGGGCATGGTGGTGCATACCTATAGTCCCAGCTATTGGGGAGGCTGAGGCAGGAGGATTGCCTGAGCCCAGGATTTTGAGATTGCACTGAGCTATTATAATGCCACTGCCACTGTGGCCTGGGTGACAGAGCAGGACCCTTCTCAAACAAAACAAAACAAAACAAAACTAGAAGCAGCTGGGAGAGTCACCCTCATTCCAAAAGGTGGGGCCCAGCTCAACTAAGATCTCACCTGCATGGACAGCCACCTGCACCCCTGAGATGGTGTGCTAAGGGCAGGCCTGCAGCCAAGCCAGGACTTTTCCACAGGACCTCTCTGGGTCCACTGTGGTGCACACATTACCCAGAAAGCCTTCCCTATCCAAGAGCCATGCTGAGATGGTTTGCTTTGGAAAGTTGTCAGAGCGGGTGCTGGTTCACAGTGACTTATCTGGCCGTCCAGTATCTCAGGACATCTCGTTTGAGCAATGTCAGGGTCCCAGAACCTGCCTTGGGGTGGCTGCTTGAAAATATCCTCTGGCCGGGCACGGTGACTCACGCCTGTAATCCCAGCACTTTGGGAAGCCAAGGCGGGTGGATCACCTGAGGTCAGGAGTTCAAGACCAGCCTGGCCAACATGGTGAAACCCTGTCTCTACTAAAAATACAAAATTAGCCGAACTTGGTGGCATACATTATAATCCTAGCCACTCGAGAGACTGAGGCAGGACAATCTCTTGAACCTGGGAGGCAGAGGTTGCAGTGAGCCGAGATCATGCCATTGCACTCCAGCCTGGGCGACAAGAGCAAAGCTTCGTGTCAAAGAAAATAAAATGTCCTCCTACATGCCAAAGAAACTAAGGTAATTCCCCTGCTGTGTGCAGTCACAGATCCCCCACTACTTGTATTGTGGAAAAATCTGGTATTATATTTGGCACAGAGGATTCTAGCAAGAAGTGTTGTGCATTGTCAAGGTTGAATGCAAATTATTGAAAAAGTTTAGTGTTCCTATGTCCTGAGAGGGAGCTGAGGTGTGTTCTGCCACTAAAAATAAGAAATGGCAGCATTTGAATACTTTTCAGGACAAAGTAATATTTGAAGAGTTCCTGATTTTAAGTTTTTCATGCGTGAGTGCTTCTTACACATTACGCTCTGCTGATGCGTGGCTGCTGGCAGGCACTAGCCAGAGAAAAAATGATTAAGGAGTGTCAAATAAAATGGAAAACAAAATTAAACTCAACCCAGTACCTTGTTCTGCTGGGTTTTTCTCTTTCTCTCTCTCTCTCAACACACATTTTGGTTTGATTTTTCTGGCACTTCCATATGATTGAGTTAAATTTGTTGTTAGTTAATTTCTCGTTTATACCTTTGCAGATGTTTGGTCTTATTCCCCAAATACCCTGACTTCCAAACAGGTTTGAGATTCAGTGTCTGAATAGCCCACTCAAGTGTCTCTAAAGGTATGTTAGGTCTTAAAAAAGTTCACCTACTTGTTTTCTTCAACTGTTAAAGCCACCAGATTGGTATGAAGTCATACATCAGTGTACTTACCTGGGATCTTAGGTTTTTCCCTTTGAAAAGTACCTTCAGTGTGTTTGGAATCGGTCTTCCATGTGGGATAAATTTCAGCCTTTGCGTCTAGCCACCACAAACGCTGGCTGTTGTACAGTATTTCATTTGCACAACAGAACCAATTAGATCTCCTTTGTAAAGAGAGTTGCTTTGTTTCAGCAAAGCTTTTTTTTTTTTTTTTTTTTTTTGGGAGAAGAAGTCTCACTCTGTCGCCCAGGCTGGAGTGCAGGGGCGCTATCTCGGCTCACTGCAAGCTCCGCCTCCTGGATTCAAGCGATTCTCCTGCCTCCGCCTCCCGAGTAGCTGGGACTACAGGCGCCCACCACCATGTCCGGCTAATATTTTGTATTTTTAGTAGAGACGGGGTTTCACCATGTTAGCTAGGATGGTCTCTATCTCCTGACTTCGTGATCCACCCGCCTCGGCCTCCCAAAGCGCTGGGATTACAGGCGTGAGCCACCGTGCCCGGCTACGTTTTTTTTTCTTCTAGAATAAGTTCTGTTTCCTAGAGGCCACAGGGTGTTGTCTTGGCCTGGGGAATGACGGTATCCCAGGAAAACTTGTTCAGTATTTAAACTCTTCCCATCCCCCATCCTGCAGAACAAAATCATGTAGCCTGAGCGGTTATTATTACTACTTTGTTGGAGACGGGTCTCGCTTTGTCACCCAGGTTGGAGTGCAGTGGCACAGTCATGGCTCACTTTATTTAGCCTTGAACTTCCAGGCTCAAGCAGTCCTCCTGCCTCAGCCTCCTGAGTATCTGGAAGTATAGGCATGTACCACAATGCCCATATTTTTGAAGAGACAGGATCTCACTATGCTGCCCAGGCTGTTCTGTAACTCCTGGCCTCAAGTGTTCTTCCCTCTTGGGCCTCCCAAAGTGCTGGGATTATAGGTGCAAGCCACTGTGCCTGGCCTCTGGGGACTTTTAAAGGTTTAATCCAGCGAAGCATATTTATATATGTAATGCAGGGAAAGTGTGTTATTTTTCTATTAATAATAGATCACAGCGTCTTGGCGGGCTGCATGAGCTTCAGGTGGTTTGGAGGATGGTGATGCTTTTGGACTTCAGGCTTTGCGTTTCTCAGCTCTTCCTTTTCATCAGTGTTCTCTTAAGATAGCTTACCCCCTGGGCCCTCTAGTTTTCTTTTACCCACAGCTCTGTCTTTATGCTCGCTTCCTGTGTAGCTGTGCAGAGAGGGAAGAATTCATTGAGTAGAGAAAGATGAAATGGTTGGGCCGAGTACAGAAATGGGAACTGCAGCTGCAGTGGTGTGGGCTCTAAGAAGCCTCCGCCTTCGCAGATACCATTCCAAATTTAGGGGAGACAAGGACCCGTTCTAAGGCTGAAGCATTTCTCTCTTGCTCACACCTGGTCCTTCCTGTCACACCTGTTGTATGCCAGGTAGGCAGGAGAGCCGGCTGTGGACTGAGGCAGCCGTTGTCTGTTTGATTTGTGAGTTTCATCCCAGCCAGTGTGGGCTCCTGTGTTGCAGGTCAAGCCAGACCAGGGAGCACTTGCCCTTGTTCTTGCTGTCTCTCGAGAACTTTCCACCCTGGCATTCTGAGGATCACAGCACATGAACCCCTGGCCGTTCCTGGAATGCTTAGGGCTCCCAGGAAAGCCTGATGTAGGTGAAAACAGAAAGCAAAAGGCAAAATGCTCTCTCCTTCCTGCTGGACATATGTGTCACTGCTGTCCTCTCTCTGCTTTTATCTTTCCAAATAGGACGAATTTTAAAAATTTCCCTTCCAGTATAAAGCCTTTATTCATCCCAAAGCTGTTGATCAAGGGTCTGCTATATGCCCAGCGTGTGCCAAACCTGCAGAACCAGTGGGAGCCGAAGTTGACATTGAGCTGACCTTCACCAGCCTCACTAGCTTAGCAAGAATGCAGGCTTGCTAAACTAGTGTGGGGTAAAGGTAGCCTCACTCTGCAGAGAAAGGAACAAGGAGGAGGGACGGGACACCACTCACCTTACAGCACGCATGTGACCATGTGTGATGACATATGAAATGCTTGGCCCATAGCTACTGTGTGAATATTACCTTTGTGATCTAATAACCACTTGACTTGTGTTAAGCAATTAAACTTGGAAGGAAACGTAGAAAGATTTTCCCCTTGTTGAATCGAATGTCTCTGGGCATGTCCCTGTGTTCAAAAAAACTGTATGGAGCATCTACTTCACCAAGGGCTTTAAAAGGGCTGCAAAGAGCAAGATAGCATTTTCCTAAGGTATCTGGCACCTGGTGGGGAGACAGGACCTCCACGAAAGCAACCCAAGTTCAAGGGTGGCTACATGAGGCTTTGCGGAGGGGTGGGAGAGCCGGACGTCGGGTAGGCAGCCCCAGCCTCTGCTGCAGGCTGTTTAATGCACATTGCTGCTTAATTCTTTCAGCAACCTATGGGGTAGGCACTGTTTTCATGATCCTCATCTTATAGATGAAGCAGCTGGAACTCTGGGTTGAATAACTCCCTCTGGGTCGTGCACAAGATCCTGCCTTGTGACTCTGTCTGCTCCATGTTGCTCCTCACCCAACCACCAAGGCATGCACTTCACGAATTTGTGTCAGTGAAATGAACCTGTTTCCATAACATGTTTCCTGCAAGGAATTCTGCCACTCTCTCACTGACCCGTCACTCATTGTCACAGCTGCCATGGACAGCTGATATTGGTGATACTCTCACGTGGGAGAGAGCACTGCAAAGACCAGAGTGTGGAATTGGTGGGTCCCTGGGAATGCGAGAAGTCTGTTAAGGTGGAGACCTTTTCAGCCTCATATGCATAAAGTCTTTGCGTATTAGGCTTTGAAGAAAACTTAGAGCTCACCTGTGTGTGTGCACACGTGTCTGTGTGTTTGTGTGTGTGTTTTGAAAGGTACATTCAGGATTATAATTTTTTACTTGGAAAGCTAAAGACATGGGCTTTGTTAATAGTCTATAGGTAGAGGTGGGCATACCCTCTTGGCAGGTGTACTGTCTGAGTTTTTATATTTACTTTTTATATGAGAAAATCAAAACAAGTGTTTTGCAGTAGATCAAACCCTCAGTAGCAAAGTGGAGGACCGGGGGCCGCTTTCTGGCCACTCAACACTCTGCTGTGTCTCAGGGCTACCTGGCTCTCTCTCCCTTTCCTGACTCCTTCTGTGCCCAGAAGTGACCCATCTGGAGAGCTGCCCGGCGTGTTGATCAGGCAAGGGCTGGGGAGGTGGAGCATGCTGTCACGTTTGCTCGTCTTGGAGACTGGCAGCTTTGGTTTTGTTTTGTTTCTGTTCTGTGGCCACAGTTGTCACTGATTCTTTGTTTTTTGTTGGGAAGGGAGCGTTGGGCCTGGGCAAGGTTCATCTCATTAGCTAAGTTCTAATGGAGAAGGGGAATGTGAAGTAATCATTACAAGTGTGGGGAATGTCTCAAAGGGGGAGATAACAACAGTGAAGGGCATAGCCAGGTCACTCTTGCTGACGTGGTGGTAGGACCCCCTAACTGCAGCAGACTACCGCAGCATGTCCTTGGAAATGAAAGTTCTGGAGAAAAGGCAGGTGGCGGCGGCAGGGGGGCGTACAGGGTGGATGTGGGAGTGGATAAAAGGGTTCTGACTTACTGAATGGCAGCCAGGGTGCAGTGATCTCTCAGAGGAGGCCTGAAGGTGCAGAGAAGGGAGCCAGGTGAGGTGGTGGAGACAGCAGGAAGGATGCCGAGGAGAAGGAAGCTGAGGTGTGAACATGGAGTGGCGGCTCTGTGGGAAGTGACAGGGCCCTCGAGACAATGGCACCTCGGAAGCAGTGCGAGTGTTCAGTGGTGCACTGCTGTGCAGAGGAGTCAGCTTGTTCATCCTGTCTCCCTTTGAGTCGTCTTGGAGGCAGGCAGCACGCTGAGCATACACAGGCACTGGACGGTCCTCACGCCAGGTGCCCTGCCCCACACTTCCTGCATCAGCCTATTGCTTTCAGAGCCGCCTTGCTGAGAGTGGCCTTACTCACTTACCGCTCCTAAATGGTGGTGTCCATTGTTCTAAATGAGGCGGGATATAAATTACCATACAGTCATCCCTTGCTATCTGTGGGGGATTGGTTCCAGGACCCCTCATGGATACCCAAATCTGAGGATGCTCAAGTCCCTCATATAAAACGGCATAGTGTTTGCATATAACCTAAGTGCGTCCTCCTGTAGACACTGGATCATCTCTAGATTACTTACAATATCTAGTACAATGCAAATACCATGTACATAGTTGTTATATGGTATTGCTTAGGGAATATGACAAGATCAAAAGTCTGTACGTATTCAGTAGAGATGCACTTTTTTGAGTATTTGTAATCTGTTGTCTGTTGAATCTGTGGATGCAGAACCCACTGATAGGGAGTGCTGACTGTGTTAAAAAGTAAGGGGGTGTTTGAGCCAGGTGTGGTGGCCTGCATGTGTAAACACAGCTCTTTAGCAGACTGAGGTAAGAGAAGTGCTTGAGCCCAGGAGATTGAGACTGCAGTGAGCTATGATCACGCCGCTGCACTCCAGCTTGGGTGACGGCAAGACCTCAACTCTAAAAGTATGAGTAGAGATGTAAGAGTAGTGTTTGGAAATCATCCTGTTTTCACCGGGTCATATTAACCGTGGCTTAACTGGCACCTTGTCAGTGTGGCCTCCATATCCCATCTTCACCTCCATTGTTTCAGAAACAAAAACCTGAAGAAGAGGAACTTGCTAAGATGTTGACCTGTGATTCCCCCGGTCGCTTTCCTCTTCCAGGTTCCCTGGGTGTAGCCAGCTGGTCTTTTCTGCTCCCTCACCTGAAGGGAGATTTCTGGTAAAAGTAGAAGTCCTGCAAAGACATTTTCCTGCCTAGCTGTTGTTTTTCAAAAGCTTGGGATGGTTTTGTTTGTTTATTTGTTCGTTCGTATATATGTATGTATGTATGTATTTAAAGACAGAGTCTCTGTCTCCCAGGCTGGAGTGGAGTGGCACTCTCTTGGCTTATTGCAACCTCCACCTCCGGGTTCAAGCGATTCTCCCACCCGAGCCTCCTGAGTAACTGGGATTACATGTGCCCACCACCATGCCCGGCTAATTTTTGTATTTGTAGTAGAGGTGGGGTTTCACCATATTGGCCAGGCTGGTCTCGAACTCCTGACCTCAAATGATCCACCTGCCTCAGCCTCCCAAAGTGCTGGAATTACAGACGTGAGCCACTGCACCTGGCCTCTTGTCTTTTAAAGAGACTCCTTTGAGGAGACAGGTAGGGGATAAGGGCTCCATGACAGGCCCCAGAACAAGAGAGACCTCCCAGGGAGGCGAGGCTCCAAGTCTGGGCAAAAATTCCAGCTTGCTTGCGTGCCCTGGGAGCAGAAAAGCAGGAGCCGCAAAAGCTGGCGGTGAGTGGACCACTGTCTGCAGGTTGGAGCTCCCTTCTGCAAGGTGTAGGCACCGCACAAGCACCACACTGTCCTGAAGGCCAGGGAGGGGGCAGGACCCCAGTAATGGCTGAGATGGCCTTGCTGCCCACTAGTCAGGGCTGCCTCGGAGTCTCTATCAGGATGCACTCAGCAGCTCCCTTTGGCACCGTTGAGTTTCATACTCACACACAGCATCTCTAATGTGTTTGGATGAGGCCTTGTAATTACACAGCAAGGACAGGTTGTCCGTTTGCCCTCATCTCCTGCCTGAACACAGAGTATAAACTTAAAAAACTTTCTAAGATGAGTTAATCCACCCATGAAGGTCTTCTCGCAGGTGGGTTGGTATTGATGTCTGGGGGTCCTGCACTATACCAGGCCCAGCGTTTGCCTCTGTCAGACCTTCCATCCCACCTGATGATCGGGGCTGGCCTAGGATGTTACCTCCCGCATGCAGGGGAGGAAGTGAGGCCTGGTGAGTGGACTTGGTCAGGGCTGACAGGTAGGTGGACTGTCCTCCCCAGCAGGTCTCCATGGGAACAGATGGCACCTGCCCTGAAGTGCCACACCACATTCCCTGTGCTCCCCAACCCAGGCTGGGAATGCCCACTCTCTCCTACACCCAAAGTAGTTAGATTCATTTTTAGGGGTGTTGGAAAGGGACATCTCTTAAACCCCATCTCCCTTGGGGAGATCATCTTGTCAGGAGGAAATGACAGGACGTCTTCCCTGTGCAGCTCATCCTGGGAGCATTGGTGGAACGGGGGCCTTCTTCTGAATGTGGCCAGGGCCGTACTCTCGGACACATGCATCTGCCTGAGTTAAACAGGCTCTGAGGATGGCCGCCTGGCTTGTCCTCTGGTTTGAAAAAGACAGCCGCAGCCCCTTTGCATCAGCCCGTGGGAGGTAAGGAACCCAGAACTGGGCAGGCTGTGCTCT
This sequence comes from Macaca thibetana thibetana, assembly GCF_024542745.1. NCBI lineage: Eukaryota > Metazoa > Chordata > Mammalia > Primates > Cercopithecidae > Macaca > Macaca thibetana. The sequence continues at coordinate 63,341,474 of NC_065597.1, read as the reverse complement.
GTTCAGTTTCTGACCCCAGAGACTGCTCATGGGCCCTCCTTAAACGCTGAGTCCCTCTCAGCTTTTCTTAAACTGCCCCTCAAGTACACTTGGCACAGAGCAAGTAAAGCCCAGGGGCTTGGCTGGGGGCACAGCCCAGTCACTCACTGGCATTGCAGAGTCACAGTTAGACAGGAGGAAGAAGCTCTGGTGATCTGTTGCACAGCAGGGTGACTATGGTTAACAATGACTATGGATAACAATATTTCAAAATAGCTAGAAGAGAGGATTCTGAATGTGTCCACCACAAAGAAAGGAGAAGTATTTGAGGTGATGGATCTGCTCATTACCTTGATGTGATCATTACAAAATGGATACATGTAGCAAAACACCACATCCTGCCCCTGAGTTAGTTTATTTTGCATGGCTGTGAAGGAACACCTGGCGCTGGGTAATTGATGAAGAGAAGAGGTATCTTTGGCTCCCAGTTCTGCAGGCTGTACAAGAAGCATTGGCTCGGCTTCTGGGGAGGCCTTGGAGGCTTTTAGTCATGACGGAAGGTGCAGGGGTAGCAGGCGTGTCACATGGCAAGAGGAGGAGCAAGAGAGGAGGAGGTGTTACTCTACCCCAACCACCAGCTCTCACATGAACTAACAGAACAAGAAGACGCTCATTCCCATGGGCAGGGCACCAAGCCATTCATGAGGCGTCTGCTTCATGCCCCCGACACCTCCCACTGGGCTCACCTCCAGCATCAGGAGTCACATTGCAACATGATTTGGAGGGGACAAACATATCAACCCCACAACTGTGTATAATTATTATGTGCCAATTAGAAGTAAAATAAAACTAGACATTTATGGACCCCCTGCTGCATGCCAGGCACTGATCTCAGTGAGATACGCTCGAGTAAGGGGAAGGGCCTCCCAGGCGCTGCCGGGATGCCAGCCACCTCAGGCACAGTACTTCTTGGGCGCCTGCCATTCCATGTTAGACAGTCAGGGGCGGTTTGCATTCTATTCCATAATCCCTCCGTATCTTACTGTTTATGAAACTTGCATTTCCCTCAGGCTAGTCTGCAGTGAAAATGCTTTGTGTTTCTTACGTGTAGCCCAGGCTGTGTGTACGTCTTGGCACACTGGGCTTCCTGTGTTCAGTGTCTAGAGGGTCCTGATTCCGGAAGTGAGCTTCCATGGACGCTGTCTCTGTCCACGTGTCTGTCCTTGTTTCGGGCTGTCTAGCTCACCTGGTCTCCCCGCATCTGTCTGTGAGGGCCAGGGGCAATGAGGACATTCGTCTGGCACGTCAGGGAGGGAGCTAGCAGGTCAGAGGGGATGGGCGGTTCTCCTTTCCTTCCTTCTCTTTGCTCCCCGCTTTGCACACTCTCCATCTCTCCCCTGGTCTTTAACTTTTCTCTTTCTGTTTCCCTCTTTCCTCTTCCTCTTTCCTTCTCCTTCTCATTCTGTTTCCCTCCTCCTCATCGTTCCTTTTCCCTGTCATTTCCCCCTTCTCTTCCTCCTCTTCTTGCCTCTCTCCTGTTCTGTTTCCTCTCTTCTCTGTCCTTCCTCACACTTCTTGTCTCCTCACCCTCCTTACCCTTTCCCTCCCCCTTTCCTTTTTTCTCTTTGTCCCTCCTTAGTCCTTGATGTGGAGACGAAATCCATAATTCCCCGCCTCTCCCTGTTTTTCTTGAGCCCTGGGAAGTGAAGCACAGTAGGCCGACCGCGAGCGAACTTTCTCTACCTGCGCTAATTGGATGGCTTCTTGGTATTCCGCACTGTCTGTCTTGGACCGCAGCGTTGAGTTTCTGAGCTCCTGGGAAGGGGAAGGGAACAGATAAAGCGGCAGGGCACGTTTTTCTCTGGGAGCCGGAACCACATGCAAATGCATGTGGGATTTGCTTTACATTGGAGGATTCCTGCATGCCGGGAAAGTGCGTCCCTGGCGTGACTACGAGTCACTCCTGATAGTATTCACCCGGAACTTTTAATGACCAATTATTGTTGTAGTACAGATTTAAATTAAAAGTGATGTTAATTGGCTGATGATATTTCATAGTTAAGACAGCCGTAACTCTAAATACCACTTTTCATCAATGGCTGCAAAACCGCATGCCAGCGTCCTTCCTCCACATTAACCTGATCAGGAGAGAAACCAGTCCGGAGACACAACACACATCAGATGTAGGACATTCAGGTTGACAATGAGAATTGTATTTATTTTTTGCTAGAAAGCTGTTTTTCTAGTGGAGTGGGTGAGAAGGGGAAAGGGACCTGTTCAGTCTGACTGTGGTCTTAGGGTTTCTGGGCATGGTGTGGTCATCGGCACCAGTTTCTGTCCCTCTGGGTTTCCCCTCCCCTCCCCTCCCCTCCCCTCCCCTTCCCTTCGTTTTTTTTTTTTTTTTTTTTTTGGGGATGGAGTCTCACTCTGTTGCCCATGCAGGAGTGTGGTGGTACGATCTCGGCTCACTGCAACCTCCACCTCTCGGATTCAAGTGATTCTCCTGCCTCAGCCTCCTGAGTAGCTGGGATTACAGGTACGCACCACCATGCCTGGCTAGTTTTTGTATTTTTAGTAGAGATGGGTTTTGCCGTATTGGCCAGGCTGGTCTCGACCTCCTGACCTCAGGTGATCCACCCACCCTGGCCTCCCAAAGTGCTGGGATTACAGGCATGAGCCATCGCTCCTGGCCATGTTTCCAAGTTTTCTTCACATGCCTGGTGTCAGTTCCTGTCTTGGAGTCTCCTGCACAGTCAGCTCAGAAGTCCCCTTCTCCATGAAGCTTTCTCTCCTTGCCAGGAGCAGTAGTTACAAATCTGCCTAAACCTGTCTGATGCCTCCCTTGCTAGACTCGGTGGAAAGAAGGGGCTACTGGCATCTAGTGGGCAGGGCCGGGGTGCTGCTCAACATCCTACAGTGCACAGGACGTCCCTCCACAACAGAGAATGACCTATCCCAAAATTTCTACGGCGCCACCATTGAGAAACCCTGGTCTATAGTAAACAGTGTAAGCATTGTTTACTTCCGATGTTTCTGCCAGTCCTTGTGCTTATTTCTTTGTAGGCAGGTTTATGTGAGGAGCTGCATCTTGGTCCGAGGGCTGGTGGTAGGGATTGAATCTGCTCATGCCCAGATAGTTCCGTGACAGCATCCTCTGGATGCGGCCATCTCCTCAGCAGGACCCGGCCTGCCCCTGTAATGTGATTCCTGCTCCTATTTAGGGCAGGGCTCCTCAAATGGGGACAGTGTGGGAGACTAGCTGACCACCTCATCGTTCTCACCAAGACACTCGTTCCGCATCGTCACCTGCATGCTCTTGGTTTCAGGAGAGGAAACCTAGCTCAGATTGACAGGAAGCAGATGACATTTATTGACTTGCCTAATGGAAAAGACCAAGGGCAGAGCTTGAATTTTAGGGGCTTAATCATCAGACTCAGCCCCCCATCTTTCTGTCAATTTGTGTTGCTCTGTGTTGGCTGGGTTCACAGCCAGGCTGTGGTGGGGGGGTGGCAGGTGGTAGCTCCAGGCTGACATCATCTTGGAAATGTCCATGCTGTCCCCAGGGGAAAGGCCCCTATTTCTTCTGAGGCTGACAACAGTCCTCGAAGTGACTCTCTTTGACTCTCAATGGTCCAGGCCATACCACATGTCTGCTGACCCCAGTGCCTGGGTAGGTGTGATACTGGGTGGGTGGCATGTACCTATTTCTAAAGCCATAGGTCAGTGGGAGAAAGATGTTTTCCCTGAAGGAAAATGAGGGTGCTCTGACTAGCAGAAGGGAGATGGTGTTAAACTGGTCAAAATCAGCACACGTCCGCTAAAGCCTGCAGGCTGCCCACAGCTCAGGCTCAGCTTAAGGCCAATTTGGTGAAATATGTGCATCTCCACGCCAGGGTTTTTCAACTGCAGCACAGCTGACATTTTGGGCCAGGTCACTCTGTGTTACAAGGGGTCCCCTGTGCATTATGGGATGTTGAACAGCCTCCTGGCCTCTACCCAGAGCACCCACACCCACTCCCTAGTTGTGACAACCTAAGATGTTTCCAAGCATTGCCAAATGTCCCCTGGGAGGCAAAACTGCCTTCTTGTGAAGTTTCATATTAATACTTACGGATGAACAGACAACTGAAATGAATAAAGAAATGAATGAGTTGATAGCCCATTACTGTCCAATATTTCACATAGTCGAAGACACCATCAACTGTTAGACCCATCCTGATTTCAGAGATGTCAAATGTGAAGATAATGCCTGTCTCAGAATCAGTAAAATCAGGGTGTTTCATCTTCTCCTCCAGAGGCCTGGGCGGTGAGGGTGGGAAGCCAGTGGGTCTGCTCTAGGAATCACACCTCAGCAGTGAGGCACACCCTGGTGTTGGCAGGTGGTTGACGTGAATTCTTAAGACGGAGCATGGCGTTGAGTTGACCGAAACCCGACTTCACACCTCTCTGTGCTGTGAAGTTTCTTAACATCTCTGCGTGTCAGTTTCTGTCTCCATACAAGGAGATAATCATAGCACTGACCTCACAGACTTGATGTAGGGATTAAACGAGATGATAGAGGTAAAGCCTCTATGAAAGAGGTAAAGTAGGGGCCTTAGTAGGACTGGCCCCTACTGAGTGTTCAGTCAAGGTGAGATGAGATGAAGAGGCAGCCTCAGGGAAATGATGGATGCATGAGTCACCAAGCTCATGCTTCAGGGTGAACACTGATAGTCTCACCCACGAGGCCCCATGCCTGCCCTGGGGAAAGTGATGAGCAAGGGAAGGAGGGAGCCGCCAGCACTGCTGAGAGCACCACCTCCTTGTCTCCTCTGCAGTTTGACAGCGAGATGGGAACACAGATGAGACAATGTCTGTTAAGTCCTGTGTACCAGGTACTATGCGGGGTACTTTTTCTACGATACCTCACTTAATCCTCATGCCAGCCTGAGACATGAGGTGGTCAGTAGCTGCATTTTACAGGTAAGGAAACTATGGCACAGGAAGGTTAAGTGCCTTGCCTAAGGTCATAGCTGAGAAATAATAGAGCTGGGCTTTGCACCCTGATCCACAATCTTTCAAAACCTAAGGTATTGAAAACACAGACTGAGAAGCCAAGCCAGCAGCCACTGCTTTATTCTTCATGCTAAGAGCTAGAAGCCAAAAGTGATGGAGGCTACTCCTAAGAGCCAAGGAAGTGGAAATTCAAAGTAGGCTGCTCTGCCCTTTAACAAGTCCAGACAAAGATTTAGCCAGGGAGAGAGTGAAAACCAAGGTCTCGAAGGAGGTTTGGAGACCAAATGGGGCTTTAGTTCCCCAGGCTCTGCCAGGCCGTTGACCATGAATACTAAAAGCCAGCTGTGTTGTAAACAGTGGAAAGATTCCTAGATCTTTCTTGATTTGATTTTCCTTAACACATATAGAATATTCAAGGAAAACACTGACCTCTTACTCTGTAACTGCAGCTGTAACTAGAATTTTCCTATCACAGTGCTGTTAGATTTAAGGAGGTAAAGAATGGAGAGAACTTGACACAATGTCTAACACATGGGAAGTGCTTAGGAAACATTATAGCTGCTGCCACTGCTGTCATCAACCATGATCACCATTGTCATCATTAGTTCCCCTCCTCCTTCCTCCTTAATCAGAATCATCACCATCATCATCATCATCACCATCATTACCAGTTATCATCACCATCATCAACCATCCATCACCGTCATCAACCATCCATCACCATCATCCGTCACCATCATCAACCATCCATTACCATCATCAACCATCCATCACCATCATCATCTCCATCACCATCATCAACCACCCATCACAATCATCATCCATCCATCACCATCATCAACCATCCATCACCATCATCAACCATCCATCACCACCATCAACCGTCCATCACCATCATCAACCGTCCATCACCATCATCAACCATCTATCACCATCATCATCCATCACCATCATCATCCACCCATCACAATCGTCATCCATCCATCACCATCATCAGCCATCTATCACCATCATCAGCCATCCATAGCATCATCACCTATCATCCATATCATCCTCACCTTCATCAAACATTGTCACCATCAGTATTTCACCTTCTCTCTCCTTTCTTAGGGAAACTCATTTAAGAAAGAGGCAGCATTTTTCTCCTTAAAAACATACAGCTAGCAGGCTGTCTAGACCTAGGTTTGCAGCTTCCTCTGCCATTCAGTGGCTGTGTGACCTTGGGAAGGTTATTGCACCTGTTGGGCCTCAGGTTACCCGTCTGCAAACAGATGAAAATACCTCCCCTTATGAGGTGGCGGAGAGGATCTGAGTTGTGATATGAAAGGCGCAGCAAATAGCCATGCTTATTGTTACCACAGCCCTTGTGTGTCTGTTTCCTCTGCTCTTTTTAATTAATGCAAAATTAGGCGGGGTAGGGGCAGACTTGGTAACATAACTCTGTTACTTTGACAGTCCAGCAAGTAACTTCTTCCTAATCCCCTGCTGCAAAAAGCCGCTCGTTTCCCTTTTGGCTTCTTCTGGCAAGTGAGGTGCTTGAACTTTGCTTCCCTCCACGTCTTCCCTGGGCTCCCTGCCCCAACACCTGCCTCCTGTTGTGTGGGCCAAGTCAGTCTAGTAGCAGAGTTGAGATTCCTCATCCCATGTCCACTGTCCTGTGCTCTCAAGGTCCTAATACCATCCTCAGGGACTTCCTGAGAACCCAACCAGCAAACTACACACTTTTTCACACACCTCTCTCTCCCAGCCCCTGAGAAGCGGCCTCCACAGGGCCGCCAGCTCAGCTGCTTCCTCCAGCCCCCGACAGAGCAGTCTGACAATTTCACTCTCGTGAAGCCTGGCATGGAGCTGGGATTCACAGTCTCTCGGGATGAGGCTGCTGGTGGTGTAGAGAGATAGGCTTTAAAGGTTGGACTGGAAATGCATTTCTGTATCTGGAACAGGTAGGAAAGAAACATCTGAAGCTTAAAGCAAAAACCCCACCCTATCTACTTCCTTATAAGACTCACTTCTCAAAGCCCAGCTCAGGAAGAAACAAACACACACAGAAAAACCCAGCCTCATGGTTTCATGCAGCAGTTCAGGTGATACCAAGCCTTCATGCTACAGGCACAATGCAAGTTCCGAAGATGGACCCTCGGCTCGCTAAAGTTAAAAGAAGCATTTAGTTGCCAATGCACGGGGTTTTTTTTTTAAACACAGAAATAGTTATTATTCCCATGCCACAGGCCCTAGGAAAACATTCATCACGTAAACATAGATCATAAGAGCTGATGACTGAACAGCTGCCTGATGGCTCGCAGACTGTCTCTACCCTCTGCCTCCTGTCAACTTCGGGATGAACATCGGGCATGAGCAGCGGCATCACCTCCAGATGAGGAAGCTGCAGCCGGCGTCACTCAGCTCAGAGCCTCCCTGCAGCTCAGGGCTTTGGGGCTCCATCAAGCCCTACGAGCACAGAGGGACAGGCAGATAACTGTGTCCAAATGTTACCCAAATGGAGTAACAGGTGCCAAGTGCATTTGAGACATGCTTTTTTTTCCTTCTTCCCCTTGAGATGGAGTCTGGCTCTGTTGCCCAGCCTGGAGTGCAGTGGCACCATCTCTGCTCACTGCAACCTCCTTCTCCCAGGTTCAAATGATTCTCCTGCCACAGCCTCCCGTATAGCTGGGGTTACAGGCCCGCACCTCCAAGCCTGGCTAGGTTTTTGTATTTTTAATAGAGATGGGGTTTCGCTATGTTGACCGGGCTGGTCTTGAATTCCTGACCTGAAGTGATCCACCCGCCTCTGCTTCCCAAAATGTTGGGATTACAGGTGTGAGCCACCACGCCCAGCCTACAAGTTTTTGTAAGAAGAGTACACGTCAGGGCATGTGGCCAAAAGGTGATGCTGTTGAGGTGGACAAGGGGCCTGGTGTCACGGATAGTCCTGGTTTCTCATCATAGAGTGTGAGGTGCATGAAGTGAAGTTCTAAGCGTATTCTGAGCTGGTTGGCTGGAGGGAATCAGGGCTACTGGCAGCCTTAGCTTTGCACATGTCCATGTTAGAGCCTCAGAGGCATGATCAGAAAGATTTAGTTTTAAGAGGATGACTTTGTACTTTTCAGATTTCAGAAGCCAATTTATCTTCCCAGGTAGCAGTGTAGCGACTTTCTCTTGCCAGCCTCCATCACAGGTAAAATGAGAGCCCTTCCAGAGCAGAGTGTGGGGTCCGTCTAGGGTGTGGCCATTGCCCAAGGCAGGAGCCTTTGACCAGGAGGCCCCGTGGTCAGTTTCTGTTCTTTGTCTTGCATAAGAGTTTTGATTTTGCTGTTTCTTTTCTCTTCCACTGCATACTTTATACGGAAATTTGAAGAGATAATTGAATAGGGAGGTTTTATCTCTTGAATGTGCTGATAACGTGGAGATGATAATATTCTGTCTCAGAGCCCTTCCTTGGGCAACTAGAGCCTTGGTAAGCAGTCTGCTTTGAGAGAGCTGGAGACTGCTGATACCTGCAAATTATTACTAATAACATCTAAATATGTTTATTAACTGTAAGAGGCAGAAATACTTTAAGAGCCTAGGGGCTTAATTAAATGTGAAATATGCAGGGAGAGAAGTAGGTAATAAGGCAAGCAGGAATCAGGCTATTATTTACTTTGATTGTTGAAATAGACCTTGTTGTTCCGAGTGGAGTCCTATCTGGGGGATACCTGTAACAGTATCTTCTTCTCCCTCTCTCCCCTCTCTATCCCTTCCCTCCCTCATTTATTATGGATCAGGCACTGTGTTAAGGATTAGATTACAGTAATGAGAGAGAAGACTAGCTTCTTGTCATCATGGAATTACAGTCTATAGTGAGGAGAAAATTAATACTAATCAACCACATCAGTAAATGCAAGATAACCATGACATGCCCGTCCACAGACAAATGGATAAATAAATTGGGATACATTTACACATTGGAACCTTGGGCTGCAAGGAGATTAAAGATCTGTAACTACAGGCAACAGTATGGCTGGATCTCATAAACAATGTTGACTGAAAGAAACTAGGTACAAACAGATACAACCAAAACACACTCAGGTGATTGTATTAATCTAAATGCAAAAGCGGGTGAGACCGATGCGTGCTCTTGGAGGTACCCGTCGTGGTTGTCCTCTGGGGGTATGGTGCAGCGTGGCTGATGTGGGTCACTCAGATTTTCAGGGCACAGGGTGAAAGTGAGGGGTCAGGAGAGAGCCGAACGCTGGATCACCCCGCACATGCTAAGAAACCAGGATGGCAATGTGGGTGTGGCGGGTTCCATGGAGGTTAAGCAAATGGAAACTGTGGATGGTCGTTAGCTCAACAGATGCCGTAAGATCAGAGTGCCCCTGAGGCCTCTGGTTTCTGGATGATCCCCATGTATTTATCACTTAGTCATGGGAGCACAGATCTTAGAAGGAGGCTCAGGAGCCCTGGCTGCGCAAGTAATTCCACTGCACGCTGATTCAGTTTGGTGAAGTCCACACCTCTCAACTGACCAGAGTCACAAAAAAGGAAAAACAAAAAGGAGAGGGAATAGAAAATGGAGGCAGGGTGGGAAGTAGAGAAAGAGGCAGATAGAGACAAGACGGACAGACGTGCCTGGTTTAAATCCCAGGGCAGCCTGGGCCGGTTCTCCTCAGAGAGCGTGTGTCCTGGAGAGTCTGCACAGATGATTCGGTGGCCAGGGTCTGTTCTTCACCAGCCAGGAAGTCATTTCTGAATTCCTCTCCTATCGTAAGCATCTTGTGCTGAGAGCTACATGTTTTTTTCATGCTGCTTTCTTCTACCCTTGGGCACTGTTGACACAAATAACCATCTCTGTCATAGCCACAAAACTTGGTGTGTTTCCTGGAGGGCTCACCTGGACTCTCTTGCAGGCAGACAGAACCATCAACCAGCCACAGCCTGCCAAGACCTTCAGGGGCAGGCCTTGGGCATTGGCTGGAGACCTTTTAAAATTATTTTATAGGAGTACTAAAGGCTTATTGGGAAAAAAAAAAAAAAAAAGCTTTTTAGTTATCTTATTTAAAAAAAAATACATTACTATTTTAATGCTTTGGTATATCAGGTAGCTTGGGCTAAATTATACTGTTGTGACAAGCAGTCCGCAAGCCTTGGCAGCTTACAACAGTAAGTTTATTATTCGTCTGTTTCCCACTCATGCCACACATCCATCGTGGGTTAGCTGTGGCTGTGCTCACGCTGTCTCCATGCCAGGATCCAGGAAGAAGCAACAGCCCTTCGCCGGGGCGTGCAGCTCTCCTGACATGGGGATAAGAGACAATGGCAGGCCTTGCTCCGATCCTGAAAGCTTCTGCTCAGAAGCGACACACATCACTCCCTCAAAACACATGGTCAGGCCTGATGATAATGAGCTGGAAGGTATAATCCTCTCTCAGGGAGGAGCCCTGCAGGAGGACGATGGGAACATTGGGCAGAATAGAAATGTAATGTGCCTCTACAAGTTATACTCATTATAGAAAAACCCAGGAAGGATACATATGTGTTACGTAGCCATTAAAAATGGTGATGTAGATCTAATTTTAAAATTCTTTTAAAGGTGAATTTTATGGTATGTGAATTGTATCTCAGTTTTTAAAAATTATTTATTTTTGTGAAACAGAGTCTCACTCTGTTGCCCAGGATGGAGTGCAGTGGTGCAGTCTCAGCTCACTGCAGCCTCCGCCTCCCGGGTTCAAGCAATTCTCGTGCCTCGGCTACATGTGTAGCTGGGATTACAGGTGCGTGCTACCATGCCTAGCTAATTTTTGTGTTTTTAGTAGAGATGGGGTTTTGCCATGTTGGCCAGGCTGGTCTTGAACTTGTGGCCTCAAGTGATCCACCTGCCTCAGCCTCCCAGAGTGCTGGGATTACAGGTGTGAGCCACCATGCCTGGCTGGTGATATAGATCTAATATGTCAGTTTGGAAAGCTGTTATATGTGCCAGAATGGGGGGAGGGAGAAGCAGGTAACAAACGAGAATGGATAGTTCAGGCTCATTTAAAAAAATTATAATTAAAATGTATGTATTAGCATAGGAAAAGAAATGGAAAGATCTAGGCCAGATGTAGCACACCTTGGGGTCTGCAGAGCCCAGCTGGGAAATGACTCAGGATGACTTCTCGGTGCCAGCCCTCGGTCACCGTGCGGCATTTCGGACTCTGTGTTCCCTCATCTTCCAGGTTTGTCTGTCGTTGCTGTTGTTTTTTGTGATGAAAATCTGGATTTCAATGTTAAAACCTGTTATTTTTAAATGTTGGGAACCAATTAGATGTTTTCACCTGCGCGAATTACGAGTTTGCCACCTCTGATAGGAGCCAACTGTGACTTTCTCTGGGCAGTGAGATTTTGTGTGTTTTGTTTTTCTTTTTTTTTTATTTGTCTGTATTTTCTCACTTTACCCTGAAGCCAGGTATTTCCTTTTGACAAATAGTAATTGGGGAACTGATTTAAAAAAAAAAAAAAAAAAAAAAAAAAAAAAAAAAAAAAAAACTTTAGGTATAGGAATTGCTCTTGACTTTGTAATTCTGTATTCGGTTGTTGGTGTTTAATCAAACGATAGTGACCCAAAGCATTGGCCATGCTTGATGGTTAATAAATGGCAGGGACAATGCCTGTGCCAGGACAGGCTGAACCCCAAGAGGAAGTCACAGTGGGGAGAGGGTACAGGTCGTCCTTGATGTCTTGCTGACCTTGAACATCAGGATTCTCTGTGCTGGCTTCTGTGGACACAGAGCCCTGGTGTGTCTTGTTGAAAATGACCCCATGACTGGGAAGATGCCAGCTGACTTGGTGGGAGAAAGGAGAAACCTTCTGAGGGCAAGTTCCCAGAGCAGTTGCTGAATAAGATCAGATAAAGCACTTAAACTCCAATTTAGCAATTACCCGAAGCACAGCTTCCTGCAGCGCCTTCATTTGCCAAATATGCCTTTTGCCTTTAAAGACACAGGAAATTGCATGAAGCAGAGAAAGAAAATTTGTTGGATATGAACGTGAATGTAAGAGTAGGCCTTAGATTCAATACACGCTATTGAATATTCAGGGTTTTATTTTATTTTATTTTTTTCCCCCAACCGTAATTCCCTGCCTCATCACCCATCATGCAAATGTGATTCTTAGGCATTTTCTAATGTTACTCTTTCCCTAAACAAGTAATCAAAACAGGGCTTTAAGCTGCATTTGGACTGCAAATAAGTTTAGTATAAAGTGTAATTATTCTCCTTAAAAAAAAAAATCAACAGAGACAATTTGGACATTGGAATGGCTTGAATTATCCTTAATCAGAATTCAGAGTGGTGTCCATTCCAAAGATTAAAGTAAGGTCAGACCAGTCTTCTCTGGTAATAACCAGTTTCTTAAAAAAAAAAAAAAGAAAGAAAGAAAACAAAACTTTAAAAAATGCTAAAAGTAGTACATCTTCATTATAGAAAATTCAGAAAATAAAGTTAGAAGGAAAACAAAGGACTCACATAGGTACGACTGCAATTAATATCTCCTTCTAGTTAATCCCAATACGTAGATATGATGGCAATTATTATCTCCTTCTAGTTAATCCCAACACATAATATATGATTGTAATTAATATTTCCTTCTAGTTAGTCTCACCACACAGATACGATGGTAATTAATATCTCGCAGTTAATCCCAACACATAGATATGATTGCAGTTAATATCTCCTCCTAGTTAGTCCCACCACTTAGATGTGATTGCAAGTAATTTGTCCTTCTAGTTAGTAACAACACACAGATATGACTGCAGTTAATATCTCCTTCTAGTTAGTCCCACCACACAGACACAATTGCAGTTAATATCTCCTTGTAGTTAATCCAAACACATAGATACGATTGCAGTTAATATCTCCTTCTAGCTTTTCCTCTGTGCTTTTTTTTTTTTTTTTTTGAGACGGAATCTTGCTCTGTCCCCCAGGCTGGAGTGCAGTGGCACAATCTCGGCTCACTGCAAGCTCTGCCTCCCAGATTCACACCATTCTCCCGCCTCAGCCTCCCGAGTAGCTGGGACTACAGGTGCCCCCCACCATGCCTGGCTAATTTTTTGTATTTTTAGTAGAGATGGGGGTTTCACCGTGTTAGCCAGGATGGTCTTGATCTCCTGACCTCGTGATCTTCCCCCCTCGGCCTCCCAGAGTGCTGGGATTACAGGCGTGAGCCACCGTGCCTGGCCCATTTTTTTCTTTATTTGGAATCGTGTCACATGTAAACGTCTGTGTTCTGCTTTTTTTTTTTTCCTTTAAGAGATAGTGTCTCGTTCTGTCTCCCAGGCTGGAGCGCAATGGCAAGATCATAGCTCACTGAAGCCTCAAACGCTTGGGCTCAAGCTGCCCAAAGCCTTGGGATTACAGATGTGAGCCACTGTACCTGGCCCTGCGTCTGCTTTTTAATTTAACGTGAGATTTTTCTCCTGTTACTCCGCACTTTACACCAGAACCATCTCTTGCGGTGCACGGTGTCCGGTGACACCATCACGCGGTCGTATCATTTCTCTGATTGTTCCTTTTGCTCAGCATTTAAGTTTTTTTCTAATTTCTCCTTGTCAAACAGTTGTAGGGAGCCATGTTGCTCTTCAGGCTTGTTTTGTATGTCGGATTCTTTTCCTGAATAGGTTTGTGGTGAGAGGAGCCGGTAGCAGTGTGCTGTCTTAGAAAAGGCATAGACTTCCTTAGTAGATGGATACAAATTGCAATCTTGACTGTTGTTTTCTTGCTCTCTGACCACAGGCAGCTTACTGAACTGCTGTGCTTTATTCAGGGGTCCCCAGCTGATACCAGGCTGTTGCCTGTTAGGAACTGGGCCACACAGCAGGAGGTGAGCGGCGGGCCAGCGAGCAGTACTGCCTGAGCTCCGCCTCCTGTCAGATCAGCAGTAGCATCAGATTCTCATAGAGCACAAACCCCATTGTGAACTTCGCATACAAGGGATCTAGGTTGCATGCTCCTTATGAGAATCTAATGTCTAACGATCTGAGGGCAAACAGTTTCATCCCCACACCATCAGTTTGCCCCCCCAGCCCCAGTCCTTGGAAAAATAGTCTTCCACGAAACCGGTCCCTGGTGCCAAAATGGTTGGGAACCGCTGTTTTATTTTCTTTGCACGCTGGGGCAATGCCACCCAACTTGCAGGGTAGTTGTGAAGTGAAGGATAATGACTGTGAGGTTCCCGGCCTTGAGGGGGACTCTTACATCAGTTGCTGTGCTGTCTGCTCCAAGAACAGGCCTGAGGGGCAGTGACCTTGGGATCAGGCACACCTGCTTTGGAATCAGTCATTCCTGAGTTTGCATCTCAGCTCTGCCTTCAGAGATCTATAGCCTTGGGCAAGTTAACATTCTTAACATCAGTTTATTCATTTGTAAAATGAGTATAGTGCATCAAAGCTCATAAAGTAGTTATTAGGATCAGATGAAATTAATAAAATGATACTACTTGTAAAGCACTTATATAGTCCCGGTAATATAGCTCATACTGAATATGTGACAGCCGTTATTGTTGTGACTGTTACTATTACTTTTGTCGTCCTCATTGTTCTTACCTATGCTGGCAGTGGGCTGTAGAGAAGCTGCGGTGGGAGAATAAGGAGAAACACCTTACTTCACGTGTAAGTGCTGATAGTCACAGAAGCTTCCAGGAGGGGGTGATGCTTGATGCAGTCTTTTTTTATTTTTTTATATTTTTTGGAGATGGAGTCTCGGTCTGTCACGCCCAGGCTGGAGTGCAGTGGTGCGATGTCGACTCACTGCAGCCTCTGCCTCCCGGGTTCAAATGATTCTCCTGCCTCAGCCTCCCAAGTAGGTGGGATTACAGGCACCTGCCACCCACACCCGGCTATTTTTGCATTTTCAGTAGAGATGGGGTTTTGCCATTTTGGCCAGGCTGGTCTCGAACTCCTGGCCTCAGGTGATCCACCCATCCTGGCCTCCCAAAGTGCTAGCATTATAGGCATGAGCCATGGCGCCCAGCCTGAGGCACTCTTAAATGGGAGTTGGGAGTGAGTGGGGTGGGGGTCCTGTGAGCTCCCAGGCCCCAAGATGAGATGTCTGGGCAAAGGGTGAAATGAGGGGTGGGTAGGAGAAATGGCCCCCTGCTGTGAGGGTTGAATCAGTGCAGATCCTGAGAACATCGCTCCAATTAACTGAGCCCCAGGGATTTGTGAGGAGGAGAGTATTAGATTTATTATATTGTGATGTCTTTTGCTTTTTCGTTTAGGCGCTGGAGCTTTTTCTTCTTCTGTTTTTTTTTTTACCATGGAATTTATTGATCCACAGTGTACGAATGATGCTCTCCCGCTCTGTGTTCTAATGAAAAAAGTTAGCTCTGATGGAACACATCAAAAGGTGAAATAAACTCATTCCCTTAAAAAATTTTAAAAAAAAGTTGACCTTTTGCAAAAAGTGTCAGAAAATGGGTCCATCTGTGTTATGTAAAGTGTGAGTTTTCTCTCTGAGTTGAGTGAAGTCAGGAAACGATCATGTAAAAAACTTCTGCTTCAGAGTGTCAAGAATTTAGGGGTGTTGCTCTTGGTCACGACATCTTCTGAACTGTTAACCTAAACCCACAGCCGGTGCTCTGAGGTCATCTCTTGCTCGTGGCATAGCTTTAGCTCACAAGCTGCTTTCTGAGGTCTTGTTCATTCATTCCCTCCCTCCCTCCCTCCCTCCCTCCCTCCCTTCCTTCCTTCCTTCCCTCCTTCCCTCCCTTCTTCCTTCCTTCCTTCCCTTCCCTCCCTCCCTCCCTCCCTCCCTCCCTTCCTTCCTTCCTTCCTTCCTTCCCTCTCTCCCTCCCTCCCTCCCTTCCTTCCTTCCTTCCTTCCCTCTCTCCCTCCCTCCCTCCCTTCCTTCCTTCCTTCCCTCCCTCCCTCCCTTCTTCCTTCCTTCCTTCCTTCCTTCCTCCCCTCCCTCCCTCCCTCTCTCCTCCCTCTCTCCCTCCCTCCCTCCCTCCCTCCCTCCCTCCCTTCCTCCCTTCCTTCCTTCCTCCCTCCCTCCCTCCCTCCCTCCCTCCCTCCCCCTCCCTTCCTCCCTTCCTCCCTTCCTTCCTTCCTTCCCACCCCACCGGTGAACCTACCAACAAAGACTTATGGGGCACCTTCCGTGCAGGCTGTCTTCTATGCCCTGGGGATATACTCATGAGGCCAAAGAGATAAGGTGGCTGCTCCCAAGGCGTGCAGGCTTAATAAACAGTTCAGCAAATAGCACTTTACTTTTATTCAGCAATCAGTGCTGGGAAGGAAATGAGACCTGGTGATGGTGGAGGGGACCAGGACACAGGGGTAGAGGCTGCTTTACTTTAAGTCACTGGGAAGGCCCTTCTTCCTTGATTGGGGCAGGAATAGTCCTTGGGTTTATTGGCAGCCCAGACTGAGCAGATCAGTCCTCCCCATTTACAGATTTGCCAGTTACCGTTAGTCACGGCTGTTTGTATATCTTGTATTCTAAGACTTGACCCTGGTCCTTCAGAAACCTTTTGGTGTGGTGGAGGAAACCGATGCATTTTTGGGGTCAATGCTGTCACTGTAAATATTTGTGATGAATAAGGGGCACACACTAGGACTGTAGAAGTCCAGGGTTTGCACACTTAGCCCAGGCTGGCACGGGGGAGTGCTCAGGAAGACACACCTTCTGGAGAAAAGGTGGCCTGGGCTGGTGGCAGGAGCATCAGGCAGAGAAGGCTGGGCAGGGCATCCTGAGAGAGGGGACGGCAGGAAGCAGAGCCAGGGAACAGCACGCTATGCGTAGGAGCAGCGACAGTGCACATGTGCTACGCGTCACCTCCTGTAGGCCCAGGGCCAGACCCTGCCTTTACTGTGACGTCTAAGTACAGGGCCGTCTAGGTCCATGCCTTCACTTGCCAGTGACAGGAGCTTGGCTAGTTTATTTGGGAGGAAAAAAAGGTTGAGGAGAGGAGAGGAGCTCACTCTGCTAGAATTCTATGGCAGCTCACAGAATGAAGAGTGGGGGCGAGAGGCTGGGTCTTGCAGCCGGGGAGCAGGGCTCCCCACTATGCAACTGCCAGGGGCAGAAAGCCTTCTCCCCATGTGTTGACTGTGCATTGGTCTCAGGGAAGGGCTTTGGTGGACCGGACCTGGTGCAAGGGATATTGTGACGAGCCGGGCCTGGGCCATGGCATAGGGGTGAGGGTATGGGTAGAGGTGGGTCCTGTGGCAGAGCCACCAGGAATATGCGGAATGGGGAGCGGGTTCCTGAGTGGAAGGAGCCCCAGGGAAACAAAACCAACCCCATGCTTCTGAAAAGTTGTGTGTGTCCCATTGCTTTCCAACCCTATGGAGGTCCCCTCCCGCCACGAGTCATTACGTTTGTCTACATCCTGGTTAGCCACAGTTCTGGGCAGCGTTTGTCACCTTGAAAACAGAGAAAAGAAATGTCTTGAGGGGAGATAATGTCGACCTAACGAGCCTTCTTCCTCTGCCTTAATGTCCACTGATTGGAACACCACCTTTAGAAACTCGGCTCACAGGATCATAAGAACTGTAACAATTGGCCGGGCTTGATGGCTCATGCCTGTAAGCCCAGCAGTTTAGGAGGCTGAGGTGGATGGACCACCTGAGGGCAGGAGTTTGAGACCAGCCTGGCCAATATGGTAAAACCCCGTCTCTACTAAAAATACAAAAATTAGCCTGGTGTGGTGGCATATGTCTGTAGTCCCAGCTACTTGGGAGACTGAGGTAGAAGAATCGCTTGAACCCAGGAGGTGGAGGTTGCAGTGAGCCAAGGTCATGCCACTGTACTCCAGCCTGGGCAACAGAGCAAGACTGCGTCTCAAAAAAAAAAAAAAAGAAAAAGAAAAGAAAGAAAAAAACAAACTTAGCCAGGCGTGGTGGTGCACGCCTGTAATCCCAGGTACTTGGGAGGCTGAGGCACAAGAATCGCTTGAACCCGGGGGACAGAGGTTGCAGTGAGCTGAGGTTGTGCCACTCCACTCCAGCCTAGGTGACAAAGTGAGACCCTGTCTCAAAACAAAACAAAACCCCAAAAACCTATTGATGAGAGGCCCTGTTCAGCTTTCTCTGGACCCATTCCAGTTCATAGCTGTTTTCATTCCTGATGCTGGTGCCGCTGCTCAAGGGTCAGTCTCCTCTGCTCCACCTGCTGGCCAGAGTATCTGTCCCCTGCCCCCTGTTTTGAGGTCCTCACATGGGGCATCCTTCTTAAAACCTCCCATGCTTGTTCTCTTGCCTAGCCCTACATCAAGGCTGATGGGCAAGTTTACTGGGTGGTGTTTATTTCATGCCATTTGACATGCTGGGGTGGAGAGTCTGGATGGTGGATTGAAACATACTTCTCCTGCATGGCCTCAGGCAACTTGTTTGACCTTTCCGAGTCTCAGTTTCCTTCTCTATGAAATGGGGATCATATTATAACAGGAACAAATCGGTAAGATAATACTAATTATTGACCAGAGTGTCGACAACATAGTAAGCTCTCAGTGGCTGTTTTTGTTTCTCTGTTTGCCTGAAATAGAAAGTAGGTGATCTGTGAGTTCTAGGATCAGAAACCTGGGCCCTGGGGACAGCCCGGTACCCTGACAACTGCAAAGCAGGGTGTTTGGTGGGGTGGAAGGCAGCAGAAGTGGGATCAGGGAGAGGGAGCCGACGTTCATTCATTTTTTGTGTGTCCTATCTCAGAGCCAGAGTGATATGCCGGGAAGTGCTAGTCAAGGGGGTAATATGTATCTAAACCACTGGTTTCTAAACTGTGTACTGAAACAGCTGCACCTTGTGTACCCTGCAACCCGCAAAGTAGGGCCTTCCCATGACCCACGCAGACAGTTCCTCCGAGTGCTAGGGACCCTCCAACGCCTCTGCACGACGGCGGGGGCTTTCTTGACTTCCTGCATCTGACACCAAAGGCCCTGCTGACCTCATCCAGGACAGCACAGGTCAGACAGGCCTTTGCTCCAGTCCCACGAGCACATTGACGTTAACCTGTAAGGAAAGGCTAGAACAGGGTGGGTGCCAGGCCTGACATCTCGCATCGTGCTGGGAAGTCCCCGCATGCTGCCACTCTGTAACGTCTGTTACAAAGTATAAATTCAGCCTTCTGGGGCCCCAGAGAAAAGGGAGCTGGCACTTGGTGTCTTTGGTGTCAGTCCTGTTGGTTATGGGATGGGGGTAGGGCTGGTCATCTCTTCATGGGGAAGAAGCTGTGCTCTGTGGCCAGGTCATATACCAGGAGCTTGACCTTGGGCCAGTCTGCCCATCCTCAGGCCCAGGAGAGTGTTGGGGGGATCACATCACTTTGCCCTTTGCAGCTGTTCTTCAGTTGCAGAGAATGTGTGCACCGCGCTGCCCTCTCCCTCTCCGTCTGTCTTCCTCTGTCTCCTCCTTTTTCCCTCTATTTCTCCTATCCCAAGAAATCAGTGCAAGCATCGGCTGATAGGAACTATCTGGTCTTAGCCAGTACTGAGAATAAAGGCATTTTGCAGGGACGTACTTCTGCCTTACAACTGTTTGTTAAAATTCTGAAGTGTTCTCTAGATCAGAAAAAGATCCCATTTATTAAACTGATGACCAGCGAGGAGACGGTCAGGTAATTTGGTTGAAGGGAGCAGCTCCTTTTTAGGGCACCGTCTTGGAGACTCAGGCCACAGGAAGGCGAATGCAAGGCTCTGAGAACCTGCCCTGCTTGAGGCTCTGAGAACCTGCCCTGCTTGAGGGGTCCTGAGCGTGGCTTTGGCTACTTCCATTTTTTTGAGTCCTAGACATCTCTTGGGACACAGCTGTTTCAGGACACAGTGTAGAAAACACCAGAGGACGCCGTTTAGAAAATACCAGTTTAGGTATGTATTTCCTCCTTGATGAGCACAGTTCTTCCCAGCAGCTGCATCCAGCAGCACAGTCTGGGTCCTCAGCCTTGCCGGTTTCTCTTGCTTTGCTCCTGGAAGGCCCCGGCTGGAATGTTGTCACCCATGACCCTGGAGCTCCTTGCGGCAGAACCAGCTACTCCATGGCGAGGACACATCTTGTCGGTTCCCCTGGCCTCTGGGCCTTGGGCAGGTTGAAATGATGGGCGTAGTCCCAGCTGGACAGGGCATCCTGAGAGAGGGAACGGCAGGAAGCAGAGCCAGGGAACAGCACGCTATGTGTAGGAGCAGCGACACCACACACGTGCCGCACGTCACATCCTGTAGGCCCAGGGTCTGGGCCTTGGGGTTGGGTTTTGGGTCTGCGTTGCTCCTGGGGCAGCTGCTAGGATCAAATGGTGGGGGGCGGGTGTCAGTGGCACTCAGCTGGGGCCCTGCACACCCCAGGAGTTTTATGTTGGTGATGCAGAAGTCGCTGAGGGTTGATTTCCAAAGGGGATTAAAGCTCTTTTCCTGGTGATGCCCGAGACCCCTGCTGTGCTCTGCTGCAGCCCCCGGAGCAGCACTGGCACAGGTGAGGGCCACGCTTCCTCCCTGGGCCCAGGCGTCAGGTGCTGGCTCTCCACAAGAGGCCGTGGCTTTAGGACCTCACAGACATTTCTATTCGGAGAGGGGATGGAACGAAGACAGGAACACAGCACCGTTTTTAGTACAAGGAGATGGCAACAGCTTGGCGTCAGCGCGATGCATGACATTTCCGTGTGTAAGGTGTGCTGCTGCCTGGTGGAGTGGCGCGCAAGCACCTGGCTGCTTTCCTCCCTGCCAGATGCCATTTCAGGAAATCGCCTTTGTTGCTCAGGCATTCGTACCCCTGACTGCTCAGGCGTGGCCTGGCTTGGGATTCAGGAGGGCTAAGGGGCCTCTCTGAGCTCCCCCGGTGCCTGGAAGGACTCTGCAGGGTCCTAGCCCCTGGCCTGCCATGAGGGCCTTCATCTTAAGGCACTTACTGACTGGGGGACTTTGGCTGTATCCTTTTGAGACAGTCTTGCCCTGTGGCCCAGGCTGGAGTACGGTGGTTCACTGCAACCTCCACCTCCTGGGTTTAAACGATTCTCCCGCCTCAGCTTCCCAAGTAGCTGGGATTACAGGTGCCTGCCACCATGCCCAGCTAATGTTTGTATTTTAGTAGGAATGGGGTGTTGCCATATTGGCTAGGCTGGTCTCGAACTCCTGGCCTCAAGTGTTCTGCCTGCCTCGGCCACCCAAAGTGCTGGGATTACAGGCGTGAGCCACTGCGCCCGGCCTCTTCCCTTGTCTTTGAACTTGAGGGGTCGCTAGGGTATTTCCAATGTCCTGGTCCAGGCCTGACATCTCTGAATATATGAAAGGAAAGGAGCAAACCTGAGATTCTGAAAGACAGTTTGTGTTCCAGCTTAGAAAGAGAGACAGAGAAGCCAACAGCGTGTCCATAAAGCATCATGGGGACTTATAACTGTTAGTGAAATCCTGTAATTTTTCAGCGTAGCCCAAATGAATGTGGTATGTTTCTTTCTCTTTGCTTCTCCTCCTATTTTTCATTCTTTCTCTCTTGCTTTGCTTTTCTTCCTTTCTTAGTCTGTTTCTTTTCACTCACTCACTCACTCACTCACTCACTCACTCACTCACTCTCTTTAACCTGAGTCCCGGCAAGGCAAGGTGTCACCCACTGTGCTCTGTGCTCAGGATGCAGTGGATGGGCCCGAGTCCCTGCACACCGCATGGCCTCTCCATAGGGGAGAGACTCAGGTGTTCAGACCGCTGTGAGGCAGTGGGTTGGGAGTGGTGTGAGAGGAGGGTTGGTTGTGCCAGGCATGGGAGATGGTGGCCTTTGTGGAGGACAGGCGACATCGGAACTGAGTCTCAGGCCATACATCTGAAATAGATCGAGGGACAGAATGGAGCTGGCAGGTAGACAACGTCTCTGTCTGCCCGAATTGCTGGTTAGCTGGTCTCATTCCTTTCCCCTCTTGGCCCTGGTTCCTTCACCACTCATAGCTGTCCCCTCCTCCTTCATAGCCCCGGGACCCAAAGCCCCTGGGAGGGGTCAGGAGCACACCAGCACCCAGATTTATCTCCACCATCTTCCCCTTCTTCCTTCAGGCGAAATCTCAACAATGCATGGTGGCTACTAGCACTTAATGTCTTTTTCTGCTGCACCCTCAGTGAAGCAGGGCTGGCCTTCCGAACCACTCTGGGGCACGCCCTTCCCCCATCCCAGGGCCACTGCCTGGCATGTTCATGCTGGGCTTGCTGCAGCTGCCCACATTCCGGGGCCCCAGCAGTCCATCTGCACTGCCAGGCCCAGCCCTGCCTGGCATGGGCTCCCCACCCCTGTGTGGCACAGATGCAGAACCTTGGACTTGGGGGCACACGCTCACTCTTGGCCGGGGGCTGCTGGCTTATGGAGAGTTTCCTGTTGACCTTTCTAAGCAGCCTCGGAGATTCACCTCTTGGCCTAGCTTGGGCAGGAGTGGCGAGGTCAGGGGGCACGAGTGGGGGGGCATCTCGGGGCTGTCTTTATTCTGACCTGCTTGATGCATCAGGTGGGACTTGCAGGCAGCCACCAGTCCTGCGAGGCAGGCAGGCGGTTCACTGCAGGCGTCCCAGCCCCACCCGGTTTCCAGCCAAGGCATCAGCCCTCCTTGGGAAACTTTCACCTAATTTCAGAGCTCGGCTGGGTTCAGCGCTCTCCCGCTCCCTTTATTTTCTTTCTACTGTCGTCCTTCTCCTTTCCTCCTTACCACCCAGTTCACCTCTCCCCTTCTTCATTAACCCCCTCACTCCAACCCGGGACCCCTTTACTCTGGCAGACCATGTCTTTTTAGTGATCGTTTGATTTCAACCTCTGTCAAGCAGCAAAAGGTAGCAGCCTAGATTTGGGCATTCTTTTAACACAGACCAGCAGTGAGGCTGCGCCTTGCCGGGTGCCAGGTAGAGGCAGTGAGGCTGCCTGGTCTGTGGTGGCAAGGACAGCCCGACTCACAGACTTTCAGAACTTCAGCCCAGAGGTAAGAGCTTGTCATTGAAGGAAGTGATCACAATCATGAATGAACAGTCAGAAAGCCCAGGGGCTGTTGAGCACATTAAAATCAGAAGAGGTCACACGTGAACTGAGATCTGATGACTCAATTGGAGCTAACCAGGTGTAGGGGTGGAAGGAATGTTCTAGACTCAGGGAAGGTCTGTGCTGAGGGTCTGGGATGGGCAGGAGCCAGGCCTGTTGGAGGAACTGGAAGGAAATCTACCTGGTAGCAGAGAGGGAAACACAGCAGGGAAGGGGGAGAGTGATATAAGGGGAGGGTAGAGAGGAAGGCACCGGACGGGATCGTCCACCTGTCATGTAGACCATTGTCTTCCATCGTGGTTGCACATGGCAGCCTGGGCTTCCAAGGCAGGGGTCAGAGCAGGGGAGAAGCAAGGCTTCTCTTCCCCAGCCCCCCTCATCAGTGAGGCCAGTCTTTCCCAAAGGCCCTCCACCTGTTCTTGCCCTAGTTGCAGGGGCACCTGAGAAAGTGTCATTTGCCAGCCTTGCAATGGGACGCAGCCTCTGTGGGATGGGAAGAGAGCTGAGAGACAGGTGGTGGGCCAGCAGCTGCATGTCTGCCGTGACCTGGTGACAGTGACACTTAAGAGCCACTGGAAGTCACCACAGAGGCCACTGGGGAGTAGCAGGTCCTGATTTGCCGGTGGACTCGGGGCTTGGCTTCTGATTTAGCCAAGCTGGTGATAAAGACATACCAGGGACCAGGCAATTTACAAAAGAAAGAGGTTTAATGGACTCACAGTTCCATGTGGCTGGGGAGACCTCACAATCATGGTGGAAGGTGAAAGGCATGTCTCACGTGGTGGCAGACAAGAGAAGAATGAGAGCCAAGAGGAAGGGATTTCCCCTGATAAAACCATCAGATCTTGTGATACTTGCTCACTACCACAAGAACAGTACAGGGGAAACTGCCCCCGTGACTCAGTTATCTGGGTCCCTCCCACAACATGAGGGAATTATGGGAGCTACAATTCAAGATGAGATTTCGGTGGGGATCACAGCTAAACCATATCAGCCACGTACTAGCCATGTGACCTTGGTCCACTTACTTTGCCTCTCTGAGCCTCAGTTTCCCCCTTTTCTGCTAGGGCAGTAGTACACCTTCACCCCTGCAGTGGGGGAAGAGCACTAACATGCTTGGTACAAGGTATGCCAAGTTGTATTTTCCTGGCTCTCCGTGAGTATCTGGTGGGTTCAGCTGGCCGGCCGAACCGTACAGCTGGTGTGTGGGTACAGGGGACGTGGGGATCCAGCCCAACTCTGCCTCCTGGAATTGCGTGGCCTTGGGCCAGCCTCGCCTCTTAGAGTCTCATGTATAAAATGGGAATTTCACCCACCCCACTGGATTGACTTGAGACAGAAAGAAGCTGTGCTTGCAAAGGGCATAAGTTGTAACACGAGCCAGAGCAGGAGTCAGCACCTGTCATACCCTCCGTCCCCTTGCCTTGAGCTTCAGCCCTCTCTCTCTCTCCTGTTCCTTAAAAACAAAAGAAAAGAGGTATTCACACACCTTAAAACTCACCTTTTCAAAGTGTACGATTCAGTCACTTTTTAGTATATTCACAAGATTACGCAACCATCACCACTCTCTAATTCCAGAAGGTTTTCATTACCCTAGAGAAACTCTGTGGCTGTTAGCAGGCACTCTCCATCACCCCCACACCCCTTCCCCTTCTAGCCCTTGGCAGCCAGTAATCTACTTTCTTTTCTTTTCTTATTTAACTTTTATTTGAAGTTCAGGAGTACAAGTGCAGGTTTGTTACGTAGGTGAACTTGTGCCATGGGGATTCGTTGTAAATGTTATTTCTTCACTCAGGTATTAAGCCTCATACTTGTTAGTTATTTTTCCTGATCCTCTCCCTCCTCCCACCCTCCTCCCACCCTCCACCCACCAGAAGGCCCCAGTGTGTGGTGTTTCCCTCTGTGTCCATGTGTTCTCATCCTTTAGCTCCCACTTATAAGTGATAACATGCAGTACTTGCTTTTGTGTTTCTGTGTTAGTTTGCTAAGGATAATGACCTCCAGTCCCATCCATGTCCCTGCAAAGGACATGATCTCATTCTGTTTTTGGCTGCATAGTATTCCATGGTGTAAATGTATCGCATTTTCTTTATCCAGTGTTATCATCAATGGGCATTGAGGTGGATTCCATGTCTTTGCTATTGTGAATAGTACTGCAGTGAATGTGTGCAAGCATGAGTCTTTGTAATAGAATGATTTATCTTTTTCTCTGCAGAGTTTTCTCTAGATCTGCCTTTTGTGACTTAGAATTGTAGACATCGTACAATATGTGGCCTTCTATGCTTGGCTTCTTTTGCTTAGCACAATATCCTCAGGTTTCATCTGTGTGGCAGCATGCATCACTACTTCATTCCTTTTTTTTTTTTTCTTTTTGAGACTGTGTCTTGCTCTTTCGCCCAGGCTGGACTGCAGTGGCGCTATCTTGGCTCACTGCAAGCTCCACCTCCTGGGTCCACGCCATTCTCCTGCCTCAGCCTCCCGAGTAGCTGGGACTACAGGCACCCGCCACCACACCCGGCTAAACTTTTTTTGTATTTTTAGTAGAGAGGGGGTTTCACCGCGTTACCCAGGATGGTCTCCATCTCCTGACCTCAGGATCCACCCGCCTTGGCCTCCCCAAGTGCTGGGATTACAGATGTGAGCCACTGCGCCTGGCCTACTTCACTCTTTCTTATGGCTGAATAATATTTCATTGTTTGGATAGACCATATTTTTCTTATCCATTCATCTACCGATGGCCATTTGGGTTGTTTCCTGTTTTTGGCTATTGCAAATTATGTTGTTCTGAACTTTCCTATATTAGTCTCTGTATGAAAACATTTGTTTTCAGTTCTCTTGGGCATTTACCCAAGAACAGAATTGCCAGGTCACATGTCAGTTTTCTTGATTATAGCCATCCTTGTGCTTTGAAAGTGTATCTTGTGTTGCGTTTCTCTAATGGCTAATGACATTGAGCATCTTTTCATGTGCTTATTAGGTATTTGTGTACCTTCTTTGGAGAAATACCTGTTCAATTCCTTTATCTATTTAAAACTCAAAGGTTTTTAAATTTTTGAGTTGTAAGAGTTCTTTATAGATTCCACATACAAGTCCCTTATTAGACACAGGATTTGAACGTATCTTCTCCTGTTTTGTGGTTGTCCTTCCATTTTGATAGTGTCTTTTGAAGCACAGAAGTTTTTAATGTCAATAAAGTCCAATTTATCTGTTTTTTCTTTTGTTGCTTATGCTCCTGGTATCATGTCTAAGTATCCTTTGCCTACTTGATGGCACAAAGATTTAGCCCTGTGTTTTCTTCTGAGAGTTTTATAGTTTCAGCTCTTACATTTAGTTCTTTGATCCATCTTGACTTTTTTTTTTTTTTTTGAGATGGAGTCTCACTCTGTCACCCAGGATGGAGTGCAGTGGCGCGATCTCGGCTCACTGCAACCTCCGTCTCCTGGATTCAAGCTATTCTTCTGCCTCAGCCTCCCAAGTAGCTGGAGTTAAAGGCACCTGCCATTATGCCTAGCCAATTTTTGTAGAGATGGGGCTTCACCTTGTTGGCCAGGCTGGTCTTGAACTCCTGACCTCAGGTGATCTGCCCGCCTTGGCCTCCCAAAGTGCTGGGATTACAGGCGTGAGCCACCACGCCTGGCCTTGACTTAATTTTTATGTATAGTATGAGGTAAGGATCCAGCTTCATTTTATTGTGGATACCCAGTTGTGCCAGCACAATTTGTTAGAAAAAACTGTTCTTTCCCCACTGAATGATCTTGGCACTCTTGCCAAAAATAAGTTGACCATAGATGAATGGGTTTGTTTCTGGGCTCTTGACTCTGTCCCATGCGTCTCTATGCTTGTCCTGACAGTGTCACACAGTCTTGATTACTCTGGCTTATTAGGATGTCTTGGAATCAGGAAATGTCTTTCCACTCCCATAACCGCATTTCTTCTTTTCTCTCTTCTTCCCTTCATCTTTTATGCAATCTTTAGGGCAAGGGATTACAAGTGTTTGTTTTAAAGGGCTAGATAGTAAATATTTTGTCTTTGTAGGCCGTGCAGTCTCCATCTCAGATGCAACTCTGTTCTTACAGAGCCAAAGCAACCATAGGCTATATGTAATGAATGGATGTGACTGTTTTTTTTGTGTGTTTTGTTTTTTTTTTTGAGATAGGGTCTCAGGTTGTCACCCAGACCTGGGCTGGAGTGCAGTGGCACAATCATGGCTCACTGTAACTGCTACCACCTGGACTCAAGTGATCCTCCCACCTCAGCATCTCGAGTAGCTGGGACTACAGGCACTTGCCACCACAACTGGCTAATTTTTTCTTTATTATTTGCAGAGACAAGGTCTCCCTATGTTGCCCAGGCTGGTCTCCAACACCCGGGCTCAAGCCATCCTCCCATCTCGGCCTCCCAAGTGCTGGGATTTTAGGTGTCAGCCACCATACCTGGCTGTGTTCAAAGAAACCTTTTTTTTTCTTGTTTGACACTGAACTTTGAATTTCATGTACTTTGCCCATACTAAAGAATACTACTTTCCTTTTGATTTTTTTCCAGCTATTTAAAAATGTGAAAACCATTCTTAGTCTGTGGGCCATATGAAAACAGCCAGCAGGCCAGGTGGCCAGCCCAGTTTGAGAGGAATGCGTCTGGAGGGAACAGTGTGTCGGAGGAAGATGGAGCATCTGCCTAAATCCTACCGGGCCTAGGGCCTGCGTGGGCTTCCTCTGTCATGCTCTTCCCTATGGAAGCTGCTCAGTAGATCCTGCTGGGGACATGGCATTGCTGTGCTGAGACATCAGAGCGGGGTCACCTGTGTGCTGCCAGAGGGGGCCACGCTGTTCCTCCCTGACTAGTCTACCAACCCCTGGCCAGGGCAGCAGAGTCTTCCCGCAGATACTCTGATAAATCAAACCACAGTGGGTGCCAGCCACATGTTTTACCTTTTCTTCTGGAAAAACACACAATCCTCACTGCACCCCAGAACATCAGCTCTAAATCTTGCTAGGAAGAGCATGGCTTTTTTTTTTTTTTTTTTTTTGACAGGGTCTTGCTCTGTCGCCCACACTGGAGTGCATTGGTACTATTTTGGCTCACTACAATCTCTGCCTCCCCTTCAAACGATTCTCCTGCCTCAGCCTCCCAATTAGCTGGGACTACAGACATGGACCACCACGCCTGGCTAATTTTTGTGTTTTTAGTAGAGACAGGGCTTCACTATGTTGACCAGGCTGGTCTCGAACTCCCGACCTCAGGTAATCTACCTGTCTCAGCCTCCCAAAGTGCTGGAATTACAGGCGTGAGCCACCATGCCCGGCCAAGCACAGCTTTTAAAGCCAGTCCAAACTCTGCCAGATGCTGTCATATGTGACTTTGGTCAGGTAAGTTAGTCTGAGCCTCAGTATCTTCACTTGCAAAAAGGGTATGGGATGAGTGAGTACCTTCTTCACTGGGGAATGTGAGCGTTCGAAACTTGCATAGCACCTAGCATATAGTAAGCACTCAGCATAGCACCCTAGCACATAGTAAGCACTTAGTATAGCACCTACCATGTAGTAAGCACTCAGTATAGCACCTAGCATGCAGTAAGCTCTCAGTCAAAGCTATTTGCCTCTGTGCTGCTATTTGTTCCCACTGCATCTCTTATGGCACTGGCTACTGAGGGAGATGCAGGTGGCTGCGTCCAGCCTGTGGTGGTTCCCTGAGCCTGCAGCCTCAACTGCAGCATAGGAATAAACACAGATACTCAAGTACTGGCCCCAGATACTGGTACATTGTAGGTGTTGACTTTTCTTCTTTGCCTGAGCTGGATCAGGTGGGTCTGGGAGGAATTCTTGTTCCATACCAGAGTAAGCATTTGTGGCGTGTTTCTGGCACAGGTACCTGAGTCATCTTCCTGGACCTTTTGAACGAGGGAGAGTGTTTTTCTCCATGGCCTCCAAGCCTCACTCCCCAGGCTGCAGGCCCTTCCCTCTGTGTCTTCCTTATAGGCCCCACCCCACCCTACAGGTCATATCCATCACATCTCCAGAACCCCTTCCTCTAGATCAGGGGTCAGCAAGCTATGGCTTGTGGGCCACATTGTCCCCTTGACAGTTTTTTTATTTTATTTTATTTTATTTTTTTGAGACGGAATCTCACTCTGTCATCCAGGCTCGAGTGCAGTGGCATGACCTCAGCTCACTGCAACCTCTGCCTCCCGAGTTCAAGGGGTTCTCCTGCCTCAGCATCCCAAGTAGCTGGACTATAGATATCCGCCACCACGCCCGGCTAATTTTGGTATTTTTAGTAGAGATGGGGTTTCACCATGTTGGCCAGGCTGGTCTCGAACTCCTGACCTGAAGTGATCTGCCCACCTCGGCCTCTCAAAGTGCTGGGATTGTAGGACTGAGCCACTGCACCCAGCTGACAGTTTTTTTTTTAAATAAAATTTTATTGGAATGCAGCCATGTCCATTTATTTCTATGATGTCTGTGGCTGCTTTTATACAACAAAGACACAGATGAGTCTTTAGGACAGAGCCCGTATGATCCACAAAGCCTAAAACATTTATCATCTGGCTGGCTACAGAAGACATCTGCTGAGCCCTTATCGAGATGCCCCCGCTTCAGGGCTCCTGTATGCTGAGCCGTCCTCCATTCGACGCTGTTCATGCTGTATACTGAGCAACTCTCCTGTGTGCATCTCCCCAGGAGGCTGGGGCTCCCTGAGGGTAGGGCTGTGTCATCCCAGATGCCCACCTTGCTCACAACACAGGCACATAGCAGGTGCTCAATACCTATGAAGTGATAGATGACTGGCTGGCTGAATGAATGAAAGAATGAAACAGACATGATATAGTAAACCAAGATAGAGTTCTTCCCAGGTCAACCAAAGCTAAGGTTTTTCACCTGCAAAAAAAAAAATAGCTTCAGTGTACAGTGGGTTCAGAACTTCTCTTTCTGCAGCCCATCAGCTTCCTCTCCAACCTCACAAGTAGGTATCAACAATAAAAATGGCTGACGCTCAACATGGCGCCTCCTGTATGCCAGGCCCTGGATTGAGTGCTTTATGGATATTAACAAATTCAAGCCTCGGGACAACCCTAGGAAGAAACTACTGCTGCTACCCCCATTCTACAGATAAGGAAATTGAGCACTGGAGAGGCTAAGCTGCTTACCCAAGGACACTCAGCTGGTAAATGTGTGTGTGAGAAGGGAGTGCATTCAAACCCAGGAGGTGGAGTTCCTGAGTCCACACTTTGCTGCTGCACACCTGCTCCCATGCAGCTCCTGGACATGCAGTTGAAATAGTAGCTTCTCATTCTTTTTTTTTTTTTTTTTTTTTTTTTTTTTTTTTGAGACAAGGCCTTGCTCTATTACCCAGGCTGGAGTGCAGCAGTGCAATCTCGGCTCACTGCAGCCTCCACTTCTTGGGTTCTTCAGCCTGTGCCTCCTGAGTAGCTGGGACTAGAGGTGTGCACCACCATGCCTGGCTAATTTTTGTATTTTTAGTAGAGACAAGGTTTCACCATGTTGGCCAGGCTGGTCTCGAACTCCTGACCTCAAGTGATCCACCCGCCTCGGCCTCCCAAAGTGCTGGGATTACGGGCGTGAGCCACCGTACCTGGCCTCATTTGTTTTTGAGACAAGGAAATTCTTTTCAGAGTCTCTGCGTAGAATCTTAAAAGCTCAGCACAGTCAGTAATTGTTCTTTATCATCTGCTGGACTATTTAGTGTAGTAACTGCCACTGATTGAATGGGTAATTGAGGATTGATCTAGCACTCCAAGAGGGACCCGCCGTGTGCTCAGTGAACAGAGAGGAGGCAGAGGAGCTTATCAAGAACATTGCTCGGAATAAGAGTTAGTATCGATGTTCTGGTTGGAAAGAGTTGGCCCTGTGGAGGGGATTCCTTGTAAAGTTTCATGGCAGTGGCTCTCCTGTTGACTTTCCTCTGTGCCTTATTAGGTATACTCAGCACTTTACATGGATGAGGATTAAATGAGTTAACCTATAGGAAACACTTAGAATCGGTCCTGGTATATATTAAGCTCTCAGTGTGAAGTGGCTGTTGTTAACCTGTTTTGTTAACTGGATCCCAAAGAGCTGCCTTACGTTCTTTATTTTCTAAGGACAGGATTGAAGTATGTAAAATAGGGGCCGAGTATGGTGACTCACACCTGTAATCCCAGAACTTTGGGAGGTCACGGTGGGGAACATTTGAGGTCAGGGGTTCAAGACCAGCCTGACCAACATGGTGAAACCCTGTCTCTACTGTAATATTAAAAAATTAGCAGGTTATGGTGGCACATACCTGTAGTCCCAGCTACTTGGAGGCTGAGGCAGCAGAATCATTTGAATTTGGTGGGTGGAGGTTTCAGTGAGCCGAGATGGTGCCACGCTGCACTCCAGCCTGGGCAACAGAGGGAGACTCCGTCTCAAAAAAAAAAAAAAAAAAAGGAAAATAAATGCTACAGACCAGCACCACTTCTTAAATAAAAACTGTGATTCTTAAAGCATTCAGGTAATTAAAGAAGTCCCATCGGCTTAGCATGAACTTTGAGCACCTTTCTCCCTTGCCTTTTTCTGCAAATGAACGGAAGTATACATGGCGGATTTTTGTTGTTAGTGGAATTCTAAAAATCAATTCTAAAAACTTTGCTGGTGCCCAGCCTAATCCTGGATACCCCCAAAGACTCTCAATCAGTACTTTCTGGATCAATTTTCACCTCTTCGAAACCTCATTTTTAATCTGTAGTGACAAAAGTCCAGAGAAACCACCCGGGCAGAGCCAAGATTTCATAAATGGGAAGAAGGTGGTGTAGACCAGCAGCCTGCTCTCCTAGGGCTTACAGCAAAATCAATATTCCCTTGCTGTGAGACCTGAATCGTGGAAGCCAGTTGGCCAAGGGGACTAATTGGATGCCTTTTGAAAATTCCCTAGCTGGAATTGAGATGCAGGTTAACAGACAAGATTGGCAGCTCATGCATTATTTTCAAAGCTCTCTCCTGAGATTGTGTTTGTGACTTGGCGAGAGTGCTTCATTTGCCCACACAAAAGCAGGAACAGCCCCACCACTCAGAGAGCCCTCTCTTCCCTGTGCCCTGCCCCTCTCAACACACATCTGAGTGTCTCTGTTGCTGGCACGGTTGTCAGGAAGACACTAGGGAAGGGCTTTTATCCAATGGGATAAAAACCTCCCCAAATCAGCTGATGGTAGCTGAGATCATTCACATCTAGCTCCAGGAAGGCCTAGGATTGGGGCTCGGGAGTGATGACGATGATGGCGTTCCTGGGATTGTGCTGGTTGTGGATGTACAAGGCCTGTGTCTCGCAGTGGCCCCACCAGGGCAACAGCAAGAATGACATTATTATCCCCCCATTTATAGATGAGCATTGAAGCTCAGAGGGTTTAAGCAAGGTGACCAAGGACACGTAGCTTATAAGTGACAAAACCAAGACTCACATCCAGGTCTGTCTCTCTTCAAAGCCTGTGGGTTTCCAGCTGACCGCCTTTCCCTCTCCTCCTTGCACCTGCAGTGAACTTCCCTGAATCCCATTCCTCAAATCCCTGTCTTTGGTCAAGGATGGTGGTGACAGTGTCAGACACCAGCTGAGTATCGGATCATGTTTTTACATGATTGCCATGATATATTTCCATGTCTTCAATTGCTGGTGAACGTCTTTTTCATAAAGTGCAGATTACTAAATCGTTCAAGGCAATTGGGAACTCTTTTTTTTTTTTTTTAGACCATCAAGTCAGTGATCCTGTTTGACTGCAGTTATTTTTTGTGGTGACACCTCCTGCTTATGTACCACCCAACATCTGGTGACATACTAAAGGTTCTGAGAAGTTGATGGGAAAAGAGCAGATAATTTTTTTTTTCCCAGAAAATCCTCTTGCCCTCATTGTTGGCTGGAAAAGTCCAACTTTATCTCAAGCCCTCATCTCATTCATCCAGACATCAGTCCACTCCACCCTGCTAATTATGGGAATGACTGCCCAGTGCTGAGAGACACAGCTGAGACTTTCCCTGAAGTGTCTGGTTCATAGTCATGTCTGTCAGTCTTTCTCCAAGACAACACGCTGTCCTGGTCTGGTGCATCAAACCTCCTTGCATCCAGCTCTACCCATTTTCCTCTAATTAAGCATCTCTCTTTGCCTTTTAGACAGTAGTGATTTGCTTTGGTTTTTGCATTCACTAGGCTGTACCCATAGGTACCAGGTTGACTCCCAGTGATTGTCTATCCAAGCTAGGGGAAGAGATGCTGGCTGCAGGGAAGGTTTGCCATCAGGAACAAGCCTCAGTTTAGTTTCAACATGCATGTATTGCACAACCTAATTTCTGCTGGGTATGATGCCCAAAACTAGGGATAGAGAGATGAGACATAGCTCCTTACCCTTGGGTGGTGCTCAGTCTAGTTGGGGTGGATAGGGAAGGCAGGCACACAGCAGCAGGGGACAGGGAGGAGGGACAGCAATAGACCTTGGTCTAGGGCACTGGGGGAACACAGAAGTTGAGTATAATTGAGAAAAGGAGAAGAGACCAGAGAAGGATGTTGCAGGGTGAAGACGCTGGAGGCAAGCCCTCCAGGATGAGTAGGACTTAGCCAGGCAAAGAAGGCACAGTGGGGATAAGCAGAGGGAACAGGCATGAGAATAGGCATGTCAAGGACAGGGATCCTGGCATATGTGTGAGCTGGTTTAGGTGGATTATGCAGTGCAAAGCAGGTAATGATGTTTGTATTTGGCATCTTAACTCACAAGTGGCAGAAAACCCAAACCAAACTGCCTTACCCAAAAAGGGAATTTGTTGCTCCCTGTAAATCAGTAGTCTTGGGGTAACCTGGCTGCAGGCATGAGTTGATAAGGGGCTCGAATGCAGCACCGCCCCCCTCCGAGCTCTGCATCTCCCTACTCTGTTTTCTGCATTCAGAAGTCACAATCACTTCAGAAGCTATTTGTCTGAGGTAACACAGGTTGCATCCAGTCCCGTCTCACTTCAAACCCTGTGGGTTTCCTGCTGACCACTATCCCTTCTCTTCTCTGCAACTCCAGTGAACTTCCCTAAATTCCATTGCTGAAATCCCTATGTTTGGTCACAGATGGTGGTGACAGGGGCAGACAACGGCTGTACATTTGACAGTGTTTTTACATGATTTCTGATATGGTTTGGCTGTGTCCCCACCCAAATCTCATCTTTGATTGTAGCTCCCATAATTCCCACGTGTTGTGGGAGGGACCTGGTGGTAGATAATTGAATCATGGGGGGTGGTTTCCCCCATACTGTTGATATGGTAGTGAGTAAGTCTCAGGAGACCTGATGGTTTTATAAGGGAAAACCCCTTTTGCTCGGTTCTTGTTCTCTCTTGCCTGCCACCATGTAAGATGTGCCTTTGCTCTTCCTCTGTCTTCCATCATGATTCTGAGGCCTCCCCAACCATGTGGAACTGTGAGTCCATTAAACCTCTTTTTCTTTATAAATTACCCAGTCTCAGTATGTCTTTATTAGCAGTAAGAACAGACTAATACAATTCCCATGATATATGGAGACACTCAGTTGTATGTTGAGAGGGGCAGGGTGCAGGGAAGGGAGGGTTCTCTGAGTGGTGGGGCTGTTCTAGCTTTTTTTTGGGCACATTCTCCAACAGCCTCTCTTCTCGACAGCCTCTGTTCTCATGGGCAGGAGTCAACTGGGAAGCTGCAAATGGGATCAACTTGACTTCAAGTCAGTGAGAAAAGGGTACAGCTCTGTATCCCATTAATTGGAAAAGCTTCACCCAATCATAGGCGATGATGTGCCCGTTCCTGAACCACTTGCTGTGGCCAAGGGAATGAGGTGCTCTGATTGGCTGAAGCCTGAGTCATAGGCTCTGTCCAGTGCCCATGGTGTGAGAGAAGGGAAGACAGAGGCTTCCCGGAGAGTGGTCAGGCCACAGTTACCAAAGAGGATGCGATCAGAACCAGGTGGCCCAAAGCATGAGCTAGTCAGGTGGGCTTTGCTTGCTGAGGACCTTGGGCATTGACCCAGAGAATTTTAAGTGGAGGAGTGAATGGTATGATTGGAGCTTTAGGCCAGTCATTGTGGTGGCACTGGGGAACCTAGGGTCAATCAGGGACCATTTGGAGGTCCTGGCAAGTACAGCTGATGAAGGACCGAGGGCAGGAGTGGAGAAAACCCAGAACACATGAGGAGGTAGAAGTGCTTGGACTTGGTACACCATCCCCCTGCTTACCCAGTAAGCAAACCGAGATGAACTCCGCCAAGCAGTTGAGTCGGGGACCCAGTGCTGGGGAATAACAAGGCTTCTGACCATGGCTTTGCACAGAATATGCACCTTCTACAAGCAAGGGAGAAGGTACATCTGCCGCCCCCAAAGTAGCCACTTTTGTCCTTGAACAGAAGAGCTGCAGAGGTACTTACTGACTTACTGCTATTTTTATTGATTCAACAATCTGCTACTCGGTGGCCTCCAAACTCCTGAGAGTTATGTGCTCATTACTGCCAACCACATTCCTCTAAAGTACACATTAGGTTCATAAACACAATTTCGGGGCTCTGTGCGAAAATGGAGATGCTCTGTAATAGAAAATTAGCTTCTTCCCTGCCAGCTCTACCAAGTTTACATTTCATCTCTTTGGATGGCAATATTCTTGGTAGGGGAGAGAAAGGAGTCCCTGGAGCTGGGAGTACTTGAGGCTGATTGCCGAGTAGGAGCCTCCTCTTGTTGCCAACCGTTTAATGATCCCGTGACTGCCCAGTGTGTGGGATGACCTGTGACCTGCTCTGTTTTATTTACCAACAAAAGAGATTCCGTGTAGCAGCCTTTTAGCATTAACAGAAATAGGAAAGGCTGCCATGCACTGGTTGCATTCAAGAAATGGATGGGGTTGGGCGTGATGGCTCACACCTATAATCCCAGCACTTTGGGAGGCTGAGGCAGGTGGATCATGAGGTCACGAGATCAAGACTATCCTGGCTAACACGGTGAAACCCCGTCTCTACTAAAATACAAAAAATTAGCCGGGCAAGGTGACTCACGCCTATTGTCCCAGCTACTTGGGAGGCTGAGGTAGCAGAATCACTTGAACCTGTAAGGCGGAGGTTGCAGTGAGTCGAGATCATACCACTGCACTCTAGCCTGGGTGACAAAGTGAGACTTCATCTCAAAAATAAATAAGTAAATGAACAAACAAACAGATGGTTTCCAACCAAACTGGCCTTACTGGGTACCTCCAATTCTTTCTTTCTTAAAATAAGGGAGTGATGTCTCTGGCCTGGACAAGCAGCTTGAGTCATGTGGTTCTTCTGGATTCAGTTCTAGAAAGGGCCCGTGCCCAGCTGTTTAGCTTTGGGCAAATTATTGAGCCTCACCAAAGCTCAGTCCTGTCATCCGTGCGATAGGATCACTGGACCCACCCCAAGGGATTATCATGAGGCTTAAGTGAGATAGAACAGCTGTAGGGTGCTCAGTGCAAGTTCTGGCTGAGTGGCCCTGGGCAACTCTGAGGTAATGCCCTTCAGTGATTCTCGACCAGAGGTGGTTTTGTTTTATCCCTCAGGGGACATTTGGCAATGCCTGAAAGCATTTTTGATTGTCACAACTGGGGTGGCTGCTACTGGCATCTCATGGGTGGAGGCCAGGGATGCAGTGGAATGTCTCACAATGCGCAGGACAGCTCCCATACAAGAAAGACTTACCTGGCCCCAAGCATCAGTAGTGCTGTGACTGAGAAAACCTCATGTAGAGAAAACTGTGATATCTGGAACTGACTGTGTTCTCAATAGCGGGTAGCTGTCAAATGGTAGGTGCTCTGTGCCAGGAACTGTGCTAAATGCAGAAAGTCAGAGACCAGAGGCAGATGCCCATCGCTGAGTACAGTACGCTTAGAGGCCAAAGGCGCTCAGAGGAGAGTTGCCTCATACAGCCTGGAGGCAGGACGGGGTGAGGGGTGAGGGATGGCTTTGTGGATGGGGAGGGCATGTGAGCTGAGTCTGGAAGTTGCCCCCAATCGTTTTCTCTCCTTCTTTGGTGGATGTGAGGGGAGGTCACCAGCCCTGGGGACTGGTGTGGGGAGGAGGTTGCTTGCATCTGTGACTGCCAGACCCCTCCAAGTGTGAGGTCACATGGGCCCGTGGGTGTGAGAAGAGGAGCCGGGTAGTGAAGGTGTTGGCAGGCATGGTGCTGTGGGACATGAACTGTCACCTCTGCTCCGACATGAGATCACAGGTCTGTCCTTTAAAGTTGGGTTTTAAAATAAAATTGCTCCTTGTTCTGACTGCAGCTGTCATTTCTTTTGTTACTTCTGAGGCTGTTAGTAAGAGGAATAATTTAGAGCTTGGAGGTGGCCTTCATCTTGGCTAGTTGCTAAGCACCCACTTTCTCAAGGCACGGGGGCCCTAGATGCAAAAAGAATCCCCAGCAGCAAGACCTGGGGCCGTCTCGCCTGGTGGCAGCATGTGCCTCCCCTCCCACCCTTCGTTCTCCCAGGCGTAGACACCAGAGTGCCAGTGTGGCATTTCCACAGATGAACTAACTGCCGTATGCCTCTGAAGCAGGAATGTTACATATATGGCTCTCGTGCCACTTTGCCCCATTCGCCTGTCCATGGCAGACCTGGCTAATCAATCACAGACATTCTCAGTGAGCTCAGGTGCCTTCTCAGAATCATCCTCCACATGACCACCATCTTTCCCAGGCAGTCACCACTGTACACTAGAGTAGGCAGATAGCTCTAGACTTGGCAGTTTGCCATCCTTGCTGGAAATCATTACTGGCGGTGTGACCCTGGGCATGTCATATAACTCCAGTTTATTTCCTCTTAAGCAAAATGCAGATGCTAATGCCTACTTTGCAAGGTTGTTGTGAAAACTAAGAGAAATGAAAACATAGAAAGCAGCTGGCATAGAGTCCAGCATGAAGTAAGGGCTTAGTAATTTCTTTTGTAGAAATGAGGTCTCACTGTGTTGCCCAGGCTGGTCTTGAACTCCTGGTCTCAAGCAGTCCTTGTGCCTCCGCCTCCCAAATTGCTGGGATTACAGGCATGAGCCACCTTGCTGGCCCTCAGTAATTGTTCCTTGTCTTGCTTTTTGCATAAAATTTACCCTTCAAAGACTGCAGAGGGACTTGTGGTTCATTTAATTCTGCTTGATATTGTCATTTATATTTTCAGCTATATTTGTTTGAGTCCTCAGTAAGACTGTAGGCATTTAGATTGCAGGGAAGGTATCTTTGGATTTTTTTTGTCCCCTGGCCTTCCATCAAGATGTGGTAATTGGATGTATAGGAGTGTGGCAGACACTGCTAGTTGCTTGCTGAAAATAGCTGTGAGGTTTTTTTCCTTATGTCTTAGTAACAGAGCCCTGGGCATTATGCCCACGTAGAAAATAGTAAATTTCTCAGCTTCCCTTGCAGCTACATATGGCCATGTAACTAAGATCTGGCCACTAAGATATAGGTAGATGTATTGGTTGTGGCTTCCCAGAAAGGCTGCTTACATCTCATCTGGGTGGTACATGCCTTGCCTTTCTCCTTCCTGTTGCCTAGAACTGAGAAATGATAGCTGGAACTCCAGCAGCCACCTTGGGCCATGTGGTAACCTAGGGGATGGCAACTCTACAGCCAAGATAGCAGAGCAGAAAGATGGACGACCTCAGTCCCTGATGACTGAGGGGGCAGCCATCCCAATCCTGGACTACCTCCCTGCACACTGCGTGTCCATCAGAAAATGAGCCCCAAGTGATTAGACCTCTGCTATTTTGGAGCCAAATGCACTTCCTAACTGATGCAAAGAGCTCTTTGATAGAGGCTGAGAGAACTGCTGCCCAGAACTCTAGAGGTGACATAGCACATGGCGTTTAGGGACTTTGGAGTTCAGCTCATGTAGTCAACAACTAGTTACGAGTTTCCATGGGCCACAGGTGCTGCTGGGAAATGTGACTTGTTGCTCAGTTTAAGAGCAAACATAGAAAATAACCCGAAGAGAGAAGTGAGGGCCCTGCAAGCCACATCCAGGAATTTAGACTTGAGCTTGAGTGCAGTGGCACATCATTGGAGGAATTTATTTATTTATTTATTTATTTATTTATTTATTTTTTTTTATTTTTTGAGATGGAGTCTCACCCTGTCACCCAGGCTGGAGTGCAGTGGTGCAATCTTGACTCACTGCAACCTCTGCCTCCCAGGTTCAGGCACTTCTGCCTTAGCCTCCCAAGTAGCTGGGACTATAGGCGTGCACCACCATGCCTGGCTACTTCTTTTGTGTTTTTAGTAGAGACAGGGTTTCACCATTTGGCCAAGCTGGTCTCGAACTCCTGACCTTAAGTGATCCACCTGCCTCGGCCTCCCAAAGCGCTGGAATTACAGGCATCAGCCACCACGCCTGGCCCATTGGAGGACTTTAATTTACACTTGGGAACCATTGCTCTGGCTGTGGTGTGGAAAAGGAGTCGGATGCAAGATAGCTGATTTTGTCGCTCCTGACAAGGGTTTCCTCCTCCTCCTAGAAGACCTGAGTCTATTAGCCAGCTCCAAGATGCCCTTCTCCTTGGCAGAACCTCACCGAGTCTGATTTGGGTGGGAAGTCAGACCTTGGTCTACGCCTGGGATTTCTAAAGCCCCCACACCTTGTGGTCCTCTTGGCTGGGACTTCCAGACCCTGGGTCTACCCCACCAAGGACTTTTTTTTGAGAACCTCCAGCATTCCTGGTCAGGCACACACCAGGTAAGCCCTGCATACCGGCTTGGCCAGCACCCGCGGTGGCTATAACTGACCTCTAGGTGGCGGTGGCCACCTGCTACCGCTCCGGCTCCCAGAGCCCTGGCGGAGGAAGTCCTCTTTCTCTCCTCATTAGCCAGTGTTCCTTGTCTCTTCCCTCCCTGAGTTGTGGATCCCGGGTCCTACCTGTTTCTTCCTCTGTCTTAGGTGAGACGTTTCTGGCTTTCCAGTTTTCACTGCTCTGAGTGTCGGGCAACTTCATCCAGTAGGCTTTGCAAAGTCTTCATTTGTGTAGGAGACCGGAGGAGGTGTCACAGTGTCACACACAGAGATTTGCATACGCAGACCTTGGTCTTGACTGTCGAATGCATCCATCCTTTGCCCACTGCCAGACGCTTATCAGCAAGGATAGATGTGCATTAGAGATAGCGATGTAGGTGGCCTGGTATGGAGGGTAAGCCCTCCCTCCTTCCTTCTTTCTTGCCTGCCTTCTTGTTTCCTTCTCTTCCTTCCATTTATCCATCCGTCTACCTACCCACCCATCTAGCACCCACTGAGCATCTCTAGGAACTGGGGACTTCTAGCGGTTTCTATCTTGGTTCTTGCCCTCAAAGAATTCATTGCATAGTAAAGATGGAGACTTGTAAAGGTACAATTGCAAGTACATGTTGAGGTGATGTTCATTTATTCATCTGTTCATTCATTCATTCATTCGTAGTATTGAATATCCATTATTTCCAGGCACTGGTCTGGATACTGGGGCACAGTGAATAAGACTGTGGCCATGTACCACCAAGATAATTACTATTTGTCAATTAAAAGAATAAATTTTTAAAATGTGCAGAGCTTACATTCTAGTGGAGAGAGGACAGAGAGCCATCAATAAATAAAGGCTCAATATGTATCAAAGATTGAGGTCAGCAGCTGTGGTTGCCTGCCATTTCAAATGATTCATCTTGTAAACAGACAGTGTCAACCTACGGCATCAATAAATACAGCACGATACTGGAAAAAAACTAGGCAAGATAATTGCTCATTATGCCAAACGCTGTGAAGAAGCAGAGAGAGAATGATGGTAGAGGATAGTTTTGGGGTGGGGTAAGGGTGTATGCTGGGTGGCATGTGTGCACGTGTGTGTGTGCGCATCTGGTGGAAGTGATGTATACCTGGTGGGATAGTGTATGAGTACTTGGTAATGTGTGCACCTGTTAGTGTGTGTGCATCTGCTGGGGTGTGTGCATGTGTGTCTGAAGGGATATGTGTGTGAGTACTTGACAGTGTGTGCACCCGGTAGCATGTGTATGTATGTGTATCTGGTGGGGTATGTGCATGTGTGCCTGGGAGGATGTGTGAAATTGCCTCCTTTCAGGGAGAGAATGCATCAGGATTACGAGCTTTTCCAAAGGTGGAAAGGTTCTGAGCTCCTGGCCTTCATAGAGACATATCTGGGTTGATGGGAGCTGTTCAGGAGCACCCTCTGAACTCCTAGAAGGCCCGGGGCATTAGCATCTTGTCTTGCCGATGGCCGCCAGAGAGAACACTGTGCATCTCAGGACCAAAGCAGTGTTTGAATTGCATGGACAGAGTTGATTGTGACACTTGAGGCCTCCTTTGCCATAATTCCACCCTCTTTTAGTGGGCAGTAAGCTGTGATATCAGACCAGACCCCTTTTCCCTTTTCTTCTCCGTACTGAGTAGCAATACATTCCGGGAAGGTCAAGTCAGGTTGTGTGTTCATGTAGCATTTAAGGAGAGTTCAACCCCTTTCCAGAATTGCTAATAACAGTACAATAGACACCGGTCATGCATTACGCATGCATTACATCACAACCCTCTTAGGTGGGTGCTAATAGTATCCCCGCTCTATAGATGCTAAAACTGAGGCTCAGAAAGGTTAGGTGGGCTGGCCAGGGTCACCCAGCTGGCAGGTGGTGGAGTCAAGGGTTAATCGAGGCAGCAGTTCCCGCAGCCTGCGCTTAACCTGTTCTCTGGAGTGGGGCCTCCCCACTCTTAGTGATTAGGAGGCATCTGCCTGTGTTTTGCAGAGATATGGCAGGTCTCAAGAATGGCCCTCACAATGCCTCAATGCCTTGTCTACAGCCTGAGCTCTTTCTCTACTGCTTAAGGACAGGGTGGTCTGGAGGAAGAACACAGATTAGGTTCTGGAAAAACAGAGGTTCAAATCATGTCTACACCACTCACTCTGGGCCTTTGGGTAAGTCCCTGTTCACACCTCATTTACCCACCATAAAAAGACTTGGACCAGGCAAAATGGCACACATTAGCCTTTACCGTGGTGCTTTGCAAGCCAGCAAGATGGAAAAATGTTCATCCCAGCCCCATCTTGTATGTGAGGAAATTTTAAAACAAAATTGAGTGCTGTCTTACAGGCATTGTTATGAGAGAGAAGTGAGTACATTGGGTAAATTAACTGTATTACGATGTTTGTGGTCTGCATGCGGGCGCAGTTTGATTGCGTGGGGAGACAAAAGAGGGTTCCTCGCGATGACTAATACGTCTCTTTAAACATACATTAGAGAGAGGTGCAAAGAGTGCGCCTATCACATCTGAAATGTTCTATTGTTCTGTTTGTTTTTCATTACTCTGAAATGATTACTGCAAAAATTCCTAAATTGGATGCTTTTCACAGAGGAAGATTAAAGACCATAAGCACAGTTTTGCAGCTGTGCAAAAAAGCCTGTGCATCTGTAGATGGATGAAGAGCCTCAGCAGCTTCACCTTGGGCTCTGCACTGCACATGGAGAAGCCTCAGGCCCACTGGGAAGTGGGATGTTCCATCTGTGAGCCCAGAGGGACCGTTCTTTGGCATTTTGTAGCATATCTGCCCCGAGCTGACCACCATCTGCTTGGCATTATTTAAAGCCTCTTAAATGCATTTCGGTGGGGGACAGGTCTCCATATCACCGGGACAGGGAGGCAGAGTCTTCTGGAGAAAGCCAGACAGAAACCTTGCCTGGTTGCAGAGGAAGAAGAAGCATCAAACGCAAGCCCTACCCAGACACTAAGTGGTCTCGCTTCTGCGGCTGCCTGAGAAGTTGCAGCTCTTTGATTAAAGATCAATACTCAATTTTTTTTTTTTTTTTTTGAGACAGAGTCTCGCTCTGTCACCCAGGCTGGAGTGCAGTGGCCGGATCTCAGCTCACTGCAAGCTCCGCCTCCCGGGTTCACGCCATTCTCCTGCCTCAGCCTCCCGAGTAGCTGGGACTACAGGCGCCCGCCACCTCGCCCGGCTAGTTTTTTGTATTTTTTAGTAGAGACGGGGTTTCACCGTGTTCGCCAGGATGGTCTCGATCTCCTGACCTCGTGATCAGCCCGTCTCGGCCTCCCAAAGTGCTGGGATTACAGGCTTGAGCCACCGCACCCAGCCGATTAGTACTCATTTGAAGGTTTTGTATTTATTATGCACTTTTTGTTGTTAGTAAGTTACCACTGGTCCTGTGTGTAGAGGGAGAAAGGAAGTATTTGTACTTGGTGTTGGCTGCAAGGTTGTCCTAGCCAACAATTCCCAGTCACAGCGAAGGATACAGGAGGGAGCTTTGAATTGTGTAGATAAGTTAGAGGGCCAGTGAAACCCAGAAAGGGCAGTGCTGTGGGCACCAAGGAGGAGGTAGCCTTTGGAGTGTGTCACAATCCACTCCCCTTCTCCTTCTGTGTACACTGCACACGTGCACAGAGGCAGGCTCCGGCCACAGCTCATTGGCCCAGAGTGAGCACCCACGCAGGAGAAAACTACCAGATACTGGCCCAATCAGATTCCCGTTGGTCTCAGGTCTTTTCATTACAAGTGGCAAAATCTTACCTTGAACTGGCTAAAACAAAACAATGTTTTGCCTTGTATAAGTAAAATATAAGGACGACCATTAGCAGGTCACCATGGAAGCTGAAGCGTGGCTCAGCTTCCATGCAGCCAGAGAAGCTCCTGATTTCTGTAAAGCACCGTTAGCCGTGGCAGGAGGGAGAGGGCCGTTCATGATCACATCTGCTTGATCCAGGGTCTCAGCTATTCTCCTTCCCCCTCCCTTTCTCCCTCCCTCCTCCTCCACCCCCTCCTGCTGTCTTCTTCCCCCACCTCCTTCTCCCCGTTTCTCTCCCCCCTCCTCCCACCATTTCACTCTCTCTTCCTTCCCCCATTTTACTCCTCCCTCCTCCCCCTTTCCACTTCCCCCGCTCCCCCATCCTTCTCCCCACTATTTCCCCCTTAGGTTCTGCCTCCCTCTGTAGTGTGTTCTCTGGTAGTTCCTCTCTTGTAGGGCTCACCAGCAGCTCTGAGCTTAGATCCTCACAGGCCAAGAAACACGGCTATGAAAACCCTCAGCTCTCTCCCTGTCATACAGGCTCCTGATCGGCCTGGATGGGGCGGAACACCCTCACGGTGGTACATGCAGGACTTTGATTCTCCCAGCCTTGATCTCATGCCTACTCTAGGCTCCGAGCTAGAGCGGGACCGACAGGGAGCCCAGAGACAGGCCGGGTGGAGAGCGGGTCCCTAAAGGAGAACTGAAGAAGAGGAAGTGGATGGCAGGCAGTGAAAGACGAGCGCTGTTCGCACGGAGGCTTCTTCCTGGACCGTGCGGGATCATGCCCCAGAGCCTGGGTCAGTCTGCTTGCACATGGTGCTGGGTTGAGGGAGCGTCGTGTCTAGACCCTGAGCTCAGGAGGTGGAGAAAGCAACCCTGCAGAAAGGAGGCAGGATCCCTTGGGCGTGCAGAGGAGCAGAGCAGTGTGGCCTCGCAGCTAGCCTTGGACTTGGGTGGCTTTCTGGTCGCTGGTCCTGCCCCTCAGGAGGCCCAGCAGCCTTTCC
This sequence comes from Macaca thibetana thibetana, assembly GCF_024542745.1. Lineage (NCBI taxonomy): Eukaryota > Metazoa > Chordata > Mammalia > Primates > Cercopithecidae > Macaca > Macaca thibetana. The sequence goes on along the minus strand of NC_065597.1, from coordinate 63,297,047 downwards.
GGCTCTTGGTTTTTTGAGATACCCTTGTACCCTTCCAGTAACACCCCATTTCCCCAAAGCCATAGTGAACTGGCTTTTCTTCCTGGTAATCGAAGAGTCTGTGACTTAAGAAGACAGAAAGACCAGCGACACCGTCGGCCTGGCTCACAGAGTTCCCCTCCAGGAGAGAAGGGCCCGGCTCCCGGTGTGGGTGGGAGCATGTGGAACAGAAGCACGGCGAGATGAAGCGTGGCTCAGCTTCCATGCAGCCAGAGAAGCTCCTGATTTCTGTAAAGCACCGTTAGCCGTGGCAGGAGGGAGAGGGCCGTTCATGATCACATCAGACGGTGCCATGCTAACGGCCATTCTAGCTGAATCACGGCCTCCCCAGCCCATTCCTTCACACAAGAGCTGTTTGGCTGAATGAGACTTCATCACCCAACCACGTCTCGCAGCCAGGTGCAGCCGAACAGGCCTAGTGCGGCTGAAACTTTCCTTTAGGGAGGGAAACTGTAAAACTGTCTTTTGGGCATCGTGATTTCTTTAGTATTTTCAGAGTTGAGGGTATTGCTTGTTCAAATGCCAAGATCTTTTTTTTTTTTTTTTTTGAGACGGAGTCTCACGCTGTTGCCCAGGCTGGAGTGCAGTGGCGCGATCTCGGCTCACTGCAAGCTCCGCCTCCTGGGTTCACGCCATTCTCCTGCCTCAGCCTCCTGAGTAGCTAGGACTACAGGCGCCCGCCACCGCGCCCGGCTAATTTTTTTTGTATTTTTAGTAGAGACGGGGTTTCACTGTGGTCTCGATCTCCTGACCTTGTGATCCGCCCGCCTCGGCCTCCCAAAGTGCTGGGATTACAGGCTTGAGCCACCGCGCCCGGCCTGCCAAGATCATTTTTAAGGCCATTATATTCTCACTGATTTCTTATTGTCAAGAACATTTTATTTGGAAAGGTCTTAGTGAAACCAAAGTAGGAAACTCCTTCTATATTTTTAGTCTGGACTTCCCTCTTGTTACCTCCCCCTCCCCCGGCCAGCTCCTCTTCATCCTTCAAGACATCACCTCCTCCAGGAAACTGCATTCCGTATCACCTCTCCTTATCTTCTGGCTTCCTGTGCGTCTCTCTGCCATAACACTTATTCCACTGGACTATAACTTTTTGGCTGGCTGGCTGCCTCACAAATGTGTGAACTCTTTTTTTTTTTTTGAAACAGAGTCTAACTCTGTTGCCAAGGCTGGAGTGCAGTGGTGCGATCTCAGCTCAATGCAACCTCTCTGCCTCCCAGGTTCTAGCAGTTCTCCAGCCTCAGCCTCCTAAGTAGCTGGGACTACAGGCACATGCCACTGTGCCCGGCTAATTTTTGTACTTCTAGTAGAGACAGAATTTTGCCATGTTGGCCAGGCCGGTCTCAAACGCCTGAGCTCAGCCTTCCAAAGCGCTGAGATTACAGGCGTGAGCCACCGCACCCAGCCAAATGTGTGAACTTCTTTAGAACAGGCACGTTGCTTTTGCTAATAATAGCCAACTTTTGTTAAATATTTATGTGTTAAGCAAAGTAGTTGATTTTCAAACACAGTCCTAGAAGGTAGATGTGGTAATTGCCCACATTTTACTTTAGGAAATTGAAGCATGTATGGAGAGGTTTAGCAAATTACTTAAGGTCATACCACTAATGAGAATATGAAATCAAAATTCTGTCCCAGGCAGTCTTAATCTTATTGTGCCCGTAATCATTGCTCTGAACTATTGACTCAGCCCGGCATCTCTCCTTGGAGCCACCGCAAGTCTGGTGACTAGTAGGTGCTCAATAAACGTTGGGTGAACTTAAAGAGATTGGATACCTGTGAATGTGCAGCTGGGCTGACTTGGAAGGAATTTCCAGAGGTGGTTTTGCTGCTTCTATTACTATGATGAGGGGTAGAGGCACGTTTGGCCTCCTGCCCGCATGGAATTTTGCAGTCAGAGCAAGTTGTCACCGCAGCCCTTCTCTCCTTCTCTCCAAGACAAATGGAAACTTACTCTGTTCTTAAAACTTGTCTCCTCTATCAGAAGCTTTTTCAAAGGCTCTGGTGCTGAGGCTGCAGGGTGAAAAGTAACCTCCCATCTGTCACAGCAATTCTGCTTGGGATTGGAAAACAATTTGAAGCATCACATCTTCCAAGAGGAGTTTTCCTTTAAATTTTTTATGATAGAAAATATTCAGGCTGGCCGGATGTCATGGCTCACACCTATAATCCCAGCACTTTGGGAGGCTGAGGCAAGCAGATCAGTTGAGGTCAGAAGTTCAAGACCAGCGTGGCTAACATGGTGAAACCCCGTCTCTACTAAAAATACAAAATTAGCCAGGCGTAGTGGCGGATGCCTGTAATCCCAGCTACTCTGGAGGCTGAGGCAGGAGAATCACTTGAACCTGGGAGGCGGTGGTTGCAGTGAGCCGAGACTGCACCACTACACTCCAGCCTGGGTGACAGAGTGAGACTCGGTGTCAAAAAAAATAATAATAATAATATATATGTGCGCACACACATTCTCTCTCTCTTATATATGAGAAAATATTCAGGCCAATGTGGAGATCAGTATCTCAAACACCCTGAACACTCTGGGCCTCAGCTGTGGCTTTGCTCTGGGTGCTGGGCTCCATCTCTTGCCGTGGGTCTAGTCCCCAGCGAGCTCTCAGCCCTGGCCCTGCAGCCTGCGCTGGACCCTGCTTCCATGGTCAGCTTCACTTTCCCCCTTCGCTCTTGTACGTTGCCTCTTTGTTCCTGAACGACAGAGATGTGCCTTTCATTTTCGGAGGTGACCATGCCTTTTCAAGTACCTCTGCAGTTTAGCCTCTATCCGATTGCATTTGGGGAGAAGATGGAGGGTTGGAAGTGCGTTGTCTTCACAGTGTCAACCGGAAGTCCCACTTACTTGAAAAATAAGTAATTTAATTTTTCTGCTATCAAAGTCTGTTCAGTAGAAGAAAAAAATTTTGAAATCTTGAAAAAAGATAAAGAAAAATAAAAATCTATCACCATTCGGAAATAGCAGCCACTGTTAATGTTTTAATTTGTATCCCAGTCTTATTTCTGGGGATTTAATTATACACATACACACACGTGACTAGAATCATACTTATCAATATATCATAAGCAGTGTTTCAAGTCCATGATTTCAGAATAAACAGGGTTCCAGCTTCTGTTCCTTGCTGCCTCCCCCCATCCCAGGAAGACTTGGCAGGTATTTATATCTATGAAGAGAGAAGCAGAAGCCTGTTCTACCTTCCCAGGGAAATAGAAAGCTCTTTGCAGAATATCAGTGCTGCAAATGGAGCAGCCAGTTTAGCAATGCACATGGCTAAGGGGGGATCATGTGCATGACTCAAATATCCAGACTGTGACATGTGACTGCAGGATGAAGTCATACTTCCTTTTACATCGCCCTGCTATGATCGCTGGAGCCCCCAGCAGCTTGATTGCCGGAAATTAGCTCCCATCGCCGTGGCTCCAGCTATTTCTGAGTTTCCCAGGAGCCGCCTCACGTGGACTCAGGGACTTGACCCTTGTGATTTTCTCTGTGGCCCCTGCTGCTGCTGCACATGCTGAAGACGCCACTTGTTAGGACACCAGGATCCTGGGCACCGCTGCCCACCAGCGGTCATTGTCGCTCTGACTTGGGTTGGGGGCGGAGGCAGTTTCTCTGCATTGCTACTCAAACCCAGATGTGACAGCTGGGCCTGTGCCTTACATCCACACAACACAACTGAGGCCAGGCTAGAACTTTTTCATTGCGTATCACCTCTGTATTAGTCCATTTTCATGCTGCTGATAGAGACATACCCGAGACTGGGCAATTTACAAAAGAAAGAGCTTTAATTGGACTCTGTTCCACATGGCTGAGGTGGCCTCACAGTCATGGCAGAAGGCAGGGAGGAGCAAGTCACATCTTACATGGATGGTGGAAGGAAAGAAAGCTTGTACAGGGAAACTCCACCTTATAAAGACATCAGATCTCATGAGACTTGTTCACTAACAAGAGAATAGCACGGGAAAGACATGCCCCCGTGATTCAATTATCTCCCACCGGGCCCCTCCCACAACATGTGGGAATTATGGGAGCTACGATTCAGGATGAGATTTGGGTGGGGATGCAGAGCTAAATTGTTTTTAAATTTTTAAATGTTGACAAAATTGTATATATTCAAGGCATGATGATTTGATGTACGTATACGTTGTATAATGACTGCCACAATCAGATTAACATATCCACTACCTCCCCAAGAGAGCGTGTGTGTGTGTGTGTGTGTGTGTGTGATGATGACACTTAAAGTCCGCTTTCTCATCAGATTTCAAGTAAACAGTACCATAGTATTGTTAGCCAGAATCCCCATGGTGTCATCAGATCCGCTGAACTTACTCGTCTTCTAAAAGAAAGTTATAAGATGTACCCTTTGACCAGCATCACCCATCTCCCCTATCCATCCCCCCAGCCCCTGGCAACCCCCGTCTATTCTGTGCTTCTATGAGTTTATCCATAGAACTTCACTCACACATCCGTCTGTAAGTGAAGTCAGGCAATATTTGTCTTTCTGTGTCTGGCTTATCTGGTTTAATACAATCCCCTCCAGGTTTATCCATGTTGTCACAAATGGCAGAATTCCCTTCTTTTTTTATGGCTGAATATTTTTCCACTGCATATATGTGTGTGTGTACCACATATATTCCATATGTGATATATTTATGTGTGTGTGTATGTAGAGATACACATACACCACATTTTCTTTATCCATTCATCTGTTGCAGACACCTAGTTTGTTTCCATATCTTGTGAATAATGCTGCAATAAGTATGGGGGTCCAGATGGCTCTTGAAGGTACTTATTTAATTTCATTTTTTATTTTAAAGTTTCATTTTATTTTTCAATTAATTAATTTGAGACAGGGTCTCAGCTCTCACACCCTGGCTGGAGTGATGCAATCACAGCTCACTGCAGCTTCCACCTCCTGGGCTCAAGCAATCCTCCCACCGTAGCCTCCTGAGTAGCTGGGACTTACAGGCATGCACCACCACACCTGGCTAAGTTTTAAACATTTTTTGTAAAGACGGAGTCTCACTGTGTTGCCCAGGTCGGTCTTGAACTCCTGGCCTCAAGGGATCCTCCCGCCTCAGCCTCCCAAAGAGTTGGGATTATAGGCCTCAGCCATCACACCCTGCCTTACTTTAGATATATATCCAGAAGTAGGATTGCTGGATTCTGTATGGTAGTGCTATTTTTATTTGTTTGAGGAGCCTTCATACTATTTGCCATGATTTACATTGCCACCAATAGTGTACAAGAGTTTCCTTTTCTCCATACCCTCACCAACACTTGTTTCTCGTCTTTTGGAGAAGGGCCATCTTAACAGGTGTGCAGTGATATCTCATTGTGGTTCTGATTTGCACTTTTCCGATGAGTGGTGAACACCATTTCATCTACCTGTGGGCTATGTATGTCTTCTTTGGAAAAATATCTATTCAGGTCCTTTGCCCATCTTAAAATCAGATTATTTGGGATTTCTGTATATATTTTGGATATTAACTCCTTATCAGATATGTGGTTTGCAAATACTTTCTACTTTATAGGTTCTTCTCATTGTGTTGTTTCCTTTGCTGCACAGAAACTCTTTAGTTTGATGTAGACCAGCTTATTTTGTTTTGCTTACTTTGCCTGTGCTTTGGCAACAGATTAAAAAAAATCACTGCCAAGACCAGAGTCTAAAAGCTCATTCCCTATATTTTCTTCTAGGAGTTTAACAGATCTTACACTTAAGTCTTTAATCTATTTCATGATAATTTTTTATATGGTGTAAGACAAGAGTTTAATTTCATTATTTTGAAGGCAGATATTCATTTTGCCCAGCACCAGTTGTTGAAGAGACAGTCTTTTCCCCATTGTGTTTTCTTGGTGGCTATGTCACAGGTTAGTTGACCATATATGTGTGGATTTATTTCTGGGCTTTGTTCTGTTCTGATGGTCTATGTGTCTGTTTTTAATGACAGTACCAAACGATTACTGTTGTTTTGTAATATAGTTTGCAATCAGGGACTGTGGTACCTCCAGCTTTGTTCTTTCTCAGTATTGCTTTAGGTATTCAAGGTCTTTTGTGTTTCCATATGAGTTTTAAGGTTGTTTTTCTATTTATGTGAAATGTCATTGGAATTTTGATGGAGATTACATTACATAGTATTGACATTTTAACAATATTATTTCTTCTAGTCCATAAACTTGGGATATCGTTCCATTTATTTGCAGGTTTTTTTTTTTCAGTTTATTTCATCAATGTCTGATACTTTTAAGCATATAGATCTTTCACTTCCTTAGTTAAGTTTATTCCTAAGTATTTTATTTGACAAAATTCAACATCCTTTCATGATAACCCCCCAACAAATGAGGTTAGAAGGATGTACCTCAGCATAAGAATACCGTATGTGACAGGCCTACAGCTAACATCATACTTAACAGTAAAAAGCTGAAAGCGTTTGCTCTAGGATGACGAACAAGACAACGATGTCTACTACTGCCACTTCTGTTCAATATAGTACTGGAAGCCCCATTCAGAGCAATTAGACAAGAAAGAGAAATAAAAGGCATCCAAATTGGAAAAGCAGAAGTTAAATTATCTCTATGTGCAGATGATATCATGTCATATAGAAAACCTTAAAGAGATCACCAAAGCAAAACAAAACAAACCCACAACTGCCAGAACTAATAAGTAAATCCAGTAAAGTTGTCGGATGCAAAGTCAACATACAGAATCTGGTGTGTTTATATACACTAACAATGAACCATCTGAAAAAAGTCCCATTTATAATAACATCAGGCTAGAACTTTTAAAAAAACTGTATATACAGCAGCATAAGGATCATGGGAGGGAGATATGGCAGCGGGGACAACTTTTAATGGCTACTACCAGATGAAGCTGCCTTCAGATGTGGCAACCCCCTCCTGGAGTCCCTGTCTTCAGAGCATCTTTGAGAGGGGCCTTCCTGCCTTGCTCGTGCCCAGCACTCCCTTGAAAAGGTCAGCTTTCTGCCTCACCATGATTTACCTGGAGCGCTAGCCCAACAGCCGTAAACCAAAGCATGGATAGTTTCATGCTTAAGTTGTCTCCTCCTTAGTTTTCTGGCAGGGACTGGTGTTGGCAGCACTTGGGACTGAAAGAGGCCATAGCAGTTGGCTGCCTGGGCTCTGAGGTCCTCGGTGGGTTCCGAGGGGATTGGCAAGTCCATTAACTTAGCAGGGTGACATAAAGTGGAGACTGTTCCATGAGTCCTCTAACAGAGGCCGTTTGCATCTTCCTTTGTTGGAAATGGTCCAGTCCATGGCATATCTACTCATAGACTTTGTTTTAGAGTCAACGGGTGGGCACCTGAACCAGAAATTCAGTGAGTTATGGGAACAAGAGTGCCCACCTTTTCCCCTAGCTTTCCTAGGTGTGAAGGAAAAGGCAGTGGCCAGTGATGCAAAGATGTGGGCCATGAAGTCAGGCAGACCTGGGCTTCAGTCCTTGTTTCACTAATAACTAGCTCTGTGCTAGTCCAGTGACTCAGACTCAGTAAGGGAGAGTGGCAAATTCCTCTCCATCAGGGCTTATGGCAAGTAAAAATGAATGGGCCAACCATGGTCCATGGCCAGTAGTGCTAAAAATATTTCCTTTTCTCTTAGAGACATACGTCTATGTTCTCTCTCCAGTAATCTAAAAGTGAGTGAAAGAAAACCCATTTGTGTATAAATGACTATGGCTCACTAGGGCAAAGATCCATGCTCTCATTTTCCTCTTCCAAATCCGTAAGAACTGTAGATGACAGTCCCATGCTCTGAGCAGCCCCCGGTTTGTGTATTTGACATGTATCTATGAGGCGCACGCACAGACACACAGGTGACATCCTGCTTTTGTGGGATTGAGAGGGGCAGAACCTGTCAGACGCTCCCTGGCAGTGCTCTCATGGACAGGCAAATACACTGCCTGCATCCGCTCTGACCTGTCCATTCCTTCCTTCCTTCCTTCCTTCCTTCATTCTGTCCTTCTTACAAATTTAGTCCTGGGAATATATACTGAGTGTTTCTTTTGTACTTCCTTTGGATAAAATTGACGAGATTCGTGTCCTCATGGAGCTCATCCTCTGGTTGGAGGAGAAAGACAACTAACAGGTCTACCTAGCATGCCGCATGGTGGTCCGTGCTGGGGTCAGCCGTGATAGTTGAGCCAGAAGCCTCATGGAGTGTGGGGATAGGCATCGAGTCTCTCCAGGGACAGGGCATTCCAGACAGAGGGAACAGCTATGGCTCCGGCTCTGTGGCTCCACCCACTTTATCATCCTCTAGCGTCCCGGACCGGGCCCTGGACACCTCTGGCATCCTCTTAGGTCCCTCGTTCTCCCTGTTCCAGCTGCCCCAGCCTCCTTTCACTTGTCTCCTGTTACACAAGCCTCTGCCACATATCCCCTCTGCCCTGCCCTTTGCCCGACAGCTGCTTCCCTTCCAGGACTGTCTATTCTGACTCCTTTGTTTTCTGTTTTTTTTAGATGGAGTTTTACTCCGTCACCCAGGCTGGAGTGCAGTGGTGTGATCTCAGCTCACTGTAACCTCTACCTCCCAGTTTCAGGCGATTCTCATGCTTCAGCCTCCTGAGTGTCTGGGATTATAGGCGCCCGCCACCATGCCCCGCTAATTTTTGTACTATTAGTAGAGACGGGGTTTCACCATGTTGCCCAGACTGGTCTCGAACTCCTGACCTTAAGTGATCTGCCCACCTCAGCCTGGGATTACAGGTGCTGGGATTACAGGTGTGAGCCACCGTGCCCAACCTCTGACTCAATATTTTGGTTCCAGATCAAACATCAAAGCTCAGCGAACCCAGCCCCACTCCCAGGCGTGGTGCCGCTGGCAGAACCAGGCCCCCTCCCGCAGCCCTCATCTCCCTTTGAAAGCCTGTATTCCTATGGGTGATTATTGGCATCATGTCGGCTGAGGTCCCCGAGGACTGAGCCCTGGGAGGTGGGGATCCTGCCTGGTTTTGTTCTCCATGATAGCCCCAGGGCCCAGCCCTGAGCTTGGTATACAACAGGCTACCTGGTGGTGACTGAGGAGGTTCTGCCTGGGGGACAGTGGGGATTGCGAAAAGAGACCTGGTTTGAGGAGGGTCTTGAAGGAGGAGTACACACCCTCAACCTAGCGCCCAGTTCTCATCATGTCTCAAAACTAATAAACAGCGCAGGCAGTGTCGGGGGGTTGGAAAGCTGGTCTTTGGGCAGTTCCGGCCATGCCACTTTCAGAAGCATTGAGTCAAATGTCCAGAGACAGTAGAGCATGGGCTGAAATGGAGTGAACATAATGTGTGCACCTCAGTTCTCTCCGAGTCACAGAGGCTGCTCTTCAGCTACAATTACTGTACTGGTTCCAGGTAAAGCAGAGACTGGCTGGGTCTCTGCCACATCCAAACCTTTACGCTACATCCTTCTTTCAAAGGTCTGTGGAATGGTGCTGGCAATTCTTAGTAAATAATGCATTTCCTCTTGTACTCGTCTGTCTCATTTACATAACACAGTGAACTGAGAAGTCATTTTTCTTGGGCTGAGTTATTCATCTTATTCTCGGCATTTGGCTGCAATAATATCCCTCTATCGGCACGGCCATACAGTAATTCAGGCATTTTGTTCTAGCAGTGAGGACACTTATAGTTAATAACACATGAAGCCATTTCATTAAAAGGAAAGTTTTTTAGGATACATTAACACAGGCCTTGAACCAAAACACAAATCATTTCATTCCCTGGCTATTAAGGAAGCAAAATGAATTGGGAACCTGAAACCATTTTTTGAAAAATCGTTGTTATCCTCATGTCGTCTGACTCTCTCTGCATTCAACAATCTGCATAAAGGGGATCGGGGTTTTAGAGAGTTGATAGCACTTGTTTTTCTCTGAGATGGAGAAGATGTGGTATGGGCTTTGGGGGCAGCATATTACTGAAGGCCCAGTGCTAGTTCCACTGCTCACTCCCTAGGGGATAGAGAGCGCATTTCTTAGTTGCTCCACGTCTGTTTTAAGGCATGCAAAGTTGCAGGGCTAGCCCGGTGCAGGGTGGCTCACGCCTGTAATCCCAGCACTTTTGGAGGCCAAGGCAGGTGGACCACCTGAGGTCAGGAGTTCAAGACCAGCCTGGCCAACTTGGTGAAACCCCATCTCTACTAAAAATACAAAATTAGCTAGGTATGGTGGCTTGTGCCTGTAATCCCAGCTACCTAGGAGGCTGAGGCAGGCTGAGAATCACTTGAACCCGGGAGGCGGAGGTTGCAGTGAGCTGAGATCGCACCATCGCACTCCATCTTGGGCAAGAAGAGCAAAACTCCATCTCAAAAAAAAAAATAAAAAGAAATAAATCACAGGGCTTTTGTGAACATTGTGCGTAACATGTCTGGCACATGACAGGTGTTGTGAAATGGTACAACTTTTTCCGTATGTCCAAGAAAGTTCCAGTTAATACTAGTTTTCACTCTTGAATATTACAACATGCAAAAAAAGCATTTAGTTTTGAGGTGCAGGACTTTGGATTGTTAAGGAGTTACGTGAAGTTTGAAATGGAGAGGGAGGCATTTGGTCGATGCTGCAGGAAGCCGGACGTGTTGGTTCCACATTCGCTGTGTGTCAGTGACTGTTTTATTTCTGAGTTCTCGCCGCCTTCATGTCAGCGGGTTTCTCTGTGGGGTCTGATCCTTGCAGGGGTTTACAACATCCATCAAGTATCTCCTACGAGGTCCTCCTCCTAAAACAGCACTCTTGCCCGGGAACCTGGGGGCTTGTGTGGCAGGGGCTGGATAAATGCCCAGGCCGGCCTGCAGCCAGCAGAGAGGTGCACTGAGCTCGTTCTGAGTCAGAAGCGCGGGGAACGCTTCCCGGGTTTTGTTTTAGCACTCAGAAACCCACTCAAAAAGGTCATTTCCTGAACTCTGCTGTTACTGTTGAGTTTTCTGGAAGCAGAGGGGATGCTTAGCTGCCCAATCTACAGAGCGTGCTTTATGTTTGTGTTTCCCCGCCTGCCTAGCATTTGACAATTAATTAGGCATGGTAATTACCTGCTTTAATTTCATGATTGCACATCCTATAATTAGCCCTAATTCTGTAATAGGGAAGTTCATGTACACAAAGGCAGCCAATGATGAAGGTGATAAGGGTTACAATATTAACAGCTGCCATTGCTTATTGCCTGCCAGGCATGGGCGAGGCACGATACCTCACAACCACCCAGTGACATTGCACTGGCCTGTCTAACAGATGAAGAAGATGAGTCTCAAGGTGGGATGTCATCCCCAGGGTCACAGCAGCTGAAAAGGGAATTGTGAGGATGTGAACCCAGGCCTCCCTCCCTACACAGCTGTGCCCTTTCACGCTGCCATTCTGCCTCTTGCAGGAGCACCTGAGATCTGACATGCTTTGGGCTAAAGATGCCCATTCCTATGTTTGGCACACCCTCAAACCAGATTGAGGGCTTCAACCACTTAAAGCAAGCTTTTACATCTTCATTCTTTCTCTCTGTCTGCCTGACTCCCTCCCCACTTCTTCTTTTCCACCCCACTATGGGAGTGCATGTTTGTGCGTGTGTGTGTGTCTGAGATAAATTTTACCCTGGAACGTTGACTGCTTCGTTGTTAGATGTTTTAGTATGTGTACAAAATGTTGTCTCGAATACAATTGCCCAGTTCTCCTCCTCTCCCAAAGATTTAGCCTCTAGCACTATCTTCATTTATCCAAATGGAGACTCGAAGAGGTAAATTAACTTATCCAGGATCCCTTGTCTGGCAAGGGGTGGAGCTGGAATTCAAACCCATTTCTCTCTCAGGCCAGAGTCCAGTGTCTGGGCTCCCTCCTGATGCTGACATATGACGATGTGTGAGGTCCCCCTGGAGGCGCACCCACAGAGCCTTGGCACTGCCTCCTGCCCCATCTACGGCCTGGCTTAGACCTCCCCACCCCACGAGTTAGGGTGAAAGCTCACTCTCCCGAGGACAGTGAAGGCAGGGCTTTGTTGTGTTTTTGCTTTTAAATTCAGGATTAACGTAAATATGATCAGGTGTATAAATCTTAAGTTTATAGTTCAATTAATTTTACTTTTGTATAGACATTCATAACCACTGCCCAGATACAGATCCTGGATGTTTCCAGCGCCCAGAAGGCTCCTTTGTGCCCTGCACAAGAATCCTTTCTCCCGCCCAAGGTCACGAAGACATTCTGCCATGTTTTCTCCTCCTCGCTTTATGATTTCACTTTTCACACTGAAGTCTATGACCCCAAAAGACACGAGTGCAAAAGCCACACATGTGAATAATCATAGTTGCTTTATTCATCAAAGTCGCGGCTGGAAACAACCTCGATGTCCACCCCAGCAGAACAGGTAGATACAAACAGGGAAATATTCATGCAGTGGAATACTGTGCAGTAGTGCAAAGGAACTTGAGGGCCATACACAGCAACACAGCTGCATCTCACGTCCACAGTACTGAGTGAGAGAAACTAGACCCAGAGGAGCATACACTGATTCCATTTAGGTCAAGTTCAAAAACAGGGGGAAGGCTGGGTGCGGTGGCTCACGCCTGTCATCCCAGCACTTTGGGAGGCCGAGGTGGGTGGATCACCTGAGGTCAGGAGTTCAAGACCAGCCTGGCCAACATGGTGAAACCCCGTCTCTACAAAAATACAAAAATTAGCCGGACGTGGTGGTAGGCGCCTGTAAACCCAGCTACTCAGGAGGCTGAGGCAGGAGAATCACTTGAACCCAGGAGGCGATGGATGGTTGCAGTGAACCAAGATCACGCCACTGCACTTAAGCCTGGGCGACGGAGTGAGTCTCCATCTCAAAAAAAAAAAAAAAGGGAAGAAATCTAGGGGATAGTGCCTAGCACTGCAGGAGAGCACTATTGATTAGAACAGGGCACAGGAAAGTCTCATAAGAACACTCTGGTAGACGCTCTTCGTCTTCTAAAAAGAAAGCGTTTCCTTGAGACCTTATCTGTGCTCGAGCTTGTTCTGGATTCTGTTCATTGATGGACTGAAGTTTTTGCATTTTTTTCTCCCCTTAACCTCCCTTTACCTCCACTGTTATTCCAGACATTGTGAGGGTAATTCCTCTCAGTGGAAAAGAAATCTTCAGATTTGAACTTCCTCCTAAAATGAACAAGAGAAGGTTTGCCCCGATGCCCGATTACAGATATTACCCTCCGATTTAATCTTCTTTTGCTGAGTCGAGGAGATCCGACATAAAGTGGTTTTTTATTGCTTGTTTTAAAAGGGAACTTGGTTGTGTCAGAAGAGGTCAACTCTTTTCATCCCTCCGAGGAATTATTATCTTTACGGCTCAAGCGGAAGGAATTGGGGCTAATCAAACTTAATTTGGAGGGGAGAGGCTTCTAAAATAACAAACAAAACAAAAAACTCTTAACAATTTGGGGCCTAAGCCCTTTGAAATCCTTAGTGAAATAAGTCCGTGATTTGGTTAAGTATATATAATTCAAGGACAAGTTAATTTGCAGAGCAAGTTTCCTAACTTTGGATGTTTGGAGCATTGTTGTTGTGGATCAGCCATTGGTGTAATTTCGGGTAATTTTAATGGCATTAGACTGGATTCGATTAGATCCAAAGGGAGAGGCACAAATGAGGTGAGACTGGAACGTCTGATAGCAAGGAGGCCTTTTCAAGAACACGGGGTCTGCTAAGAGGTGCCTGGGCTTCAGGAGAACAAGGCAAGGGCTCCTGGTTCCAGCTACCCACATTGCTGGCCTGGGGTTCCTGGTGCCTTCAGGATTCTGGGTGACTGCTGCAGACTGCTGTTGTCAGAGATGCTTGAACCAGAGCAACTCCATCTTGAATAGGGGATGGATAAGATGAGGCTGAGACCTACTGGGCTGCATCTTCATATGGCTGGGCATTCTAAGTCACAGGATGAGATGTGCAGTCGGCACAAAATACAGGTCATAAAGATCTTGCTGATTAAACAGGTTGCAGTAAAGAAGCTGGCCAAAACCCACTAAAACCAAGATGGCGACGAGAGTGACTTCTGGTCATCCTCACTGCTACACTCCCACCAGTACCATGACAGTTTACCAATGCCATGGCAACAGCAGGAAATTACCCTATATGGTCTAAAAAGGGGAGGCATGAATAATCCATTTCTTGTTTAGCATATAATCAAGAAATAACCATAAAAATGGGTAACCAGCAGCTCTCAGGGCTGCTCTGTCTATGGAATAGTGGTTCTTTATTCCTTTACTTTCCTAATCAACTTACTTTCACTTTACAGTCTTGCCCTAAATTATTTCTTGCTTGAGATCCAAGAACCTTCTTCTGGGGTCTGGATCAGAACCCCTGGCCGGTAACACTGTGATAGAAAGTGTTAAGAGGCAGAGGGCAGGGTTCAAATTCCTTATCTCCCCACCTACCCTGGGCAAGTGATCTGACCTCTCTGAGCCCATTACTTCATCTGAAAAGGGAGTGTTCGTACCATCGGCCTTGCAGGTTAACATAACAAAGGCTGGGCAGTGAGTTGTGTGAAGTGCTTGGGATAGGACTCAACACATAATAGGTGGGCGGATCCTGGGTGCAGATTTAGGCCTGATGAGTTTTAGGTACCTAGGGGATAGCACGACCTGGTCTGGAGTTTGTATCAGAGGTCCAGACTAGAGATACAGATTTTGGAGTCATTGGCCTAAACATGAAACGTGCAGGCATGGGAGTGCGCATGTGTGTTCCAGGAAGAGGCAGGGTGTGGGCAGGAGAGGAGGTGCCCATGTGGAAGGCGGAGAGAGAGCAGTTGGAGAAGAAGGGGGAGACTCAGGCCTCCAGGGAGCAAAACCAGTGGGCTTTTGCATGTCCTTTATGAAAAATGTAGAGTCAGAATTTATCACTCACAGGAGAGAGACTTGTTTTTATTATTACGTTAAAGAGGTTTTAAAGACGCGTATTGACATTCACTGATGCAAATTACAATGGCCATTCATCATTGGAGGCTTTACCCTGTAGGCTGTTCTTAACTCAGTAATTTTTTAAATTGCATTGATCTCTCTCTCACATCTCTAGTTTCCCTTGTGATGTATTACAGTTGCTGTATATCCTTGGAAGATGCTAGGGCCTGTAAAAGGCTGGTGAAGCAGTGCTCGTGTTTTCTCTACTTGGTTGCAATAAAGAAGGTGTACGCCCACGTGTGCTTGTCCCATCTGGATGTGACCTTTTGTTCAGTTGAGCTGACAATTGCAAGTCCAGATCTTTACTCATTCCTAACCCAAGTCCAGTTCCTCCCTGTCTGTAGGGGGGCCCGAGTGATCCCGGGCATAGCTGCACTGCTTGTATACCTGAATTCTTTCCATATCATTTTGGGTGGGAGATTCTGTTCTCAGCTCCATTTTGTAGACGAGGAAATGAATGACCAGAAAGGTTGCATGACTTGTCTGACGGGTGAGTTTGTGCATTACATTGGGGTTCCTGAAATTGCCCACTTGTCAATCACTGGAGAAGCTTTGGTTGCTTTGGGGATTCCTGGGCCTCACTCAGGTTGTTAATGTAACCCACCCAGTGGCTGGTAAGATTTGGAAAGGACTGCCCCTCGCCACACCAGATCTTGGATGTGTTGGTGGAAAAATAACAATAATGAGTTCTTGATTGTTTAGATTGGGGGTTATCAAACTTTTTCTGTAAAGGGCCAGAAAAAATACTTTTAGCCTTGCAGGCTGCATGGTCTGTTTCAGCTTCTTAACTCTGCTGTACAGAAGCTCCTTGCCTTATGATGGGGTTATGTCCGGATAAGCGCATTGTAAGTTGAAAATATCGTAAGTTGAAAATGCATTTAATACGCTTCACCTAGTGAACAACGTAGCTCAGCCTAGTCCACCTTCAGCCGCTTAGAACACTTAGATTCACCTATAGTTAGGCACAATCATCTAACACAAAGCCTACTTTATAATAAAGTGTTGAACAACTCATGTAAAATATACTGCACATCACTAGCCTAGAAAAAGGTCAAAATTTGAAGTGTGGTTTCTACTGAATGCTTATTGCTTTTTACCATTATAAACTGGAAAAATTGCAAGACAATTGCCATCCTAAGTGAGGGACTGTCTGTATTGCAAAAGCAGCCAAAACAAATGAATGTGGCTGCATTGGGCCCATGGGCCATAGTTTGCCCACCCTGATCTAGAAAATTAGTATTACGTATGATGACCAGAGAAGTGATTGAACTTGCCACTCTCCAAGGGATGTTTGGACTTTTATAAGAATATATCAGAAGCAGGTATGGGCCATTCAAGATATATAAGGTGACAGCCAGGCATGATGGGTCACGCCTATAATCCCAGCATTTTGGGAGGCCAAGGCAGGCAGATCATCTGAGGCCAGGAGTTAAAGACCAGCCTGACCAACATGGCGAAACCTCGTCTCTACTAAAAATACAAAAAATTAGCCAGGTGTGGTGGTGGGCACCTGTAATCCCAGCTACTCGGGAGGCTGAGGCAGGAGAATTGCTTGAACCTGAACAGATGGCTACAGGAAACAATGACTAAATCAGGCAAGTTATGGGAACAACATGCTGTATGCAATTTTCCCCAATATCAACAGAGATCCGCAGCCCAGTTAATAGCAGAGATGCATTTTCATGTTTCTGTCATGTGTGTATTGCAGCACTAACAGCAGAGGTTGCTGAGATCATGCCACTGCACTGCAGCCTGGGCAACAGAGTGAGACACTGTCTCATTTAAAAAAAAAAAAAAAAAGATATATAGGATGAGAACTACATTCAGCTGCTCATACAAAGACCCCTCAAACATTACCTTGAACAAATTAGAGATGAATATTTCTTGTTTGTTGAAGAAGCCTTGAGTAACTGATCTGATTGTAGGTTTGGTGATGTGATGTCGACAATAATGGGATGACATTATTGCTCCTTAAGGTCATCAGAGACCCCGGGACTTCTGTAAACTTGACAGGCATTCTGTTTCTCCATCTCACTCCATCAAAAACATCTATCCATTCGTTAATTGAAACGTTGGGTGTGATTTGAGTCTCTAGTCCTTCCTCCTGTTCAGAGAATAATGTGAGACATTCTTTGGTCGCCATACCAGAGTTCGAACACATAATGTCTGTGTTCGGAGTTGATGGGTGGCTTCACGTAGGAACAGAATTTATCACTCACATTAGAGATGCCTCTTTTCATGGTCATACAGGTTTTAAAGATGTGTATTGACATTCATGGAGTATAAATTACAATAGCCCTTTATCCTTGGGGACTTTTCTCTCTGGGCTGTTCTTAACTCATGTAATTTTAAAAAGTGGATTGATGTCTCTCCTCCTTCTCTATTTTTCCTTGTGATGAAGTCGCTACTTGCCCCTGGAAGGTGCTAAGGCCTGCAAAAAGCTGATGAAACAGCCCTCACATTTTGTGTCCCCAGAGTATTCTCTAAGGAGTCATAACTTGATTAAAATGAAGAAATTCTATGTCCCGGTTATGCTTATCCCATCAGGACATGGCCTTCTGTGTAGTGGGGCAGATTTCAGCTCTGGCCCCCTCCCTTCTTTCTGAAACTGAATTCCACCTCGTCTTTGTGGTGGTCGGAGTGGTCCCAGGCACCAGCGCATTGCTCTACAAACCACCTTTGGAGTGAGGTGCTGCTTTCAGCTCTGTTTTACAGATGAGGAAACAAGTGGCCAGAAAGGTTGACTAGCCTCTCACCGGCAAGCTGTTAGTGCTGCAATACACACATGACAGAAACATGAAAATGTATCTGTGCTATTAATTGGGCTGTGGATCTCTGTTGATATTGGGAAAATAGCATACAGTATGTTGTTCCCACAACTTGCCTGATTTAGTCATTCTTTCCTGTAGCCATCTGTTCAGCCGGCACCAATGAGTCCCTGCTCTATGCCAGGAACTGGGCATCCAGTGGTGTGTAACACAGATGTGACTCCTGCTGCAACTGGTTTTCTTGGGGAAAGCATTGCCAAAATCCTACTCCTTTATAATAAGGGTTTTAAAAGGAATTTACGTTTTCTGTCTCTTTCTTGACAGGTCTACATCCGGATAAAAGACGATGAATGGAACATCTATCGCCGGTATACAGAGTTCAGGAGTTTGCACCACAAGTTACAAAACAAGTACCCTCAAGTGAGGGCCTACAACTTCCCACCCAAAAAGGCCATCGGAAACAAGGTACCGTCCCACGCCGGGAAGCTCACTTGTCACTGCCTGCGTTAAAATGGATTATTTATTCTTCTTCTTTAGTCCGTTACTTAAAAACACATGCTCCTTAAAGAAAAGTTGGCGGATATAAGAAAAAAATAGAGAAAAGAAATAGCCACTCATAATTCCACCACCTAAAGACGGTCACCATTACGTCGTGTGTGTGTGTGTGTATGTCCTCTCATTTCTCTAGGGCAAGAAGTTGGAAAACATTTTCTTTAAAGGGCCAGAAAGTAAACATGTTTGGCTTTGGGGACTATACTATTTCAGAGGCAAATACTCACCTCTGCAGAGGTCCTGTGTAAGCCCCCATAGACAGTGCAGACACAAATGAGCATGGCTGAGTGCCAATAGCATTTTATTTTTAAGAATAGATAGCAGCTGGATTTGGCCTGTAGGTTAGTTTGCCAGCCCCTGTTCTGGACCGAAAAATGCTTTTCTAGTTTTCATCCATCGTGGTCATGATGTTCACTTCAACTTGTGACTGTGGAGTCGAACTTTCTCGGAGGAGTTTGTTGTTGTTGTTGTTGTTGTTGTTGTTATATGTTTATTTGCGTTGTGAAGGCTAATGATTTAAGATGACCCAGTTTGCCTCTGTGTATTCATCCCGGTACTCTTGAGGAAGGAGGTGCTAGCCCTCTGCAGTCTCGTTGGTTGATTAGTATTATTTACTCAGCAGTCATTAATTGGGCACCAATTGTGTGTCATTGTGCAAAGGGCTGGGTCCAGCCCTGGAGAAGACAGACCCGTGTCTAGACCTGGCTTGGAGCCCTGTCAAATGGTCAGCTTCAGCCAGGAGGCATCATGATGTCACTCCTCATGTTTGCTTAGGGAAGCGGTTCTCTGTCATGGCTGCACTTTGGATCCCCTGGGGAGCTTTGAAAACCACTGAGGACTGCCTGTGGCCCACTTCCATCCCCATTCTGATTTATCTGAAGTGAGGCCTGGGCGTAGAGGGGTTGAATAGTTGTCTACTGAATAGTTGTCTAATAGATTGCACTCTGCGGCCAAACTGGAGAACCTTTGGCTTAGAGTCAAGAAGGAGACAGAGGCACATCATCAATTTCGGTATGTGTTCAACAGTTTGGCAGGGACCGTCCGGTTGGGAGGTAGAGCGATGACCTTTCTCAGGACGTGTAAGACATCGGGCGTTGTATTGAGCATGATCTATCTCTCTGCCATGGTCGTTCTCAAAGTGTGGCCCCAGCCAGCAGCAGCAGCAGCAGCAGCCCCTGGGAGCTGGTTAGAAATGCACGTTCTTGGGCTCACCCTAGACTTGCTGATTCACAAGCTCTGGGGCTGAGAGCCTGCAGTCTGGGTTGAACAAGCCCTCTAGGTGATGCTGTTCATGAGGAAGTAGGAGGACTGCCCTTCTATCTTTTGACAAAGCCATGTGGCAGATGCCATATGGGGCGAATCCCTAGTTTCTGTCTTCAGGAGGTACCGTGCTAGGATTTCCTTGACCTTTATCCCAGAAACACAGAGCAAGAGTTTCCATAACCCACTCCTGGCGCTTGGGAATTTCATAGGGAAATCTGTTCCCGACCCTTACGTTTACATGTGTGTAGATTTCTACGTATAAAACAGATTGAAACCTGATCACGCCAAGGTCTGCTCGATTTGAACGTAAACAATTACAAAGCAAGTTTATCCCAGGCCCAGAATATATTTGTCCTTCATTTTTCTGTTGAGGAAAAGTAGAGCTGAACCGCTACACATGGCAGACAGAAACTCTATACTTGTTCGTAGCAAGGAGTTTAAGAATTCTTTTGAAAAGAGGAGAAAATTATATATTGATTTAATCTAATGACCCGTAGGCTCATACAAACCTTGGGACTCATTCGGAATGTCCTAAAATGTCATAAAACAACATGCCGCTAACCAGCGTATTATCAAATTATAAGACATTCTTATGTGCAAGAAACACGAACCTGGAGTGGCCGTTCCGTGACAGCTTCTTCGCAGAACCTGCCTGCGTCTTGTGCTAAGGGAACGCCGTTGTAGCACAAGGTGGAAATGAGGGGATTTGGATGAGGAAAAGTCTTAGGTTGTGGTTTTACACTGTCCTGACTTAACATTGTCCAGGGGTAAATCCTGACTTAACATTATCCAGGGGTGCATGGGAACTGCAGCTTTAAGCAATATGACGTATTGTGTTATGAAATGAACTTTAGCATGGACAAATTGATACAAACAAGACTTCGGTTCCTAGGGCATAAAGTACTGTATTTAGCTTAAAGTCTTAGTTTCCAAGAACCTATCACCAATGTTGAGTCAACACTTGCTATGTTAGTTTCCTCTTGCTGCTGTCACAAATCACCACAAATGTAGGGACCTAGAACAAATTTATTGTCTTACAATTCCAGAGGTCAGATGTCCAAAATGAGCATCACTGAGCTAAAATCACGGCGTCAACCAGGCCTCTTCCTTCCGGAGCCCCAGGAGAGAGTTCACTCCTTGCTTTTTCAGCTTCTCAAGGCCACCCTCATTTTTGCCTTGTGGCCTTCTGTTTTCAAAGACATCACTCAGCCCTCTGCTTCCGTCATCACAGTCACATTTTTCTCTGGTTCTGACCCTCTTCCTCTTAGAATTCCCCTTTGATCACATTGGGCTCACCCAGATCATCCAAAATAATCCCCCTTTATCTCAAGATCCTTTACTTAATCACATCTGCTGAGTCCCTTTGGTCATGACAGGTTCTGGGGATTTGAGTGTGGACGTCTGTGGGAGCCATTATTGCACCCACCACATGTTAGACATTGCTCCATGCTTTCCCTGCAGCCTTGACTCCTTTCCCACCTCCTCCCTTCTCAAGCCCCCCCAGTTACACAAAACTTAAGACAAAGCAAATCTCACCAGTCCTGAAAACACTGGATTCGAGTTTAGCGAGATGAGGCTGAGCCCTGAGGAGTGGGAGGGTTTTTCTGGAGTTGGGTCGTGTAGAAAGAGAGCATGAAGATGTCGTGGGTCTCTCCTGTGCAGGAGCTGGGAACTGTGTTGTTGTTGTTTGGTTGGTTTTTTGGAGGCAAGGTCTCACTCTGTTCCCAGGCTGGAGTGCAGTGATGCGATCTCGACTCACCGCAACCTCCGCTTCTGGAGCAGGGAACTGGGTCTGCTTCATGCTGTCCACCCTCATCCCCAGGCTGGAGAGACGATCTGCCCCTGCTAATCCCAGGGCTGACTCCTTACAGCGGTGGACCTTTCCCCTGTGAAGCCTCTGTCCACTGAGCAATGTGCTTTTCTCCCCTCAACATAACCCTGTTTGCACATAAACAAGCTTGGGAATAAAAGACACCATCTTAGTGGGCCTGGCCCAATAATGACCAGCGGGTACGAGTGCACCAGCTGGCTCTTAACCAGATTTATGGTCCTGCTCCTCGTGGTGGGGGTGGATCTGACTGCTCAGGTCATGAGCAGTCTTGGGGCCACAGCTCCATTTCTAGCCTGTGCTGCTTTTAACTTTTAATTAGTTTTTAATAAGCTGGTTGAACTATGATTGTCTTTTATACATACATATGTATATACCGAATCTTGCTCTGTTGCCCAGGCTGGAGTGCAGTGGTACAATTTCAGTTCACAGCAACCTCTGTCTCCTGGGTTCAAGTGATTCTCCTGCCTCAGCCTCCTGAGTAGCTGGGACTACAGGTGCCCACCACCACACTTGGCTAATTTTTGTATTTTTAGTAAAGACAGGGTTTTGCCATGTTGGCCAGGCTGGTCTCAAACTCCTGATCTCAAGTGATCCACCTGCCTTGGCCTCCCAAAGTGCTGGGATTACAGGTGTGAGTAACAGGAGGGGCCATACCTGGCCCTGTGATTGTCCTTTGATTCCTTTTTTCTTTTTCTCTGCATTTGGCTAAGACATACACACTTCCCTTAAATCCACCTTAGCTGCTGCTCAGGACAGATCTGAGTGATTCTTCCCATTTCCAAAGGAGGATTGAGTCAAGATGCAGAACCTTCGACACCCAACAGAGGCCATTGGTGAATTTATTTCAAGGCCCAGCTTATGCTAGTCCCACTGGGCCTAATAACTCAGGACACCTGCTTTAATATCCCAAGGGCAAAATCTCTGGAGTGTGTTGATTCTAAATTGGCCCAGAAAAACTCGCCATGTCAGAATCTTTTCTTTGATTGGGTTACTTCAGGGATAACTCACTTGTCCACTTGGAATTATGGCACACCTCTAGACAAGACGTCTTCGGGTTGATAGAATTTCATTTCCTTCCTTCCTTCCTTCCTTCCTTCCTTCCTTCCTTCCTTCCTCCCTCCCTCCCTCCCTCCCTCCCTCCCTTTTCTTTCTTTCTTTCTTTCCTTCTTTCCTTCTTTCCTTCCTTCCTTCCTTCCTTCCTTCTTCCTTCCTTCCTTCCTTCCTTCCTTCCTTCCTTCCTTCCTTCTTTCTTTCTTTCTTTCTTTCTTCCTTTCTTCCTTTCTTCCTTTCTTCCTTTCTTCCTTTCTTCCTTTCTTCCTTTCTTCTTCCTTTCTTCCTTCTTTTCTTTCTTCCTTTCTTCCTTCCTTTCTTCCTTCCTTCCTTTCTTTCTCTTCTCTTCTCTTCTCTTCTCTTTTCTTTTCTTTCGCAGGGTCTTGCTCTGTCACCCAGGCTAGAGTTCTGTGATGCAATTGTAGCTCACTGCAGCCTCAAACTCCTGGGTTCCAGTGACCCTCCTTGCTTCAGCCTCCCAAGTAGCTGGGACCACAGGCACGTACCACCACGCCTGCCTAATATTTCAATTTTTTGCAGAGACAGGGTTTCACCATGTTGG
The DNA here is from genome assembly GCF_024542745.1 of Macaca thibetana thibetana. Lineage (NCBI taxonomy): Eukaryota > Metazoa > Chordata > Mammalia > Primates > Cercopithecidae > Macaca > Macaca thibetana. The sequence continues at coordinate 63,274,072 of NC_065597.1, read as the reverse complement.
CCAGGCTGGTCTAAAATTCCTGGGCTCAAGAGATCCTCCCACCTCAGCCACCCAAAGTGCTGGCATTGCAGGCATGAGCCATCGCACCCGACCAGGGTTGGTTGAATTTTGCATGCCTTGTTACTCTTAAGCCTTAAACTCATTAAATGACTCACTGCAGAATCCACAGACCTAGACATTTTTTTTTTTTAATTACTAGTTTTTTTTGTTTTTGTTTTTGTTTTTGTTTTTGTTTTGACGGAGTCTCATTCTGTCGCCCAGGTTGGAGTGCAGTGGCACGATCTCGGCTCACTGCAAGCTCCACCTCCCGGATTTACGCCATTCTCCTGCATCAGCCTCCCGAGTAGCTGGGACCACAGGCGCCTGCCACTATGCCCAGCTACTTTTTTGTTTTTTTTTTAGTAGAGACAGGGTTTCACCATGTTAGCCAGGATGGTCTCGATCTCCTGACCTCATGATCTGCCCTCTTCGGCCTCCCAAAGTGCTAGGATTACAGGCGTGAGCCACCACATCCAGCCATAGACCTAGACGTTATTCAAAGAAATAGCAAACATAGTTTAGCCTTTCTCATTTGTCAGATGAGTATCCTTGTAGCCTGAATTTCTGTATATTTCCCATACAATGCCATCATTGGTGATTGTCTGACAGTTTTATAATTGAAAGTGATCTTAATCCCAATTTGAATCTTTTTTAATTGACAAGATTAGCATGTTGTATAGTATGTGGACCCAGCATTTTTCTTTACCAAAGAATCTGTTGCCTTAATATGCCATGCATGTGTGTAATTGTATATTCACAGGATACCCAGAGCTCTCCCTGGAGGTATCCATGCCTTCACGTACCATATCAAGTTCAAATCATGTTGAAATAGTTGGTCTGAATATCATTTCACCATTCGATGAAGTTTATTCTTTCATAGCTGAGTCAAGCCACAATAGACATATATTGAAGTTATTCATTAACTTTTTTTTTTTTTTGGAGATGGAGTCTTGCTCTGTCACCCAGGCTAGAGTGCAGTTGCATGATCTTAACTCACTTCAACCTCCGCTTCCCGGGTTCAGCTTCCTGAGTAGCTGGGATTACAGGCACCTGCCATCATGCCTGGCTAATTTTTAGTGTTTTTGTGAAGACGGCATTTCACCATGTTGGCCAGGCTGGTCTTGGACTCATGACCTCAGGTGATCCGCCCACCTTGACCTCCCAAAATGCTGAGATTACCATGCCTGGCCATTAACTTTTTTTTTTTTTTTTTTTGTGATGGAGTGTTGCTCTGTCACCCAGGCTGGAGTGCAGTGGTGTGATCTCAGCTCACTGCAACCTCCACCTCCTGGGTCCATGCGATTCTCCTGCCTCAGCCTCCTGAGTAGCTGGGATTACAGGTGTGCACCACCACACCTGACTAATTTTTGTATTTTAGGTAGAGACAGGGTTTCACCATGTTGGTCAGGCTGGTCTTGGACTCATGACCTCAGGTGATCCACCCGCCTTGGCCTCCCAAAGTGTTGGATTACAGGTGTGAGCCACTGCACCTGGCCCATTAAGTTTAATGTATCACTGGGGTGGGGCTTGGTTAGGCCAAGGTAACAATTCCAAGATCTTGGTGACTTAAGCCAACAAGGGTGTATCTTTGGCTCATGTTCTCTGCCATCACGGGTTGGCCCAGGGCTCTGCTCTTCACAGTGCTGGGTTCCAGGCTGCTGGAGGCTCCAGCTGCATGCATGTGGCAACAGGAACAAGGAGTAGGGGCAAGTCAGGCGGTGGCTTCTAAAGTTGCTGCCCAGAAGTGATACATGGCAATTCTACTTGTATTTCATTGGCCAGAGCAAGTTCCTTGGCTGTGCCTGATGCCAGGGAGCAAAGGAGTCCACTCCAGATGTTAATGACCAGCTCTAATGACGCGAGCTGGAGTGACATTTCTGCTGAATGACATTATTCAGCGGGACTGAGAGAGCAAGAGCACAACTTCACCCATCCAAAACTAACATGCCCGTCCCATGGGCTCCACTTTCAAAAGAGTCACAGTTCACCTGCTTCCTGCATCCCTGCTTAAGTCATTCTCTCTTTCTCTCTCTCTCTTTTTTCCTTGAGAGAGGGTCTGTCTCTGTCACCCAGGCTGGAATGTAGTGGTGCGATCATGGCTTACTGCAGCCTCAAACTCCCTGGCTCCAGCCATGCTTCCATCTCAGCCTCTCAAAGTGCTGGCATTACAGACATGAACCACTGCCCCTGGCTCCTGTTAAGATTATTCTAACTCCAAGCCACTGTCACCGCACTGTGGACACCTGCAGTGGCTGTGTCTTTTTCTCTTTTGCCTCCCTGTAGCCTATTTTCCACACTGCAGCCAGAGTTAGATTTGTACAACATAAATCGGATTGTGTCAACTGTAGATTAAGACCCTCCAGTGACACCCCTGGTACTTATAATGGGGACTCGTTATTGTGGTCTCAGGTGTCCCCTGCTAGCTCCCTCACCTCCCTCTCCTACCTCATCTCATGCCCTGCCCCCGCCCTCTCCACTCAGCCACAATGGTGTCCTAAGACATCTACACTGTTCTCACCTCAGGGCCTTTGCACCTTTCACACCCTGTACCTGGAATGGCCGTTCCCAGATTTCTGCATGGACGCCTCCTCCCATTCAGCAGATCTCAGTTCAGATTTGCCCTCCTTGGACACAGGCCTTTCCTGACACTCCTCCCTCTGCCGCCCTTAGTCACTCTGTGGCCCTTTCCTCTGCTTTAATTTTCTTCGCAGTGTGTATCATTAATGGAAATGACTTCTTTGTGCACTTCAGCATTATCTGTCTCTCTGCACCAGCATGGAAGCTCATGAACCAGGGCTGGAATCTGTTTATGTTCACTGCTCTGTCCCCAGCTCCTGGAATAGCACCTGACATACCAAGATACTCGCGGTCTAAATTAATGAACAAACAAACAGAAATTCATTGGAAGAGTTTCCCTTTTATTTTCTTCTTTGCTTTGCTGGGTGTTGGCACACATTCAAAAAATCTCAATTCCAAAAGCGAGTACATAAAGTTTCAAGGTGACTCGGGAGGTTGTTCTCACCCTGCTTTCGGCTGAATATTTTTTGCAGAGTGGGCGTGAGGCCAAGCAGGCTTTTGGAGACAGGAAAGGTGGCTTTCTAATGGTCCAAGGAAGTTGACCGGCGAGCTCCCTGTCCAAATGGGCTTTAGCAGCATGAGGCTTAGGTAACGGACTCGTTCTTGATGATGTTACTAAAGTCTGCATTATGGCTCAGGGAGCAAATGAGAATGGAGAGACTGTCATTCCTTCTTAGGCTAATAGATTCCGTCTCTGAAAGTTCATTTGGCATTAAGGCAAGGCAAATCACTTTCCCTGGAGCCACAGATAATTCAACTTGTTGGAGAAATTATGCATTAAAATCCTCATTAAAAACACATACACCGTGTGTGGTAGAGGAACCAACTAGTATTCGCTGAGCCACGGGAAGCCCCTTTGCAGCTTCTTGGGAGGTGCCATTGGAAACGCAGCCCTGGAGACGGCAGGGTGGGCGCAGAGATGGGAGCTAGTGGAACTCATACAGGAACCAGAGGCAAATGTGTACCGAGTGCAGGGCTGTTGTGCTGGGTGTAGGGACAGGCGGATTAAGGTTTGGTCTCTGTCTTTAAGAAGCTGCCCGTCTTGTAGGGAGGATGACAAGTAAATGAGTCGTCAGAGAGGAGCTATGTGAGCTGCAGGGAACCTGGTGCAATTTTCAGACAGAGGAGAGAGAAGCAGAGAAGTCTTCCTGCGGGAGGTGAAATGCTTGAGGGGCCACAGGGCTCCCAGCCAGAAATCTAGGAGAAGGAACAGGTGGGCCAGCAGAATCAATGCCAGGTGTCCTTTCTGTACGTCCCGGATCAGTTTCCTGTAGCTTACAACAGCACACATTTATTCTCGTACAGTTCAGGAGGCCAGATGTTCCAAACGAGCCTCACCAGGTTAAAATCAAGGTGTCAGTGAGGCTGCATTTCTTTCTAGAGACTCCAGAGGAGAATATTATCCTGGCCTTTTCCAGCTTAGAAGCTGCCTGCATTTCTTGGCTCGTGGCCCCTTCCCCTGTCTTCTATGTTGCCTCTCTCCCACCATTCTTCTGTTGTCAGATCTTCCCCTGACCACAGCAGGGAAAGGTTCTACACTTTTCAGTAATGTGATTAGACTGGGTCCACCTAGCTTATCCAGGGTAATCTCCCTGTCTCAGAGCCCTTAATTTCACCTCCTCTGCAATGGCCCCTGTACAGTGGCATATTCACAGGTTCTGGGGATTGAGGCATAGACACTTTGGGAGAGGATGGCCCTCATCCTGCCTCCTGTAAACCTCTCCTTCCTGCTTCCTTGCCCTGGGTAGAGAACTCTTACTGTCAGCCCACTTGACAAATGGGGCAGCAGAGGCACAGGGATGTGAAGTGACCTGCCTGGACCATCTTGCTTGGCAGCGTCAAGGCTGATATCTGGGCCCAGGCAGGTCATCTGCCTTCAGCCTCTGTGAGCACAGCCTATCCCACAGGAAGGTCGGCTGCAGAGGATCCTGGAGGCGGGACAGGCAGAATCAGTCAGCCGTTGCCTATTTGATGGACATTCACATTAAGTCCCTAAGTCAACTCGTCAACCTCAGTGCTGTGGAGAGCAGGGGGCAGGTGAGGAGGGGCTCTGATGGCCTCTCTCTCCACCCACATCCACTGCTCCACCCTTGCTTAGGGGCCATTGGGAGTGCTGCCCTCATAGTTCATCCACAGGCTTGGAAGAACTTCCCTGTTAATCCTAAACTTGTGGGGAGACAGTTACTCGTTCATGCATTTATGCATTTATTCTTTCAGTGGGACTTTACCAACTCTATAAGTAAGAGGCTATAATAAGCACTGAGAGTCAAACAAACAAAGAAAAGGATCCTTAAGACTGTGCTCCATGTATACTGATGTGCCTCGGGCACGTTATTTGCCCTCTCTGTGCCTGTTTCCCCTTTCATATACCAGGAATACTCATGCCACTTCTAGCATTGTTTTTATGAGGATTGAAAACAGTTACATCTGTAAAGTGCTCAGAACAGTGTCTGGCCCAGGGTAAGATCTGTTTTCAGGTTTGTTAGGTCAGGGTCGTTGGGCTGGTAGCAAAGTGGAGCGAGCAGACACACAAGTGCGTTCTTATCCCCGGCAATGCCAGGACACCGAACCTGTGCAGTGGGTGAGCCTGACATGGACGGTCCCGCCAGAAACCTCAAACCCGGCGTCTCCATGTAAACTAACACCAGCCACCATAGGCTGGCTTGCCAGGCACACTGGGAGCTTTGTATTCATTTTCTCATCATGCAGTTCTTATCGGGCTCCATATAAAGTGTTTTGTAGATGAGGAAACTGGGGATTAGGGGCAATAAGCATCCTGCCCGAACTCCCATAGCCAGTAAGTGCCAGAGCCAGGAATTGAGCTGAACTCTTCAAATGCAGAGGGCCGCACCACCGGGGCCTCCGTGGAGAAGTAAGTCCCACGTGTCTGTACTCAAATCTAGGAGCTGGTGATACAGAGAGTCACCTACTACAGGTTTCGGCGAGAAAGTTCATCACGTGAAGACAATTCAGAAGACGATGTGACTCCCCCACCTGCTAGCAGCAGAGATGCAGGGAGCTCACACACCATCCCCTGCAACTGCTAGGGCCCCACAGAGAAATTTGGGAGCAAAAAGCAGCTCCGAGTGAATGAAGCCATCAACTCAAGCCTGTGTCTCATTTGACACTCTGCCAACCACCATGTAAATATTCCTAGTACTTAGTGTATTAATCGAGAAGAAGAGAGAAATTGGGCTCATTATACATCACACATTTGTGTTTCTCTTTAATACAGTAAAAGCCTCTTAAGATATTTTCCAGGAGAGCAACCACTAACGTCATCTTGCCAGAAAAAGCATCTCAGGGGAGAGACCTTGGTGAGCTTCAGACTCGGAATGTGTCTGTGGAGGCCTTTGCATAGGTATATATATGTTTAATTAGTGGGGTTTCTTGGGAGGACTTTTCTATAATATCAAATTAAAATCCAGTTAAAAAAAAATCAAGGTCATTTATAAACAAAAAATCCAGAACCAGCCACTGAAAGCATATTTGCTGTTCTGTTCCCATCCTGCATATTTTCTAGGTATAACACATGAAGAAGCAGAATTCAAGAGACTCCTCTTGGTGGACTCAAGTCGTAGAACTTGCTGGTCCCACCCTCCACTGTGGCCTTCATACCTCCACCAGGAAGTCTTCTCTGACTTCAAAGACATGAGCTGCCCCTCCCCTGGGTTCATTTCTCATATTCTATCTTATCATGGTTGCCTGATTTACAGTTCTTCCTTCCTGTAGTCCCCCCCGCCCCCCCGTCCCCGCACCCATTACATCATAGAATTAGAGGGCAGAGCCTGGTCTTACTTGAGTCTTCATCTTGTTAGGATCTGTCACAGCACCGAGTACTGAGTTGAACCTGTTTGTTGAATAATGAACTGAAGCTGTGTGGAAGTCATTGTGTAGCACCGGCTTTGTCGGGTCATTAATTTCCTTTCTCCCTCGTCCTGTGTCCCTTCACTTCCAGGACACTGTCATTCATGGTGGTTCACAGATGCTCAGTTCCCATATGGCGCCCTCTCACCTGCCCGCTGGACATTGACCAGCTGATATTTGCAGGAGTTTCCATGAAGACTCTGCATTAGTTGTTCCTGGTGTCACAGAAGATTTGTTTGACACTTCTGGGGTCTGGTCTTCCCAGTGAACCCACTAGAATTGGCCAGCTTGCCCCACTTCATTCATTTCAGGCTGAGTTCGAGGACCCTATTTCTAGGTAGAACCGATTGGCTTTGTGATTGAGTGAATTATAAGACAACTTGACTCTTTTGGGCATTAAACGTTGGCCAAAATATTTCTGGGGCTGTATATCATTATTGAATCTCTCCTTCCAGCTCTAAAAGCCTTCTGAAAAGACTTAACCCGTATTCTATCTGCTTTTGTTCCTCACATTTTCAGACAACTGATTAAAATCACAACTTAGAAGTATTTCTTGGCTCTTACCCTTTTGAATAGTTGGAGAATAATTGCTACCTTTCCCTTCAGTATTCTCATTAATATCTGAGAACTTCAAACAGCAGCAAAACACAAAGGAGAAAACAAATTGAGAACTGTGTATTGCAATCTTGGTTCATCTCTAGCACGCTGGGGAAAAAAAAAAATTTCAGCCTCTCAAGTTGCCACCAATTGGTTATTTCCTGAAGCCACCTTTTTGGAATTCACAACCCCAGGCTGGAGGAAGCCTCTCCCTTTCTCTCATCCTTCTCCACAGTGTCAGGGGCCACTTGCATCTTCAGAAACCAGGCCATACAGAGGGAAAGAGTTTGGACTGTGGATCTAGATCCTGCCCCCGCCCACACTGGCTGTGTGACCCTGGGCAAGTCCTCAGCCTCTGTGACACTCAGCTGTCACATGGTGGTGAGCACTCTGACAGCATGGGCTCTGGTGGAGAGTGAACAAGCTCATGCCAGTCAGCTGTTACCCATGGTGTAGTGTGTCCTTAGCCCTCAAATGTCAGCGTAAAAACCAGGTCTACAGGGAGGACGCACTCGTTTGATTTCCTTTCCTTTGTGATTGGTGACAACTCACACATAGGCATGCTTGCTTTTTCTTTCTTTCATTCTCTCTTCCTCCTCCCCTCTTCACTTCTCTGCTTCTTCTTGTGGTGTGTTGTGGGTTTTGGCTTTTTTTGTTTTTTGAGATAGCATCTCACTCTGTCACCCAGGCTCGAATGCAGTGGTGCGATCTTGGCTCACCACAACCTCCACTTCCCGGGTTCAAACAATTCTTGTGCCTCAGCCTCCTGAGTAGCTGCGACTATAGGCATGCACCACCAGGCTTGGCTAATTTCTGTATTTTTAGTAGAGATGGGGTTTTGCCACGTTGGCCAGGCTGGTCTCAAACTCCTGATCTCAAGTGATCTGCCCACCTCAGCCTCCCACAGTGCTGGGATTACAGGCATGAGCCACCATGCCAGGCCTTTTTTGGCTGTTTTTTAAGTTGTGGTATAGCATACCTCCAATTTTAAGGTACAGTTTGATGGATTTTCACAAAATGAACAGACCTAGGCAAACAGCAATAGACCAAGAAATAGACCATTATGAGAGCTCCAGAGCTGCCTCTTCTTAAAGGGCCACTGTGCTGCTTTCTGATACCATAGTGTGCTTTTGCCTGTGTGTGTTCCTTTGTGTCTGGCTGCTTTCTCTCAGCGTCACACCTGTGAGCTTCATCCATGTTGTTGCAAGTAGCAGTTGTTGGTTCATTTTCATTGCTCTGTAATATTCCATTGTATGACTACACCACAATTTATTTATCTTTTACTGTCAGTGGATAGTTCAGTGGCTTCTGGTCTGGCTCAGTTAAAATAGTGCTGCGATTAGCAGTTCTTCCATATGTCTTCTGCTGGCTCGGAGTCCTGATTTCTGTGGGATAAGATCCTTAGGAATGGACTTGCTGGTCACAGGGTATGTTTATACTGCACTGTAGTGGATACTGCCAAACAGTGTCCCAAAGCGGCCGTATGGTGATGATTTTTTAAACAAAGGGAAAAATAATACAAAGGATAGGATACCAGGCACCTGTATTCCCACCACACAAACTTAACAGCTGTCCACATTTTATCATATTTGCTTCCAAGCTCCTAAAAAATTGTTATGGAATGTTTCAGATGTGTCCTGGAATACACAGGAAAATGTAATGAACACACACGTCACCATCCAGATTAATAAATGTTAACATTCAGAAATTAAACACTATAAATACAGTGAAACCCTTGTTGCACCATTTCTCCCAGAAGGGAGCCACTCTGCAGAATTGTTCTGTGTCCTTATATTGCATATGATTATGAGAGGGTTTTCTTTTTACTGCTTCACATCAATGATATTATTCTTTCTTTCTTTCTTTCTTTTTTTTTTGAACTGGAGTCTCGCTTTGTCGTCCAGGCTGGAGTGCAGTGGCACGATCTCGGCTCACTGCAACCTCCGCCTCCCGGGTTCACGGCATTCTCCTGCCTCAGTCTCCCGTGTAGCTGGGACTACAGGTGCCCGCCACTGCGACCGGCTAATTTTTTTGTATTTTTGGTAGAGATGGGGTTTCACCGTGGTCTCGATCTCCTAACCTCGTGATCCGCCTGCCTCGGCCTCCCAAAGTGCTGGGATTACAGGTGTGAGCCACTGCGCCCAGCCTGATATTATTCTTTAGGTAGCCTTTCACAACTACCGTTCTTCGCCAGTATCACATATTTTGAGATTTATTCATTTAGGCTCAGGGCATTCTAATTCGTTTACTGCTACACTTATTGATAGTCTATGGTATGACTACTCAGTGTTGCCTTTACGTACTCTGTCTTTGATGGACATTTAGGTTGTTTGCAATTTTTCCCTATTCAGGCATTGTTGCATTAGCATCCTTGTACACATGTCTTGGTACACAGGTTTGAGACTCGGTTTCTCTAGGTTGTCTGCCCATGAATGGGGTTGCTGGCTTGTAAGGTATGCTTGTCATCAGCTTGCCTAGCTCTTGCCACATTGTTCTCCAAGATGGCAGCACCAGTGGTTCACTTTCAATCATGGATGAGAATTCCCGTTGTCTCACATTCGCAACAACACTTGGCTTTGTTCAACTTAAAATTTGTTTATATTTCGCCAACACAATGGGTACAAAATGGTATCTCATTTTGTTGTTGTTGTTGTTTTGAGACAGGGTCTCACTCTTGCCCAGGCTGGAGTGTAGTGGCACCACCTCGGCTCACTGCAACCTCCACTTCCTGGGTTCAAGCGATTCTTCCGCCTCAGCCTCCCAAGTAGCTGGGACTATAGGCGCGTGCTACCATGCCTAACTAATTTTTGTATTTTTAATAGAGATGGGGTTTTACCATGTTGGCCAGGCTGGTTACAAACTCCTGACCTCAGATGATCCACCTGCCTTGGCCTCCAAAAGTGCTGGGGTTACAGGCGTGAGCCACCGCACCCAGCCCTCGTTTTGTTTTTGATTCACATTTTCCCAGTTACCGATAAGGCTGATGAACTGCTTGTGATTTTCAGTCATTTGGATTTCCTCTTCCCTTTCTTGCCTTTGTGTGTCCTTTGGCTATTTTTCTTCTGGGGTATTTTGTTGGTTTCTAGGATCCCTTTATGTTTTCTGGATGCCATCCTTTGTCTTTACAAAGATAGAGCCCCCAGTGCTATGCGAGGCTGAAGTGGGAAGATCCCTTGATTCCCGGAGTTCCAGACCAGCCTGGGCAAGATAGTGAGTTCCTGTCTCAACAACAACGAACTCTTGGTGTCACCTCATTGGAGTAGCAACTCTGGCTCCATTCGCCCTAGAACCCACGATCTCTCCATCCTCCCTGTGCCTCCTGCGTGCCTGGCCCCTATTCCCTTTGCAGCCCCCAGAGCTTTGGTGCACACACTCGTTTAAGTGTCTCCTTCCTCACTGGACTTGTTTTCTGGGGGAGCAGTTCCCCATTAGGCTCTGCTCACTGAGAGACAGGCATGGCTGCTTGCATCAGTGGAGGCTGGATTTGTGGGTATTGGCATGAAGGAACATTGGGCCGCAGATTACACTCTTTCACGTGGATCCAGAGTAAACCCGCCCCAAAGCTCCTCTCTCCAAATCGGGGCCCAGCAAGCTTTGAGTGTCCTGGCAGTACAGGGCCCAGTCTCACTTGCCGAAGAGCCCATCTTCTCTACCGGCTCACAACCACATTCAGCTTAACCACCCCCTTGGAACTTTCTCATCATTTAATTTTTCAGCTCTTTTGCCTTCTAAGGGAAAAGTGAAGTTCCTTTTGGTAATGAGTTTTGAAGCTTTTTTGAGTTAAGTGCCTGATCCTCATAAGCCGGTGAAAATGGGAACTGTTTTGTGTCACAAAGGAGCCTTTGATGCTGGCTCTTAGCTCTCCCTGGTGAACTGGGCCGCCTTTTTCCTATCAGCAGGAAATAAACAAGCCCTGCTTCACATCAGTGGCACCATCTTAATAAGAATAGTGGCTATTCATTGAGTGCTAACTGCATGCCAGGCAGGGTGCCAAGGACTGCCTGCACATTCTCATTTAATCCCCTCAGCATCCCTGGGGCCAAGGAGTTAGCATCCCTGCCTCACCTCATGTGACCCCTCAAACCTTCAAGCTCTTTCTTGCCTCAGGACCTTTGCACATACAGTTCCTTTAGGATACTCCATCCCTCAACCCTTCCTGTGGCCACATTCCTCTGGCAGGTCTCAACTGGAATTCTTTTTTTTTTTTTTTTTTTTTTTTTTTTTTTGGAGTCTCGCTCTATTGCCCAGGCCTGGAGTGCAGTGGCACAGTCTCAGCTCACTGCACCTTCCACCTCCCAGGTTAAAGCAATCCTCCTGCCTCAGCCTCCCAAGTAGTTGGGATTATAGACGTGCACCACCACATCCAGCTAGTTTATGTATTTTTAGTAGAGATGGGGTTTCACCGTGTTGTCCAGGTCTCAAACTCCTGACCTCAAGTGATCCGCCCACCTCGACTTCCCCAAGTGCTGGGATTACAGGTGTGAGCCACCGCACCTGGCCTCATCTGGAATTCTGTGTCCTTGAAGAACTGTTTCCCAGCTACCCAAAATAAGTTAGTTCCCTCTATTACATGCTTTCTTTTTGCTCCTTATTTTTTCCTTTTATAGTATTAGCACATTTTATGAACATAGTTATTTGCTTAAACATGTTAGATGTGTTTGTGTGCTGGCTGGGGAGCCATTGAAGGAGTTTAAGCAGGTAGTGACAAAATCCAGTTTGTATTTTTGGAGATGTCACTGACCCCTAGAGGACAGCTGGATGGGGTCAGTGTGGCTGGGAGTCTCATGAGAGGGGAATGTGAGAGGCAGGATGTCTGCAGCTGTGTTGGGCGTGGTGGCGCACGCCTGGAATCCCAGCACTTTGGGAGACCAAGGCAGGTGGATCACCTGAGGTCAGGAGTTCAAGACTGGCCTGGCCAACATGGTGAAACACCAGTCTCTACTAAAAATACAAACATTAGTCAGATGTGGTGGCAGATGCCTATAATCCCAGCTACTCGGGAGGCTGAGGCAGGAGAATCTCATGAACTCTGGAGGCGAAGGTTTTAGTGAGCCGAGATCACACCACTGCACTCCAGCCCGGGTGACAGGATGAGACTCTGTCTGAAAAAAAAAAAAAAAAGAAATGTCTGCAGGTTTCGGTGAGTGCAGAGCTATTGAGGACTGAGAGAGGAATCAGTAGACATGGAGACTTGGAGCCTGACTTGGCAGAGATGGGGACTCGCAGAAAGGTCACACGCATTTGTAGGTGACTATACTATGCAGTGAGAGGGCCCTAAAATCGTGCCTTGGACAAAGTTGAAGCACAGGGTAGTCAGCTGGCAGCCCACAGGTCACATTCCGCCCAAGTCAGGGTTTGTGTTTCACGGTGGTGGTGATGAGAAGTATGATAAACCCATGCCTGCAGCTCAGGGTACACGGCCTCCCCAGCAAGCGAGGCTGGTCTTCCTCTTTATCTCACACTTCCTCGTTGCAACCATTGTCAGGCACTGAATGGAGGCTGGGCCCTTCACTGGAGCGCATGGTCCTAGGTCACCAGCCTGCCCTGCTTCTCTCACTTCTGTGGCCCTAATGGCTTTTTTTTTTTTTTTTTTTTTGTCTAGCCTAGTCTTGCTTTGTTTCCCAGGCTAGAGTGCAGTGGTGCCATCTCAGCTCACTGCAACTCTGCCTCCCAGGTTCAAGCAATTCTCCTGCCTCAGCCTCCCAAGTAGCTGGGATTACAGGCACCTGCCACCATGCCTGGCTAATTTTTATATTTTTAGTAGAGACGGGGTTTCACCATGTTGGCCAGGCCGGTCTCGAACTCCTGACCTGAAGTGATCTGCCCGCCTTGGCCTTCTGACGGCTTTTGAATTTGGTTCCCTGCAGGGTTCGGGGAAGACTTCTTGGAGCGGGTGATTTTTTTTCCTCTGAGCTTTGAATAATTAAGTAGACAAGGGAAGAGCATTCGAGGGAGGGGACAGCATGAGCAAAGCTGCAGAAGTATGGGGAGCAGACAGGTTCAGGCATGCGCTCAATTCTTGATGTCCAGATGTTCCTGCCCCTCACCAGTGTTGGGAAGGGGTCCGGAGATGAGTGTGCCCTTGAGTGAAGCCCAGGTGAGCAGGTAGCACGCTAATGGGCGCTTTCTCAGCAGCCTGGACCTGCCCTTCCTGTTTTCTCCAGGACCGATGACTTCAGAGGACTGAACAGTAAGGGCTCTGGGGAGGACAGCCACCTGGCTGCAACCAAGATCCCGAGGCGTCTAAGAGTTCTTGGCAGAAAGGCCCTAAAGTAAAACAGTAAATGAAAAGCTCCATTAATTTCTATATAAACATTCCTTCATTTTTTATTTCACAAATCTTTATTGAATATCTATGATACACCAAGTCTTGTGACCTTGGAGACAAATAAGACACATTTCCTGCCCTCAGGGAGTTCTCATAGGGCCCCCCAAGTCAGTGCTATGGGGGAGGTTAAATTAGGATGTGGGAGCACACGGGAGAGTATATCATCGAGGATGCTTTCTACGGCAAGTGGCAATACCAAAGTCAAACTATTTTTAATCCAACAAGATCATGTATTGGCTTGTGTAACGAGAGGCTTAGGAATGCTAAGCTCCAGGAGTGGCTGGAGTCGGGAGCTCAGCCTCATCAGACATCTGTATCTTGACCAGTCTCCTTCTCGTGTATTTGCTGACACGAGAAATAAACTGAGTCTTGCCCGTTGTCTCTGTGCCTATTTTTCTCTCTGCCTGCTTTTTCTCAGTTGGCTTCCTTCTTAGGCAGCCACCTTTCTGATGACAAAGATGATCGGCTGCCTCAGGCTTCCATTGTATCCGCTAGGCGCCTCAGGCAGAAAGAGCAAATTGCTTTCCCAGTAGTTTCCGTCTCAGCACTGATGCTCAGTGGCCTAGCTTGAGTCTCCTGCCTGTCCCAGGACGAATCACAGTGACTGTGATTGGCCAGGTCATTGGTTCAGCCCTGGATGGAGGGGTAGATAATTTCTGTCCACTCTCAGACAAGAAGGTTGATTCCCTAAGGAAAGGCTGTAGCACTGTTACCAGGATAAAAGGAAATGGGTAGTGAACAGGCAAAATATCAAGGGGAGACAGCCTGTGGGGAGAAGGGAAAGAGAGACTGGGGAAGCATGAAAACTGAGGTGCCACCAGATTTGAGTCTTGAGGGAGAAGCAGCATTCAGCTGTTGAATGAGATGGATGAATTTCAGGCAGAGGAAACAGCACTTCTGAGAGCCAAGTTTATGGAACAGCGCAACTTCGTCTAGCCCCATGAGGCCCACTGAGAAGTCAGCATGTCCCACTAGCAGCAGGTACACGTGGCAGAGCATCTGCCCGTTAGCAGGTGAGGCAGAACAGCCAGGCAGGGCCAGTTACCTTGTATGCTTAGCTAAGGAGTTTGGACTTTTATTCGGAAAGCAAAAAAAGTGGCATGGTTTTTAAAACGGTTTTGTATTTAAAAAAAAAAAATGCTTGCTTGGGAAGCAGTGTAGGGGATGACCAGTAGCAGGAGACACTGGGCTAGTTAATACAGAGAGGGCTGCGTGCATATCAAGGGGACACCATTTATTCATCCATTCTACACATCTTTCATGAGCACCTACTATGTGCCAGCCACTGAAAATACAGTGGGGGAATTAAACAGTTAAGGGCCCTGTTTGCATAGGCTTACAATTTTTGAGTGGGAAGGAGAACAGATAATGCACACATAAACAAACACGTAGGTAGTCTCTAGTCATCTCTGAATAGCACAAAAGAGATTCAACTCTGCAGCTGTCTCTAAGTCAGGTCATAGGAGGCTTTAACTTATAAACCAAACAGTGTAGAATTTCTTCAATTTGCAAATTAAAAAATGTTTTGGCCACTGTTGCCAACTAAAGTAAAATTACTCAGTTCTGCTTGAAAGATGAGGCTGTAAGTAGAGAGGTGGTAGGTTTTTCAGAAGCTGGGAGTGAACTATCATCTAGGTTTGATCTGCTACTTGATAGCAGAAGGGGCTTTGCATGCTGGGTAATGGAGCCATAGCTCCTTTTGGACAGCTGCAGAAATCTTTTAAGGGGGCTGGAAAAATGAGCCACCCAGGCAGACTTGGCATTCTGCTTAAATCTCGTTTCCACCATTCATCCCTTCCCCTTATGCCCTCCACTCGTTCCCTCCTCCTGCAGTGGGGAATCATGGCAGAAGGCACAAGTTAGAGTTCTATACAGGCATTCTTCAAACTGGAACAACCAATAAAAGATGGGTTCGCTCTCTGGGGCATTTCCCTCAGCAATACCGTTGATGACCAGGCAGGTCTGGAGAGCTATACATCGTCTTTTACGTTGTTTTGGAGACTCTCGCAGATGCCCCCAATGCACTGATTCTGGAAGTAATTGAACATCATTGTTGTTCGTTTTGTGGTGGGTTAGGCTTCACTGCTAAGTTCCAGGTGACTGACGGAGGTGCCAGTAATGCCAGCACCCAAGCAGGGCAAGACATAGCTGCATCTTTTCCAGATTCGCAAGTCAAGTGGTAAAATGACGGCCTCTCTAGGGGATCCTCCTTTAGTCGGTATTTAGGCCACATAGCTCTCCACTGGTCAGCACCAAGGACAGGTCCACCGCAGCTGTCATTTGCCTGATGGTTTCCCACTCTGGGTGTGATCTGAATCACTGGGGTTTAAGCATATTCACATGATCAGACCACACCCCAGACCTGGTGAATTAGAATCTCTGCAGTGAAGCCCCACAATCTGCATCTATTTCCTTCTTTATTTATTTACAGATGGGATCTCACTCTCACCCAGGCTGGAGTTCGGTGGCACAATCACAGCTCTCTTGCAGCCTTGACCTCCCTGTGCTCAGGCGATTCTCCCGACTCAGCCTCCTGAGTAGCTGGGACCACAGGCGTGCACCACCATGCCTGGCTATTTTTTTTTTTTTTTTTTTTTTGTAGAGACAGGGCTTTGCTATGTTGCCCAGGCTGGTCTCAAACTCCTGGGCTCAAGGGATCTACCTGCCTCGGTCTTGCACAGTGCTAGGATTACAGGTATGAGCCATTGTGCCCAGCCTGCATTTATTTTAATTTTAAACTTTTTAGAGATAGGATCTTGCTCTGTCACCCAGGTTGGAGTACAGTGGCATGATCATAGCACACTGCAGCCTCAAACTCCTGGGCTTAAGGGATCCCCCTGCCTCAGCCTCCTGAGCAGCTGGGACTACAGGCACATGCCACTACACCCAGCTAATTTTTTGTTTTTTAATTTATGCAGAGACAAGACCTGGCTGTGTTGTACAGGCTGGTCTTGAATTCCTGGACTCAATCAAACCTCGTGCCTCAGTCTACCAAAGTGCTAGGATTATAGTCATGAGCCACTGCTCCTGGCCCTGCATTTGTGAAAGGTCCTTAGATAATGCTGATGGAGCTTGCCTGCAGACCAGTGGCTGAGGATCACCCAGGAGGAGGGAATAACTGGCCCCAGGTACACGGTGAGGTACGTAGGTGCTCGGAAAGCCAGGGCTGGGACTTCTGACAGGAGTCCACTTTTCTGTAACCTTCACTGGCTCCTTTTGCTGTCAACCTCATGCCGTCATGTGGATGAGCAAAGAACACAGTGGTGAACATTTTCATGCATTGGTGCCAGACTTTCCAGCCAAAATGTGGCTTGAGTTGAACAGTATCAAATAAGACCTCAAAGAATGATTCTAAAATTTTATCGCGTGTCTATTCTTTCTCAATATCTTACAACTTAAAATGTGATCTGTTTACCAGTGACCTCAGACTCATCCAAGAGCTTATTGGATGTGCAGATTTCAGGCCTCATCGCAGACCTGCTGAATGAGAATCTGCACATTAACAGGCCCCCAGGTGGGTTGCATAAACAAGCAAGTTTGAGAAGCACCGTTCTGTGTCATTGTTGTGGTTGCTATTGGAAGACTGGACCCTTCCAATGAGACCCTTTTCTGTCTCCTTCCTCCCCGCCTCACCTTGGCCCCCTCGGTGGAGAGCAACTGTTGCTCACTTGTCTGCTTGTCAGGCTTTGAGCTACGCCTGTTGTGGGCAGAGTGACTGTGTGTTCTGTTGGCCTGTCGGGGTGTGGCTATATGCTGTGTTGCTCTCTCAGGATGAAACAGGAAGCTCCCAGCTGCAGGCAAGTCTCAAGCCTCTCACCGCTTCCACCTCTTCTTGTGGGCTCTTCATTCAGATTGTTCAATTATAACCCCAGCACTTTGGGAGGTCAAGACAAGAGGATTGGTAGAGGCTAAGAGTTCAAAACCAGCCTGGGCAACAGAGTGACACCCCAACCCTACAAAAACATTAAAAATACAAAAATTGCAGCCTTGACCTCCCTGTGCTCAGGTGATTCTCCCAACTCAGCCTCCTGAGTCGCTGGGACCACAGGCATGTACCACCATGCCTGGCTACAGGTGGTGTGCCCCTGTAACTTCAGCTACTTAGAAGGCTGAGGCAGGAGGATTGCTTGAGATCAGGAGTTCAAGGTTTCAGTGAGCTAGGGTCGCACCACTACACTCCAGCCTGGGTGACAGAGTGAAACCCTGTCTCTTTAAAAACAAACAAATTATGTTTAAGACAGTGGTAGGCCAGGCGCGGTGCCTCACACCTGTAATCCCAGCACTTTGGGAGGCTGAGGCGGGTGGATCACCTGAGGTCAGGAGTTCAAGACCAGCCTGGCCAACATGATGAAACCTCATCTCTACTAAAATACAAAATTTAGCTGAGCATGGTGACACATGCCTGTAGTCCCAGCTACTTGGGAGGCTGAGGCAGGAGAATCGCTTGAACTCGAGAGGTGGCGGTTCCAGTGGGCCGAGATCTATCACTGTACTACTCCAGCCTGGGCGACAGAGCGAGACACTGTCTCAAAAAAAAAAAAAAAAAAGAAAGGCAGTGGTAAAAGATCTACATGGTTCCTGCCCTCATGGAATTTTCAGCCTAGCAGAGAATTTTACGGGTTTGTTTGTTTACTTATTAAGCAAATAACATGAGTTAGTCCCAGGGTCAGTTAGGGACCTTCACACTGAGATGTGGAGGCTGTGATCCAGTTCAGCTAAGAAGCAACAGGCAGAGTGGGTACCAGGGGACGTGCAGGCCTGCACCAGCCCAACACTAGATACAGAGTCAAGGCCTTCTCTGTCTGACTCCTGCAGCTTTTCCTGCCACTGCAATAGAAAGGTTCTAGTTCTTGGTGAGAACACAGGACCTGCTTAGTGTCCAGGCTCAGGACCGCCTCTGAGCCGGGCAAGCAACATGGTCTGTCCAGATGTGCGAGGCTTGGAACCGAGGCTGCAACTCAAAATAGGGTTTGATGAGG